>NC_143524.1:44903798-45215048 GCF_031878675.1 Megascapheus bottae
TTGCCTAGCATGCACGAAGACCCGTGTTCGATTCCTCAGTACCCCACATACATAGCAAAAAGCCGGAAGTGGTGCTGAGGCTCAAGTGGTAGAGTGCTAGCCTTGAGAAAGTCCAAGGACAGTGCTCAGGCCCTGAGCTCAAGCCCAGGACTGGCAAAAAAAAAAAAGACTATATTGCTCAGCTGGCAGCTCATGCCTCTAATCCTAGTTACTCAAGAGGCTGACATCTGAAGATTGTGGTTCAAAGCCAGCCCAGGTAGGAAAATTCAAAAGTCTTTTATTTCCTGTAACAATTTTTCTAAAAACAAGAATTTCCCCCCAAAAAAGCCAGAAGTGGAGCTGTGGCTCAAGTGGTAGAACTCTAATCTTGAGCAAAAGAAGCTCAGGAACAGCGTCCAGGCCCTGAGTTCAAGACCTAGGAACACATGACATTGCTCATTCATTTGAGTCCAACTAGCTCACCTTACAGATGGTAAAGCTGAGGGGCAGAGAATGGTGATCTGTTCTGGGTCACAGTTGGAATCAGGGTACAGTCAGGTAGAATCAAGGACTCACGACCTTCTGATTTCAAGTTTGGCCTCTGAACATCCTACAGTGGGGAGCTTCCTTCTTTCCTAGGCCTGCTTCTGGGGTCAGATGTTTCATCACCTGGGTACCATTATACACAAAGTCCTGAAGAAACAGCAGGCTTTTACTGGGTAACTGATTCCTTCAGAAGCATCATTGGATGGAGCATTCATCCAAAGCCTAGCCATTTACAGAGGACAGTTAATGAGAGAAGAGTGTAAAGAAGGAGGAAGAAGGGAGCCAACACAGAAGAGCTGGGGAGGAGGGAAGTGGCTGAGTCATTTCTGGTTCTAGGAAGGATGACCAAGCAGGAGAGTTACCAACATCACATAAGGATATTACCAATGCCGGGGGTTAGAGTCAGTCTCAGTCAGTAACCAGACCAGGGGTCCTGCAGAGAGGGCTTAGAGGGGAAGCTGAAGTTCAGTCAGTCATCAGAGGTGAAGCATTAGGACTCAGTCTGTGGCTGGAGTTCAAATTCAGTCTAGATTGGCATCAGGTATCAATCTATGGCTGGAAGTATGATTGCCAGAGGGAATGACCTCTGCTGAACAACCTTGGATGCTGCTTGCGGGGCAGGGGTAGGGGGTTGACACCCTGCAGGATATGGCCACCTGGGAGTGCGGCTCCTATCGGTCAGCATCACTTCTGAAAGCACGTAGCAGGGCACGAGGAGATATCTTATCTGCAGTGGGCTGGAGACCTCACACATACTAAGATGAAGCCCTTCGGAAGTGAACTGCAGACAGGATCCTGGAGAATGACCGCAGAATCATCTAAGTCTCAAAGATTGTCAGCCCTAGACAACATGAGGCTCAGAGAAAGGAAGTGATTTGTTCCAGTTCACATAGCCAATAAATGACAAATCAGGGACTAGAGTCCAGATCTCTGTTCTTCTCTTTTATAAATTACTGTGTGACCTTGTGACAAATCATTCCCTTTTAGACTTGGGTTTAACTCTAAGGACAGGCTATCTGATGGGTGGGAACAGGTGAGAAGGCTCTTCCAACTCTGACTTGCTAAAGTCTTTCTCCCTCTCCCAATGCCAGGCCCGCACACCTCAAGTTTTTGCCAAATCTGGAGCCCTCTCTTTACGATCCTGTTGGGGAAACAGCACAGTGGCAGAGCCTAGAGACCAATGCACACACACACACTCAAAGACCAGAAAGGCATAGGAGGTGAGGTCAGGGGGCAATCAGTTCATCAAATCGACTTTTCTGGAAGAGATGAGGAAGACCAAGCTGTGAAGGGCTGACAAGATACAGAGGTAAAGAGGAAGACACCAGAAAGCCAACACAGTGCCAGATTCTAGAACATCCTTCCACGAAGCATCAAGGCAGTGGTATCTGGAGCAAAACCTTGAGGGCTAAGGATAAAGGCCGAGAGAAAGGCAGGCAAGCATGGAGGGCCTTTTATACTCATTTTCTTTCAAGTACAGGCAAGTACTGGGAGGAAGTCAACTGCAGAGTTTGTCCAAGGAGAGGTGGTATTTACAGAAGTCAATACTGTGCTGGGTAGTTGAAACAGCTATAATCCTCCCAGAGTCTTTCAGGTTTCAGTTAGTACCTCTTTCAGGGAGATGAAGAAATTGAGGCTCAGAGAACTTGTGACTTAAGAAAAGTCACTCAGGTGTAAGAAGCAGAGGTAGGACTTGCACCCAATGCTGAGCTCTTTCTCTGACTTGTTCCTAAGGTCAGCTGTAAGTTGTATGTAACTGGAAGGCCACAGGGATGTGAGACAGATACCAGTCTTTTCCTCACTAGTAGAGATATTTCCCTGAAACAAAAGCCAATACCACCAGCTCTAGAAAGTCATATGCAAAAATAAAAACACAGGGAGGGGTTTGGAAGGAGGAGCGCTTAGCTGTAGAGAAAAAAGTGCATGAGGCTAGGAGCTGGATGATGGGAATACCATGCCAGGCTCAGCCCTCTGTGACCCAGAATAAACTACTTCCTCTCCTTTGCCCTGGTTTCTTCCTCAAATACTTCAGCATCTGAACTAAGCTCCTTCATTCTCCTTAAAAGAATCTTTGGTTTGGTTTTGCATCCTCACAGTATTCTAAGAGACTGGCAAGAGATACTAAGGGGTCTAACTAGCCTATGGTGCAGGGCAGTAACCAATAGGCCCAGAGAAATTATATTACCTGTCTGATGTTGTGCTGAGTATGAAATGGAAAAACATGAAATAGCCGCACAGAGTTGTTTGGTTTTCAGATAGTATTTTGCTATGTGACCCAGGCTGGCCTGGAACATGAGATCCTTCTTCCTCAGCCTCCCCAAATACTGTGCTTACAGGTGTGTACCACCACGCCTAGTTTAGCAACTTTTTTTTCCGTGTGTGTGTGTGTGTGTGTGTGTGTGTGTAACTATCATTCACCATCCTTGTGCTAGTTGCTTGGCATGGTTTCTATCAATGAATTATCATGACAAACATGGAGATTTTTTAAATTGTTGTTGTTTGTTTAAACTCTCATTTTCTAGATTTAGAAAACTGAAGCACAGAGAGATGCCTTCCAGGCCTGCCTCCCTCCAGTTGGGAGTCGGTGGAGCCTGAATTATGAAGAAGACTCTGGGCTAGTTCACTGTGCCCTGCTACCGTCCAGAGTCTCACAACTCCAAATCAAAGTCCTTTCTAGACACTGTGGGGCAGGCTTGGGAGTGAGCGAGTTCTGGGTTTGGATGGCTCTGTAAATGACTCTGTCTTTCCTTTCTTTTCCTTTGTGCCTGTCTGGGGCTTGAACTCAGGGTTCTGTCCCCCAGCTTCTTCTTCTTCTTCTTTTTTTTCTCTCAAGACTATCACCCTACCACTTGAGCCACAGCTCCTCCTCTGGCTTTCTGATAGTTTATTGGCTCTAAGAGTCCCTCAGACTTTCCAGCCTGGACTTCCTCCAACCACGATCCTCAGCTCTCAGCCTCCTGAGTAGCCAAGATTACAGGCGTGAGCCACAGCTCCGGACCCTCTCCACTCTTCTTTCTTTTCAAAGATGCTTCCCAAACCCGACAGTCTTTCTGTCCTGTCACTCCCTTTGCTGCCCGACTCTTCTCCAGGAATAAATCCCCTTCTCCAAACTACCGTGCCCAGCCCACCGACCGCGGCCCTCAGTTTACCGTCCTCGGGTCCCTGGCAGCGCTGTGCCCTCCACTCCGAGCCTTGCCCCAGCCCCGGTCCACCCAGACTCACTGGTGGCTGGCAAAGGCGTCTCCACTCGCTCGCGGTGGCAGGTGCTGCCTGGATGACTGTGGCCACAGTTGGGGGGCCCAGGGCCCGGCACCCCCCGCCTGCACCCCTCCGCCCGCCCAGCCTCCGCCTCTACTTACGGGCGTGGGAGTCCAAGGGGAACCAGAGCAGTGCCAGTCCCAGCAGGGCGGAGAGGATCCTCACCTCGGGAACCATCCTTCCTTCCCCGCTGGCCCCTGGGCGCCGCTGGGCAGCCCGGCCGGGAGCCGGGGCAGAGGAAGACGAGAGGGGGCACTGAGGCACGGATCTGGGTACGCAGCCAGGCGGGGCGGCTGCGCCCAGGGAGGACTCGGAGACCGGGGAATCGGCGAGGATCGGAGAGAGGTGGCCGCGGAGGGCGCGATGGAGAGGAGGGAGGTCCGCGATCCGAGGCGACGCGGGCGAGGGGAGGCGAGGGGGGCGAGGCGCGGGGCCCCCGCGGGGCTGGGGCGCGCGGGCTGCCGACGGCGGGGAGCCCGCGGGGCTCGGTGGGCTCCGGCTCCGGCTCCGGCTCCGGCGCGGCGGCCGCGGGGAGGCTGAGCGCGGGCCGGCGGTGCTCGCCAAGGGCGCCAGGCGCCGCGCTCGGGCGCATTTGTACTTTGCCGCGGGAAGCAGGCAGCCCCAGCCTGGCGCTGGCCTGGCGCTGGCGCCTCCCCTGGCGCACCGCGGACGCGTGGATTGGCCACTCGAGATCCAGGCCCACTGGCTCCCCCTCCTCTCTCGTGCCGGTCTCCGGGACCGGCGCTCCAGGCTCGGCGCCCGCCGAGGGGAGGCCAGGAGGCTGGGGAGGGGGAAGGGGCCGCCGGGGCGCGGGGAGGCGGGTTAACTCCTGACTCCCCGTCGTGCCCCGTAGGTTAGACGTCCAGTGGGACTTTCAGGTGGCGGTGGGGGAGCTGTGGGGTCGGATGGGGAGGCGGGGAGCGCCGGGGTGGGGCGCCGGGCCGTGCGTGCCTGCAGCTCGGCATCTGGATGGAATCAGGACACTTGCCATTCTTAATTCAGTTTGTGGTCTCGGGCGCGCCACCTCGGAGTCTCTTTCTCCGGCTCGAAAGTAGGGATTTTAATGCCTTTATAATATCTTTAATATCTTCCCACAGTTGTTAGGAATGAGATCATGAGCGGCGCAGCACTCGAGCCTCAAAGAAAAGCCGGCAAGGACTCTAGGTGTCTTGGGTGCCAGCTGCCTTCGGGCCCTCCATCCCTCCCCCACCCCACCCCCACTGGACACAGCCCGTGTGGGGGGGTCACCACCAGGGGGGACCCCCAGCCCGGCTTCTGGACAAAGCCTTCCCTCTCAAAGATCGCTTCTTAACGCGTGTGTTCCAGACCAGGCCTCTCTCAGGTGATGGTCCCATTCCATTTCAGCCAGAGCTGGGTGAAAGGAGAGTACCATCTGAGGCCATGTTTTGAGGGGGCTCCGCCCCCCTCAGTCAGTGGTGGGTGTTTCATGCCTTGTGTTGAATGAGCACTTAAACCAACTGGACTCGAAGGAGAGAAGCAAGCTCTTTCCATGCCAGAAATACGCATGTTGGCCCATGGCTCCCGCCTGTAATCCCAGCCGCTCTAGAGGCTGAGATCTGAAGAACTTGGTTCGGAGCCAGGTCTGGCAGGAAAGTCTATGAGCCCCTTATCGCTAATGAATCTAAATCAATCAATCAATCAATCAATCAATCCAGGAGTGGAGCTGTGCCTCCAAGCTAGCCTTGAGCCCAAGCTCAGAGACAATACTCAGGCCCGGAATTCAAGCTCCAGGAATTGCGCAAAAGAAGAAATACCTAGGCTCTGAAATTAAAAGGGCAGAGTCAAGTCTGGGCTTCTCATGTTGGTGCCCAGTTTCTCTCGTGGAGCTACCAGGCATGTGAAGAAGAGCAGAGGAGTAAGAAGTAAGAAGGGTCGTGGAGCCACTTCCATTCACACTGGACTGCAGTGTGTGATGACAACTTCTTGGGCCAAGACTGGGCTCCCAATTCCACTGGGCTGCCAGCCCATGCCCCTCCAACAGTGAGCAGTAAAAATGGCCAATGTACCCCGAGAGAACCCTCAGAATCACAGACACACCTGCTCTGTCCCGTGTCCTTCACTCTCAACCTGGCCTTCTCTCCCTTTTCCTGGGTATGCTGTACTTTATTCTAGCAGATAGGCAAAACTGAGGGTCATTATGATTCCCTCTTTTCTTGGCTTTTGGGGACTACAGAGTTTAATTTAGTGTTTAATTGTTGCACAAACTCATCCCAAATGTCTGAGAACAAGATCTCCCTGCTCTCCATCTTTGTTTAACATGTGTGTACACATTTATTCATGGCTGAGATGTAAGAGGTGGCTTAAGATTAGCCTTCTCCTCAGTCTACTTACTCTACTTTACAAAAAAGAAAAAAAGGCTCCACTTCTCAGCTCTCCTCTCCCTCCCTCTGCCTTATCCCAGAGTTCAGCACTCAGCATTCCTTATTTAGACTTGTCTAAGTCTCTTACTTTGTTCCCATTTTCTCTCTTAATTTATTTCTCCATCTCCTTCCTTCCTCCCCACTCTCCCCCTCTCTCTCTCACTCTTTTCCTTCCTTTCCTCCCTCCCTTTCTCCATTCCCTCCTCCCCTCCCTCTCTCCATTTTTGTATTCCCTCCTTTCCCCTTCCCCCTTCCCCCTTCTCTTTTACCTCCTTCCCTCATCCCTCCCTCCCTCCCTCCTTCTTCCTTCCCTCCTTCCTTCCTTCTTTCCTTCCTTCCTTCCTTCCTTCCTTCCTTCCTTCCTTCCTTCCTTCTTTCCTTCCTTCCTTCCTTCCTTCCTTCCTTCCTTCCTTCCTTCCTTCTTTTCTTCCTTCCTTCCTTCGTTCCTCCTTCCTTCTTTCCTTCCTTCCTTCCTTTCTCTGGCCTGGAACTCATGACTCTCCTATTTCATCCTCATGACTGAGTGCTGGAATTGCAGGTGTGAACTACCAGCTCCCTAACATGCTCTAAACAGCAGGCCTTCTGGTCCGCACATTTGCCATAAGTGTTCTGCTGACCATTTCCACTACAAATCTCAAGACATCATTTTCCCTATTTAAAAACCCACTATGGCCTTCCTGTCACTTGCAGATTAAATAAAACTTAAACAATTTCAGTGTTGGCTTCATGCACATTTGCTTTCCTATCTCTCACCATCACTTTCCTTTCACATTACCAACCACTCACCTCTTCAGAGTGGCCATTCATCTCCATGCCTGTTCGTCTTTGTACACACTTTCCTTTCCTAGAGCTAGTGTTCTCCTCCATCATATACTGAGCCCTTTTCTGGGATATGAACCCATGGACTTGAGCAGGTTGGGCCCGTGCTTTGCCACTGAGCTATAGCCTCAGCCCTTTAAAAATCTTACTTGAAACTGTGTTTCACCAGCTTATTCAGGCTGGCCTTGAACACTTGATCTTCATGCCACAGTCTCTTGGCTAGTTGTGATTATGAGTGTGCAAATCATACCTGGCTAATAATCCCATTTTACTTTTCCAAGTCAGCTCTGAGTCTCTTCTCCTCTGAGGTTCTTCCTAATGCCCTCTAGACAAAGTGATACAAAAGTATTTATTTAGCCATAGTTATTTATACCACATAGAAATTGAACCCATGTCTTGAGCATAGCACTATCACTTGAGCCATGCCCCCAGGCCATTTTGCCATAGTTATTTTTGGAATAGGGTCTTGTATTTCTGCTTAAGCTGATGCAGAATTTAATCCTCCTACTTAGACTTTCTGAGTAGTGGTATGACAGACTTGAGCATGAGGCCTGGCTTTTTTTTTTTTAAATGGTGTTTTATTGTCAGGGTAATTATAGAGGGTTTACATTATTTCTTGAACCTTGATACCCCTTCTCATGTTTCTGTCTCCCTTCGCCTCCCCCCACCCCTCCCAGTCATCTTGTTTTCCCCCTTTCCTTCCCTATTTCAAATAAACAAATAAACTTATATATGATATACCAGGTAACAAAGTCAGATATAATAACTACATGAGATTAATCATAAGTGAAAAAAAAGAGAAAAATAACTTCACATAGTACATTAAGATAAGACAAAGATAAACCTCATTTCCATGTCCTAGAGTTCATTTCGTTCAGTCTCTTCCTGTATGATCATATGTACATAGCTTTTGAGCTATTGTGATCCTCTGCTAGGAGAGTCCTAGATGTGTACTAATTATTACAAATGAGGGAAACCTTGGAGGCTATGATCCTTTGGGTCTGGCTTACTTTACTATGATTTTTTCCAAGTCTTTCCATTTCCTTACAATTGGGACCATCTCATTCTTTCTGATGGCAGCATAGAATTCCATTGTGTATAAATACCACATCTTGTTGATCCACTCATCAACTGAGGGGCATCTTCACTATGGTAAATAATGCTGCAATGAACATTATTGTGCTAGTGGCTTTAGTATGTCCTTGTTTCTGGACATTTGGGTAAATGCCAAGTAGTGGAATTGCTGGGTCATAGGGGAGCTCTATGTTTAGTCTTTTGAGGAACCCCCATACTGCTTCCCATAGTGGTTGAACAAGTTTGCACTCCCAACAGTGTAGTATGGATCCCTCCTGGAAGCCTGGCTTTTATTGGAAAAGATGAAGTCTCTTAAATTTTTCTCCCAGGTGGCCTTGAACCTAGGTCTTCCCAATTGTAGCCTCCAGAGTAAATAGACTTATTTTTCAAAGGTCAAGGGCATTGACCAGCATCCTTCCTGCATGCAACAATTGCTGAGTGCAAACTCAGTGGCAGGCAGTGCACTAGGTGCTAGAGACACAGTGAGGAACAAGATACATAATGGGCCAGGTGCTGGTGGCTCATACTTGTAATCCTAGCTACTCAGGAGACTGACATCTGTGGATCATGGTTCAAAGCCAACCTGGACAGGAAAAACAATCCACAAGACTCTTATCTCCAATTTTCCAGCATGAAGATGGAAGTGGAGATGTGGTTCAAGTGGTAGAGCACCATCATGGAGTGAACTAGCAAAGTGAGAGCAAGAGGCCCTGAATTCAAGTCATACACACACACACACACACACACACACACCAGAAAACAGAGCCCAATTCTCCCCTTTTTTTCATTTTTTTATTGTTGGGGTAATTATAGAGGTGTTACAGTTACATTCATCAGATAGTGAGTGCATTACTTTGCAAACATTGATACCCCTTCTCATGTTTTTGTCCCCCTTTCTTTTCCCCACCCTGTCCCATTTATCTTGTTTTCCACCTTCCCTATTTCAAACAGACAACTAAACATATGTACAATATACTAGGTAACAAAATCAGATACAGTAACCACATGAGATTAACCATAAGGGGAAAAAAAGAAAAAAGAAAAAACTTTATATAGTACATTAAGAACAACAATCACAAAGATAAATCTCTTGTTTCCATATCTGGTCCTCTCTGGGCATGGGTGGCTCATGCCTATAATCCTAGCCACTCAGGAAGTTAAGATCTGAGGATCACAGCTCAAGGCCAGCACAGGACTAAAAGTCTATGAGACTCTTATCTTCACTTTAACTACCAAGAGAGCTGGAAGTGGAACTATGGCTCAAGTGGGAGAGCACTCACTTTGAACGAAAGAAGCTCAGGGACAGTGCTTGGGCCTTGAGTTTTAACCCCAAGAGCAGAGCTTGAAAATTAAAAAAGAGAGTAAAGGAGCTGCTCTCTTCCTTATTTCTGTTCTTCCATGACATCATCCTCACACTGCGTTATCTGTAGGTTTACTGTGACTTCCCCTGCAGTGAGTGCCTTTAGCTATAAGCTGCTCTTCTCCTCCTGTCTTCTTTAGCCTTCAGCACGCAACTTTGCCGGTGGTAAATAGAAATTTATTGAGTAATAGCCTCATTACTGTAACCTTTCCTCTTGTGGCATTTTATTTGTGGCTAAAAGGCCTCCTCCTAGATTTCAGAGTGCTCAACTATGTGAAATCACTGCGATATGGATATAAGGATTAAAACCAAGGAAAGCCCACTCCATCTCAATTCTGACAGTAAGACTCTAAAAAAGATTTATCCCAGGGTCTGAGTGTGGTGATGCTCACATGTAATCTAGCTACTCTGGAAACAGAGGTAGGAGAATCAAGGTCTGAGGCCAACCAGAGCAAAAGTATAAGCACATGTTGATAACCAAAGAGGAGGCTGAGACAGGTGGATCACGAGCTCGAGACCAGTTTAAAACAAACAAAACAAAACAAAAAGACTAACCAATCTATCAACCAACAATACAACTGGCCAGGCCTGGTGATTCACCCCTAGCTATTGGGGAGTTGGCAGATCTGAGATTCCAAGGCCACATGAAATCCTTATCTCAACCAATAAGCCAGGTGTGGTGGTGAGTGTCGGTGCCCGAGCTGTGTGAGAACCATAGATAGGAGGATCAAGGTCCAGACAAAAACGCAAGACCCTTTCCAAAAACTAACTAAAACCATGGGGCAGGGGCCTGGATAGATACCACAACTGCCTTGCCAGAATTTAGCTTAACATAAACTTAAATTCTAAAAAATGGAAATATGGGGCCAGGACCATGGCCTACTAGTAGAGTGCTTGCCTAGAATGCATGAAGCCTTGGGTTCAATTCCTTGGTACCACATACACAGAAAAAGCCAGAAGTGGTATTGTGACTCAAGTGGTAGAGAAATCACAAGGATAGTGCCCAGGTCCTGAGTTCAAGCCTCAGAACTGGCAAAAAAAATACCTCTAAAAAGTGGAAATAGGCTCAGTTGGTAGAATACTTGCCTAGCAAGCATAGGCCTAGAGTTCAAATCCCAGTACAATCATAAAACAAACGAGAGAGAGAGAGAGAGAGAGAGAGAGAGAGAGAGAGAGAGAGAGAGACAGAGAGAGACAGAGAGAGACAGAGAGACAGAGACAGAGAGAGAGACAGAGAGACAGAGAGAGAGAGAATGAGAGAAAGAATTTCAACAGTAGGTTGATACACGAGAATAACACATGCACATATGCATTTAAAGGAGCTGTACTTTAGTTGTAAAGTGAACAATTCCCACTCTACTACACTCTCCAACCAAGTTAGTCATCTGTACATATTTTTAAAACCTGCTGTTATTTTAGTCCAAGTTCATCTGAAACTCCAGATAATGTGCACATAGCTTATATGACTGTTTTGGATTGGATGGATGAATCCTTACCATCTACAATAGTATCTGGTACACTGTGAATACTCCATAAACATCTATGTGAATAAGTCATGCGATTTTATTAAAGTGAAGCTCACTCTGTTTAAGTTTTATGCAACTGTTTGAACATCCCTGTCTTTCTTTCCCCTGCTACCATGGACCATTTCCTCCCAGAATAATTCTATATATCAAGTGTGGTGCAGGGAGTATCAAGAAATCAAGATTAGCTGGTTTCAGTACCAGCTGCACAAGAGGTGGAAATCAGGATTATTGCTGTTTGAGGCCAGCCTGGGAAAAACAGTTAGCAAGACTTCACCTAAGCTAATGTGGTGGTTCCTGCCAGCCAAGCCATAGGGGAAGCTTTAGATGGGAGGAACACAGTCCAAACTAGGCAAAAAAAAATGAGACTCTATCTGAAAAATAACTAAGCAAAACATAGTGGGAATTCATCAAGAGATTGAGCATCTGCCTAGAAAGAATGAAATCTTGAGTTTGAAACTCCAGGAAGAAGGAAGAGGAGGAAGAGGAAGAGGAGGAGGAAGAGGAAGAGGGAGAGGAGGAGGAAGAGAGGAAGGAGAAGGTGAAGAAGGAGAAGGAGAAGAAGGAGACGAGGAGGAGGAAGAAGAGGAGGAAGAATGAAGGAAAAAGGAAACCACATTGAGAGAACACAGGTCTTGATTTCAAAGAAACTAGGGAAACAGTAGAAATGATGTCTTGTTAGTGGGATATATGGAGTGTGGTCTTGGAGGTTCTAGAGCCTCCTCTACTGCAGGCATTCTCACTAACAAAGAATCATGGGAAATGGACCTTCTATCACTCTGGGGGACTTTTGAAAAGCAGTCCATCCTCTGCTCTTGTCAATAGATCTGCTAAGAAGAGTGCCACAGAATGGTGCAGAATAACTTGGGACATGCAGCCAGATGGCAGTAGGCTCTGTATCCACCCAAAGGTGGGAATCGGAAGCTACCAGAGTTTTCTTTTTATTGTAGAGGTGATAGAGGGGTTACAGTTACATGAGTCAGATAACGAGTACAATTCTTTTTTCTTTTTATCAGAGCCAGATGTGGGGATGACTGGGGCAAAAGTGCAAGAGCCTATATGAAAAACAAATGAAAATGACTGGGAGCATAACTCAAGTAGTAGAGTGCCTGCTAAATAATTCCTTTTGCATTTAGAATCCCAGTCCAAATTCTTTACTATGTGTAAATCCCTTTATGAGCTTCCCCTGCCTACATGACAGCTTCAGACCCCTCTCCCTTGTGCTGTGGCCTACCAACTTTATTCCCGTACTTTGAATACAACAAGTTGCTCAGCTCCTTTTAGCATCTTGGCTTTGGCTGTTCCTCCTGCTTTTAATGTTTTCCCACAATGGCACTCTGCCCAGTTCAAATGTCACTTCTTCAGTGAGATTCCTTGGTCTAACTGAGCTAGCAGTTTTCTGCCTTCTACTTATGCTCTATCAGAATGTCTTCTTTTATGCCCACACATCTCACTTGTATGTGCTCTGTCTTCCCCATGAGCCTGAAAGGTCTAGGACAGATTGAACCCTAATTTATTTTTGTGGTACTTGGACTTGAACTTAGTACCTTGGGCTTGCTAGGCAGATGTTCTACCACTTCAAGCCCTTGGGGCATGAACCTAGGGCCTGGCACTCGTGCTTAGCTATATTGATGAAGGCTGCTGTTCTACCATTTGAGCCACACTTTTACTTCTGGCTTTTTGCTGGTTGGCTGGAGATAAGCATCTGTAGGATTTATCTACCCAAGCTGACTTAGAACTATGATCCTCAGATATCACTCTTCCAAGTGGCTAAGATTACAGGAGTGAGCCACCAGTGCCCAGATGGGTCTTTATTCTTGATCACTGCTATGTCCTTAGCAACTCAAACAGTGACTAGCACAGAAGGGGGACTAGATATGTGTGTATGAACTTGACTTCAAGACTTGATTATCTTCATAATAAATGAAGCTTAGAAGTGGATCTGTCAGCCCTTTTGACTCTATCTCCTCCCACTTCACAATGCTTGCATCTCTTAATTGACTGTTCTCTTAGATCTGCAATTAAGCTTACCATACACTAGTATCAGCACAGGCTTTTTTGTAGTGTTAGCCTTTTCAAGGAAAAGAATGGCTTTGTCTGCCCACCATACAGCCCTCTGCTTCCTGTGACACCATTTTCCATGGACTGACAGAGAATCCTGTCCTTATACAGTATCACTTTATGGGATGGGTGCTTGCTAGACTTCTACAGAAAGCCCAGTAAGTTTTAGAAACATTTATGGTTTGGGGGAAGTGCTGTGACCAGAAAAAAAAGAAAAGGACAGACTATTTATTTGAATTATCTGAGTCCCACGAGGAATTCATTCCAGACCCAAACCCCTAAATCTTTGATATTCAGCCAGCTTGCCAGCTTAAGATTTTCATTATTGGGGCCAGGAGTGTGGTCTAGTGGTAGTGCCTGGCATGTGCAAAGCCCTGGTTTGATTGCTCAGTACCACATACACAGAAAAAGCTGGAAGTGGTGCTGTGGCTCAAGTGGCAGAGCTCTAGCCTTGATCAAAAAGTATCCAAGGACAGTGATCAGGCCCTGAGCTCAAGCCTCAGGACTTACAAAAAAAAATTTGTCATCACAACTCTACCACACACACACACACACACACACACACACACACACACACCATCATCATCATCATCATCATCAACAGCAACAACAACAACAGGGATACGAGGTATACAAAAGCACTTAGTGTTTTTAATGGAATGGACAACAATTTCATAGCTGATGGTAAACTTCCTTTCTGGTTTTATTTTACTCCACTTTTGCCTAGAATCCAGCTTCTTTCATGTCATATGAATAGGTAGCTACTAGCTGTAAATGATGGGAATAGGCAAAGAAGACCTAAAATGGAAAATTCGTCAAGGCTTCCAGTCTTTGAGGAATTTTAAATAGTAGAGCAATATAAGCAGTGACCACGAGGGGAAGAGATCACAAGCACTCAGAGAGAAATATTGTACAGTAATTAAAACATCCTAGCTGGGCACTGGTGGCTCTCACTGAGCTAGTCAGGAGGCTAAGAGCTAAGCATGGAAGTTCAGAGCCAACCCAGACAGGAAAGTCTGGTAGACTCATCTCCAATAAACTACTCAAAAAAAAAAAAAGCTGGAAGTGGAGCTGGAGTTCAAGTGGTAGATGGTAGAGACATGAACAAAAATTAACTCAAGGACAGAGCCCAGGCCTTCAGTTTAAGCCCAAATAAAACAAATAAAACAAAGCACAAAACAACAACAACAAAAACCCCATCTAACCTTTCCTGATTCACCAGTGACCCAAGTCCTACAGACTGAAGCAGGGATAGGATTCTCTCACAGGCCATCTCAATACATGCTCAGAACCCAACCACAAATGCAGTTGGCCCTAGAGATGACCTGTTCCTGGTAACCAGTGCTTGTAACCAGTGTTTAACCAGCTTTTTTTTTCCTCCCTGAAAATCATTGCCTCCTTAGTGGGACCTACAAAATAATAAAAAGCAGAGGAAAATCCTGCCATGGATGCCTCCATTTTTTGTCTCTGCCATAAGCTGTAATCTCTACAGTCTTTTGGCAGTCACCTTGGGTTCCAGGAAAGGCAAGATATTGTCATGTTTATGACAAGGGACTGCAACTACCCCAAAAGTGGCCTCAAAGAATAGACCATATAGGGACAATTACCTATAGTGACAAGGCAGGATGTGGAGCAGGAGGAATTACCTCCTGTCAACCAGACTGCTCCCCTCCAGTCATGACAGCAGTAACAACTTCTCCTGAGCCTGGGGGAACCAGAATGGGTCACATCTCTGACCGGGACTCCAACCATGTGTACCTTTGCCTCTTATCCTTCCTCTATTTAAATCTAACTCACATTTGTAACTGAAAGATGGCTGAAGATGAGCCAAAGTGCTATGATCCCACGACATGCCCCTGCCATCTAATATTTCTTTGCCCTTCATAATGTTTATTTGACATAAAGGAATGTCTGACTGGATCTGGCATAGTCCTCTCCTAACAAATGATCTTAGTGTCATTACATTTCATGTGTTGCTTGAATTTTTCCCTTGCCAGCTGCAAGGACTCAGGTAGAAGGCTGCACTGACTCTGGTTAACAGTATGACCCAGCTACCCTGCACACCACAGCTTCCTGTCTTTATGTGTTGGCTGCTATGAGTTCCTTCATGATTTCCTGTTCTTCCTTTAGGACTCAACTTTGTACCCCATCCATGGAGCACTGTTGACAGTTCTTTTCCTGAATTACAGTTGAAGGTTTCAGTGAACTGGGTGCCCATAGCTCATACCTGTAATCCTAGCTACTCAGGAGACTGAGATCCAAGGAGAAAAGGCCATGAGACTCTTATCTCTAACTAATCAACAAAAGCCTGGAAGCTGAAGTGGTGGCTCAGATGGTAGAGCAATAGCCTTGAGCAAAACAAGCTCAGGGACAGCATTCTAGCCTTGATTTCAAGCCCTAGAACTGGCACACTGACACACACACTGACACACACACACACACACACACACACACACACACATTTCAGTTAAAGGTTTCTTGCCTTCTACACACTGAGCTCCTCTATGTGCTCAGGAGCCATTGTTAGACCTACTACATAGCAGTTACAGTGTTGAAATTCCCAGTCTTGTATGTTTTTTTTTTTTTGGGGGGGGGTGCCTGTGGCATAATGAGCTAGTTGCCTGGACAAGACAGTCAATGTTGGTCAAAACTAGGTCCCTGGCCTCAAGTTCTTAAAGCTAAATGGAGGAAAGAAGCCATTCTTCATAGAAATTAGTTAATAGCCAGTGTATCCTACAATTAAATATGAAATCAAGAAAAAGCTTAGAATGTGGTAGAATGTCTAAAGAATTGGACTAGTCAGCATGCTTTGGCCAGTTATTTATCATTTTTAGATGTCTTCTTTGTAAACAAAGAGGTTTGATCAAATGCCTCAGATTTAAAGCTCCTAAAGCAGTACCAACTCTGACTTCTGTTGGGCTCCATGGAAACCGAGTGGGAGAGACTGTTAGTCTCAGTTTGCCCCCTTGTGGTCACTTATAGATATCACAGTCCCTAGACACTAGCAGACTATTCTCTGAGAGGGGAGAGCAGAGCTCAGGCCTAGTAAACAAAGAATTGTGGGACTTCAGCTATTGTAGAATAAATAGAGCAACCGGATTTCTCACTGATCCTGTCTTACTTCAGGACAAAGGAACCTGGGATAGGAAAACATGCAATTTGTTCCCACCTTTCAACCAAGACCATCTTCTATGAGCTGCTCTCTAGAGAAAAATTCATCTGTAAGAAGCTGCTTTATCTCCTCTGACATTTTCTCCTGAGGCAAATTCTTTATTCTGTTCAGAATAACGTATCCTTTTATTTATAACAAATTCGAGCTGGGTGCAGGTAGCTCACACTTGTGATACTAGCTATTCAGAAGGCTGAGATTTGAGGATCTCCGTTCAAAACCAGCCTAGGCAGCAAAGTATACTATACTTTTTATCTCCAATTAACTACTCAAAGGGCTGGAAATGAAGCTATGGCTCAAATAGTAGAGCACTAGCCTTGAGCAAAAATTCAGGGACAGTACCCAGGCCCTGACTCTGAGTTCAAGCCACAGGCCTGGGGTACACACACACACACACACACACACACACACACACACACACACACACACACCACACACAGAGCCTCTGGAACATAAAATGCAAAGGGAACCAAAACGGAGAAAGAGATCATGAGAAAGTGATCACAAGGTCTCTGAGATTAAACATTGTAATTAAACTTTTAATGCATAGATAACCAGTCTCTGTTAAGATCAAAATAGGCTACTAAGGATGTCCTAAGATGTTTCTGAGTTCCTCATCCACCTAAAGATTAAGCCAAGGTTTTATTTCAGTCTAAGGTGGGTCAGAGGCAAACTACCCCTGGAACAATTAACCTTTAAGTAACAAAATAAAGACCCAAGCCTGCTTACCTTACTCTAGAGATTAGGTAGACTCCATCCTCATGTGAACATTGTAATTCTAACCTGTGATACTGCTGCTTACAGGTGACCTTAACTCTGTAGGCCGAAATTTCTCATAGCCAATCTCAGCATCTACTCAAAGCTCAAAAGCTCATCCTGTTATTTTTACTCCACCTCTTTTCAATCTATTGAAAGTATATTACAGTCTCACCCGGTGGCTCATGCTTGTAATCTTAGCTACTCAGGAGGCTAAGATCTGAGGATCATGGTTCAAAGTCAACCCCAGGTACGAAAGTTCATGAGACTCTTATCTCCAATTAACCACCAGAAAAACTGGAAGTGGCACTATGGCTCAAGTGGTACTACCCTTGAACTGAAGAGCTCAGGGACAGCACCCAGGCCCAGAGTTCAAGCTCTATAACCATCAAAATAAAAAGTATATTTCTTTCCTAATGACCTTTAATTAACACTGTCACCATGTTCCAAGTCTTGCCTGAATTCTCTATTCTAATGCAAGAATCAAGATATTTCATTGGCTTTCCTGTATCATGATTATTATTTGTTTCCCTTGCTGGTAATTATAGTCTGACAGTTACCCTTATAAAATACAAACCTATCAGGAACACCCTCTTGATCCAAATGTTACACCTTTCAGTGGTCCCCCAATGTCATAAGTGCACTGCTCTATAAAACAGACATAATACAGGAGCATTAGATAAATTAGGTGTTATTGCTTACTGTGGTACCTGGCTCAATTAGTGATCATTTTTCTAAATCATGTTCAGTTTTCTAACTTTACCCTACTCAATGTGGCTACATCCAATTCCTTTATTTGTTCCACTTAGATTCTGAACTTTTGCACATTTGTGCCTCTGTTCTGTTTTCACTCTGAGATGCCTTTCCCCAGTCTCTATCTGGTGAATTACCCCCCATCCTTCAAAACAGAGCTCAAACATTTTCTCTTCTACAGAGACCTTCCCCCAAACCCCCACTTTTGCTCTCTTAACATTTGTCATTCTGCTATAATTCTTTCCTGTTACAAATCTTCGCATGGCAGGAATAGAGATCAAGTCTTACTGTATTTTGTATTCATGGAGTGTTTGGAAAGGAGTGGAGGAGTCTGGAAAGATGGTATGAACATCATGAGTAGAGGTTTTCACTTGGAAAAAGAGCTCTACTGCCTTTTCTAAAACAAAAGGGAAGGAACTGGGGTGCATGATAATATGAAGGCAGAAGGAGAGGAAGGGCCCAGAAAGAAAAGGTCACCAAAGAGGAAATGAGGAAGGAAGGGAGGTGCAAGCAAGTAGAAATGCCTTCTACTAGAAGTAGGCAGTGTGTGTGTGTGTGTGTGTGTGTGTGAGAGAGAGAGAGAGAGAGAGAGAGAGAGAGAGAGAGAGAGAGAGAGAGAGAAGCAAGAGAGCTGGTATTGAGTCTTGAACTCTGGGCCTTGTACTCTGGGATTTTGCACTCATGGTTAGTGCTCCAGGCCAATGTTTTTGTTTTGTTTTGAGCTGATTAACTGGAGATAAGAGTCTCACAGAGGGAACATAGGTTTGCAGTGATGCCGGGTTACTAATGGAAGTTCAAAATCCTGTAGAGCTGCTTGGGCATAGGCACTGGGGATAGTGGGTGGATGGCAGATGATTCTGGCACCATTGCAATCCTTAGGAAGTAGCGCACGTATGGTAGGGCAGAAGTGGCTGGAGGAAGTATTGGTGTGTGGCTATATAGTTGTTTGCACCTGGTGCCATCTTGCAATCCTGTGAGTGTTCTGGACCCATTTTCCCTGGGGACTATGGCACAGGTAGGCATTGAGAAAAAAGCAACATGTGCTATTTGGTTCTGCTCTACATCATCGACCTAAGCTTATTGGATCTGATGCCAAGAGCTCTCAATTACCATCGTTTAGACAATATTTGAAAAAAAAAAAAACAGTGTCTTGGTCAGAGTACCCCAGTACAAATGATGGAAATTGTGAATTATTTCAGAAAAAAAAAGGAATTTAGCAGCTAGGTGCTGGTGGCTCACACCTTTAATCCTAGCTACTCAGGAGGCTGAGATCTGAGGATCATGGTTCAAAGCCAACCAAGGGAAGGAAAGTCCATGATACTCTTATCTGTAGTTAACCACCTAAAAACTAGAAGTGGAGTTATGGCTTAAAATGGTAGTGTGCTAGCCTTGAGCAAAAGTCCAGGCCCTGAGTGTATGACCCAAGACCAACAAAGAAAGAAAAGAAAAGAAAGAAGTGAGTTTGCTGAAAAGATGCAGGGATGACAGGAAGGTGGGCGAGTCTGATGTGGTTATTATCTAGGAAGGCCAGTCAGTGTGTACCACAACTGCGTTCGTGCCTTAGGAACAGTCTGCCATGGCCACGCATCACCAAGGTAAGAACACGAACTGCCCCTCTCCCAAGTCTCTATCTGACAGCCACTGCTGCGGTTGTGGTTGGATACTACTGATTCTGTTGCTAAGAGCAACTCCAATTGTCTCTAAGTCTTTGTGTCACTTATTGAAGATTAGAAGGTCAGAAGGGGGCTGAGCTCAGGTCATGTGTCATGTCCCTGCTGCTTGAGGGCAGGGATAAGAGAAGCAAAGTAACCCCCCTGCTTCAGCCCCTTTCCTTTTATCCTTAGAATGGGGCATTGTCCCAGGCAGGCATGCATCTTGAATGCTTTCTGGCAAAGCAAAACAAGCAAAATGTCTACCATGCCCAGTTCAGCTGCTCTCCCTCTGTCTCTCAGTCTCTCTCTCTGTCTCTGTCACTCTCTGTCTTTCTCTGTGTCTCTCTGTCTCTCTGTCTCTCTGTCTCTGTCTCTCTCTCTCTCTGTCTCTCTCTCTCTCTCTCTCTCTCTCTCTCTCCCTCTGCTACTCTTCTTTCTAGTTCTATTATGATCACAATTCCAGGCTGCTAGGCTTAAAATGTATTCTAGGCTTGAAATGACTTATTCTTATCTCATTGCCTTTCTCATCAGGAATAACTCTAGATTTCTAAGATTTGCCTACCTTCTGTCACTGCTACTGCTTTGGTAGGAGATTCTGGTGACAGCACAGAGGAGAGAAGGGACTGGAAATTGAAAGATAGACTTCTAGAATGCTAGAGCCAGAATAGACCTTTGAACATACCGATTGGTGGTTTTTCCTAGGAGTATTCATTGGAACAACTATATCATTAAAACACACACACACACACACACACACACACACACACACACAGACACACACACACACACATCCAGATATCCCATTAAACACTAGGTTCCATGAAAACACTGAGGCAGGACCTTGGTGCATAGTTGTGAACATCAGCTGACAATTACTGAATTTCAACACCTTTCTTTTAAAAAGGGATCAGGTCCATAGAGAAGGTAGCTCCTTGAAATCACATAGTGAATTAAAAGGGCTAGAGCTGAGCCCTGATCTCCTGGCATCTGGTCCAATGTTTCTAAGACCTTCTTCTTTTCCTTCCTGCAAAAGGAAATTTCCAGTCTCTACTTGTACCTTGTAAAGGGTGCTAAATCATGCTGGCCAGTAGTAAATAAGCTCTTCACATTCGAGGTCCAAGCTATCCAGAGTATGAACACAATAATGAAATCACTAAAACTGTGTTTTGGGTTTCTTTTTTGTTTTTTAACAGGGAGGCAGCCAAGAGCTGGTGGCTCACACCTGTAATGCTAGTTTCTCAGGAAGTTGAGATCTGAAGACCATGGTTTGGAGCCAGTCCAGGAAGGAAAGTCTCACAGACTTCTTCTCCTACACCATCACATTTTTTTTTTAAAAGAGAGAGAGCCAGAAATGGAGTTGTGGCTCAAGAGGTAGAGCTAGAGCTCTTAAGCAAAAGAAGCTCAGGGATAGCACCTAGGCCCTGAGCTCAAGACCAGGACTGGCACCAAAATAAAATAAAAAAAAAGTGGGGAGGTGACACTATCCAAAAAGAAATGTACTCTTTACCTCAGTACATCAACTTTAATAATAATAATAAAAGATTAAATGAAGAATAAAAAATAAAAAGAGGGCATAAGAGAGTAATGGAGGGAGTTATATTATATGGACAATCTAACAATCTAACAATGATCTCCTTTGTACTGTTAATATGCAGTTAAAAAATGAAGAGCTCACATGAAGAACTCCATTTCAAAAGATTATTCAGAACCACAGATCTCTCTTGTCAGACTGGGCAAAATGACCTCAACAATATCAAGAATGGAGAGAAGTGACATCTCATGGACAAAGGACAGCCCCCTGAAGCCACACTTCTGTGTCTGTAAGGATTCTGACTCTAGGTTTCTAGGCACACAAGTATTTGTATCAATTATTCTTTGATCCTTCTTCAATTATTGGTTGTCTTAGACATCTGGTTCTCATTTCAAGAATCCATCTTTTTTTTTTTCTTTCTGGTCTTTTTTTTTTTTCCTTTTTAAGGCTTTCTTTGTCATCAATTACTTTGCCTTGGATTGGTTTATTATTAGCTGCTGGCAATCTCACCCAAATCTAGACCTCTTAGTGCCTTCTATTTCATTGATTTTTGCTTTTTTAAAAACTTTAAACAAACCTTCTGACTTTCTATAAAGCAAGAAACACCATTTATGTAATGCCTTCCTGGCTCCAAATATACCTTTGCCAAAGGAAGCAGAGTGGGAATCATCTCTCCATTTTTTTTTTTTGCTGGTATGGGGGGAGTTCTTTACCGCATCTCTTGAGCAGTAAGCAAGAGAAGGGCAGAGCCAGGTGCAGTGGCTTATATCTGTAATCCTAGCTACTCAGGACCTGAGATCTGAGGATCTTGGTTCAAAGCCAGCCTGGGCACTAAAATCTATGAGACTCTTATTTCCAATTAACCACCAGTTAAGTGGTGCTGTGGCTCAAGGGGTAGGGCGATAGCCTTGAGCTAAAGAGCTCAGGGACAACACCCAGGCCCAGAGTTCAAGTATCACGACCAACCCCCTCCCCCCCCCAAAAAAAAGAAAGAAAGAGAAGGGCAATGACTTTTGAGCACTTCCCCCTGGCCCATGCTAGAATGACATGGTCAAAACTGGCTTTTATGAAACAACTCTGAAACATACAGACTATGGATTTTAGAAGAGAGTCCATGGGCAAAGAGGACAATCTGTAAAAACAACTTCAATAGCCTAAGTGAGAGATAATGAGAAATGATTTGGGCAGTGGGAGTGGATGAGAAGGGGAGGATTGGTGGAGAAAGTCCTTTTGGTGAGAGGACTGGACTAAGGCCAATACGGAAGATGAGGCTAAAGTTAAAAGATGACTAGGTTTGTAGCTTGAAGTTTGGGTGTAGAATAGGGGTAGAGAGCTGTTTTAAAAAGAAAGTGGGAGGCAGTTATGCAGAGTAGGTTCCATTTAAGGGGACACCAAGAACAGAGTATTGAGGTCTAGGATAAAGGCAGGTGAGCCTAGCCAATCAAACAGAGGTCAGAGTTCTCCAGCTGCTCCAACTCCCCCAAAATATGGTCTGAAAAAGAGCTACACACACACACACACACACACACACACAAGGTTAGTCAATCAACAACATTCCCACTAACTCCATAAAAGCCTTTTCCCCACCCCATTATCTATGTAGCAGCAGGGGCAGACAAGCAATAGGAGCAGTTGCAGAAACAGCTCCACGCTCTTCTGCTTAGCTGCTTGTTATGTATCTGCCTCTTTTCTGTTAGCACTCTACTAAACTTTGGTTTCTCATATTCTCTTGCATCAGGCAACTAAATGTTAGTGCTGGACTCAGAAGGTCTGGCCTGCAGAAACCCATTAGAGAGTTTCAGAAGAAAGTGTGAGATGGACCAGAGAAGCAAGCAGAGTGAGAAGAGAAGGGAACAGAGACCCGAGACTATTGGAACAGCTACAGCGGAGCTCCAGACCGGGAGTGTATGACTCAGATTAGGGAATCTGAGGAGCTAAGAGATTGGGGGGAGGGGGAGAAGGGGGGCGGGGACGAGAGAAGAAACCAAACAAAAACAAGGAAGTCTGGGTTTGCCAGTAAAGGGAGGGGAGTTTCAGGAAAGGATGTGGAAAGAGGATGAGATCAGGACTGACCAGAGGCCGTTTGTTTCAGCAGCTAGTTATTGAATCAGTATTGGTCACAGCGGGCCATTAATCAGATCACAGGTACTGTGTGATCCGATCCTGAGAAAGCCCACCTCCGAGCCCATACCCTCACATCCAATGCAGTCCCCAGGCAGGTTTCTGAAATCTCCCTATGCTTCCCACTCCCTGTAGGATACTGCAAGATAGACTACGTAATTACTTCAAGAAGTTTAAGATAGTCCGGAATTTCCAAATAAAGTGCTTCAGCGGAGCAGCTTGCTAGGTTCAGCAATAGGCTTGTAAGGGGCGAGGCTGAAGGCCGGCTAGGAAGAGAATGACTACTAAATATTAATGAGGTGATCTCTCCCGCCAACCAGATCGGCGAGGAAGCGCCTCCGGGCCCGCCCCGGCCACGCCCACGCTCATGAATATGCAGATGAGGATGCCCGCCCCGCGCCGTCCCGCCCGCCGCTCTTCTCCCTCGCAACCGACTCTCCCTTCAAACGAGAAACAAGATGGCGGCGGCAGGTCCGAGTACTCGGGCTTCTTCGGCGGCGGCCGCGGCGGCTCTGAGTCGGCGGGGCCGGCGAGGCCGCTGTGACGAGATGGCGGCCGCCAAGACTGGGGCTCCGGGCTCAGCCTCCGGTTCTGCCTTGCTGGTGTTGTCGACGCCGCCGCCTCCGCCGCCGCGGCCGGAGGGGTCGGGCTGCGCTGGGTGCCTGGAGACCCCGGGGGAAGCGCCAGCCCTGCCGTGCGGACACTCGCTGTGCGGGGCGTGCGCCCAGCGCGCGTCGGACGCGGCAGGCCCCGGCTGTCCGTGCTGCGGCGTCCAAGGCCCGGGCTGGGCCCGCCGTCGGGCCCGCGACGACGGCCAGGCCGACACCGAACTACCGGGCGAGCGCGCCCGCTGCGGCCCGCCGGAGCGCTGCCGCCCGCGCCGGGCCGGGGGCGCGGCCGCCGCGGGGCCCAGGCCGGAGCCGGAGCTGCGCGCGGCGCCCGCGGAGCCAGGTGGAGCCTCCTTCCCTTCCTCCCCTTGGGGTCCGGAGCCAGGCCCCGCGGCCCCGGCCGGGCCTGCTTTCGTGGGGGTGGACGGTCGTGGGCCCTGTGGGAGCGAGCGTGGGGAGCCGGCGTGGGGTCGGCACCGGCTCTGCGCAGGCCCCGTGTGCTGGGTGTGAATTTTGAACTTGGGGGTGACGGACGCGTACGCTGGGTTTGGAGGGAGCGGGGCGGCGAGGGGACCCCCGCGCCTTGCGTACGTCAGAAGTTTGCAGGCGTTCAATTCTTGGAACAAGTTTAGAGGGCAGGTTGGAGTCGGGGTGTGGAGCGGGAGGGGCCCGGGAGGATCCCACAAGTGCTCTGGCTTCGTGTTGGGCTGGGAAGGCGGCGGGGCCGCGGGGCCCCGGCTGGGTCCGCGGAGGATCCCGAGTGGAGAGGACAGGTTGGAGTTGAGGGAGCCTCTCAGATTCGAGAGCCGAGTGGGTTGCGGAAGGAGCTTTTCCTAAAATCCGGAGAAGCGCAGGCTGGGCCCGGAGCGTGGCACATAGTGGGGAAGCCATAAAATGGCTATTGGTTATTTTTACGAGGAAAAAGCTCCACGAGCGCCTGATCAGAAAGCTGGGTGGGTGGGGCTTCAGAGTTTTGTAAACCAAGATTGGTTGGCCAGGGTCGCTTCTGTCCCCTTAGCTATGTAGATTTCCTACGACCCTGGCAATTTCCAGGTAAAAGTCTGCCGTGGGACTCTGACCTAAACTTATTTGACTTCGTTAATATCAGCAGCTGAGCCTGGAGACAGAAATTGTCCCGCTTAAAACACAAACGAAGACTGAAACCTAGAACTCTTTGGGAGTCACCACATCGACAGCTGTTTGATTAAAAAAAAAAAAAGATCTTACGAAGCAGGATATTTTCAGGAAACATAAATCAGAAAATTCCATCTAATTAATGTTAGGAATTCTGCCTTATATTATTTTCAGAAAGGGAAGGGAGCATTGCTTATGGAAAAGTGCGATCCCTAGAGACTACAAGGTCCAGAATGCAATCTGATTTGATTCTGCTGAGACACCTTGCTCTGTTCTAGGATATCTTGTTTTTACGTCTCTTACTCTGTATCTCTATGTTTCTTGGTACTCCTTGTAAGCATCACAACATCTTTGTGAGATAAGTAACTTTGTTTCCATTTTATAGACATAGTTGAGGATCAGAGAGGTTAAGTATCTTGCCAAAGAATGAAATCTAATTCCTGATTGCATCTCAGTTAATTTACTTCAAATTCTGAGATTATGAACTGAGTGGATGGCTCACATCTGTAAAATCCCAGCTACGCAGGAGGCTGAGATCCAGAGCATTAAATTAAAAAAAAAAAAGTTTACCTAGCAAGATATTTGCAGGAAGCAAATCAGAAAAGACCATATATTCGAAGCAAAAAGGCCTTGTGACTTTATCTCCAAAACAGCCATCAAATAGCAAAGCTGGAGGCATGGCTCAAGTGGTAGAGTGCCAACGCAGCAAGCACAAGACCTTGAGTTTAAATGTCAGTGAGGGAAAAATACAAATAAAAAAATCTAAGAATATCATCAAAACATAAGATCGTCTCTCCTACCAGTATTGTTAATTATATAGTCAAAACAGATTAGACACTTTTGTTTTAATTTTCTGAGCCTAGAAGCCATTGCAAAAAATATTTAAAATTTGAGTTATGAAAGTTTTACATTGATTTGTACAAACGTTTTTCCCTTGAAGAAAAATTTTTCCATAAAATACGTCAGTGATTAAGAAATTTATCTAAATTGGGATTCTAAATTAGAATATGTTGAGTTAATTAAAAATCCACCAGTTATTTTGTTTATATGAGGATCATAGTGAAATATATACTTTTCTAATTTTTTTTTTGTCCATTATGGGGATTGAACTCAGAGCTTTGGGTGCTGTCCTTAAGCCTCTTTGTTCTCAGGGTTCTACCACTTGAGCCATAGTGACACTTCCATTTTCTCTTTTTTTGTTGTTGTTGAATGATCGAGTATATACAGTTGAATATTTATTCAGCCAAAGAATTTTAGAAGAATAGAAAAATGTGGCTGAATAGGGCTTGAAAGTTATCTTTTAGCTTCAGTAGTTGTCTGACCCTACTAAAATTGTATATTTTTAAAAATTAAAATTTAGTGCATCCACATGATTCTGATGAAAATGCATGAAATATTCAGTGAAAAGTTGCTCTCTTGCCCCTAATTTTCCACTTCCACAAAGATCTTGTTTCTTTTTTTCAGTTTATGCATATATATGGAAATTCAAGAATACTGTTTTGCCCTTTATTCAAAAGATTGTGTATCATACATAGTGTAAGTTGCTTACCAACATGATGAAGTCTTTCCAAATGAGTACGTGGAAAGTTTTTCTTCTTACCGTTGTGTGGATTTTCACTGAATGGGTGTAAAATAATTTACTTAAACATCATTTGATGAGCATTCAGATTGATCATTATTTTTTGCTATTATGAACAATTTTTGATAAAAATTATTAAGTGTGTTTGTACATTTTTATGGATAGGTCACTCCTAAAATGAGGTCACTCAAAAAGGTTTCGATAAGCCAGGCACCAGTGTAACCCTAGCTACTCAGGAGGCTGAGATCTGAGGATTGCAGTTCAAAGCCATCCTGGGCTTGAAGTCCAAATAACCAGCAGAAAACCAGAAAAGGCACTGTGGTTCAAAGAGGTACAGCACTAGCATTGAGCAGAAGAGCTGTGGGACAAGTGCCAGGTCCAGAGTTCAAGCCCCATGTCCAACCTAGAAAAACAAACAAATAAAAACACTGCAATAAAAGAAAAGGAAAGGGGGGTGGGAGATTAAGAACTGTTGTTTTAATTCATGTCCCCTCATTCTACAGGTGAGAAAGTTGGAAGTCCAGAGTAGAATTACTAATCACAGGTTCCCCTGAATTAGTAGTAAACAAAAGCTAAAAGAGAAACTTCATAAAGAAGGACTAAAAAGAACCTAATACATAGAGAAATCTGAAAACTCCATTGATAGTCAGGTAGGGTGGTGCACACCTGAAATGCCAGCACTCTGGAGGTAGAGGTAGGATGACATGAGTTTGAAATAGCATGACAATTAAATAGACTGTCTTAGAAATGAAGAACAAACAAAAACTAATTTCATATATATTTACATCATGGTTTCATGAGTGATAAACAGCAACCGGAGTAGCAATTTTAAGAATATTCAGAAATATATTGCTTCTCAGTGTTCTTTTGGAATAGTTAAAAGAGCTGATAAAGGAAAAGTCAGGCTTACTTATACATGAAGTTTTATAGCATATAGTTTACTTAGTATGTATGTATGCATGTATGAATGTATGAATATATGACAAGATCCCTCTGTGTTGCTTAGGCCATTCTTAACTCTTCTAGTCAAGTGATTCTCCCTACTCAGCCTCCTGAGTAGTTGGAATACAGATGTGCATGTTGCAGCTAGCTTTATTTTTTAATTACTGTTTGAAATCCCAGGAATTGAATTTATGGTGTCTTGTTTGCCATGCAAGCACTTTACCACTTGAGCTAACTCTTATCCCTCCCATTTTTAAATTGACTTTGATATATTTACTTGTATAAACAGAGTCTTTCAAAGTAGTTCACTCTGGCCTTAAACTTGAGATCCTTTTACCTCAACCTGCTGAGTTCTGAGATTATAGATATGTGTCACCATACATATGTTAATTTTTTAGTCTTTTTTTTTTTTACTGTTTTATTGTTGTTTGTCTTTTCATTTTTGGTACTGGGGATCAAACCTAGGATGTTGCACGTGCTAGGCAAGCACTTTGCCACTAAGCTACATCCCAGCCCTCTTTTATTTATTTATTTTATTTTATTTATTTTTTTTTATTAAATTGGATTGTCCTGGCCTTCATGGATTGTCTTAAGAACAAAGTACAAAGCTTTATGTTAAAGATATTGGTTGTGCTGGTGGCATTTTTGTGGTTTATTTTTTGCCAGTTTTTTTTTTTTAAGCTTTAAGGTTTCAGAACTGTAATGACTCCTGGGTATAAACTTTTAATTTACTTTTTATATGTATTGCTGATATACATTTTTTGGATGTATTGTCAGTTGCTTTTGTTGATTTGTGAAACGCTGTGGATGTGAAAGCTGTAACATGATCCTGTCAAGGTGGACTTCAATGTTATATTCTCTGAGGATCTGCAGTTCATTGTATCTATTGACATGCTAAATATTTGTACCAACTTGAGGTGTATTTGGAGATTTTATGACTCCTTACTCAGTGCTAGGTATTATTTTAGGTCCTTGAGAAACATCAGTGAATGAATATGAAGCTTTTTTTTTTTTTCCTCTATCATGGGATTTATATTCTAAATTTAGAGATAATCCTCTGTGTGTGTGTGTGTGTATGTGTGTATGTACTGAGGCTTGAACTCAGGTACTTACTTATTCTCTTGCTTGGCTTTCTTGCTCATAGCTAGCACTCTACCACTTGAGCCATGCCTCCAATCAACCATTTTACTAAAAATGAAGTTCCACAGACCTTACTACCTAGACTAGTTTCCAACCACACTCCTATAGGTCTTAGTCTCGGCCTCTTGAAGAGCTAGGATTATAGGTATGAATTACTGGTGTCCTGCTTCTATTGATATAGAAGCTATGTTGATAGATCTAAAATATGTATATATATATATATCACACTGAGGTATTCATAGCTAGATTCAAAACTATACATAGCAGGTACTGTAAGCCTCATTAAAATGATTAGCGTATTTTTTTAAAAAAATTTCAAGTGCATTCTACAACGTTGAAATTGCTATATTTGAGTTGCTTTTGTTGTTTTTTTTGTGCCAGTTCTGGGGCTTGAGCCCAGGACCTGAACACTGTCCTTGGGCTTTCTCAGGGACAGAGCTCTACCATTTGAACCACAGCACCACTTCTGGCTTTTTTCTATGTATGTAGTACCGAGGAATCAAACCCAGGTCTTCATGCATGCTAGGCAAGCACTCTACCACTAGGCCAAACTCCCAGCTTGATTAGTGTATTTTTTAAAGGAAGAATTCATTTGGAGACAAAATGGTTCTAAATTATACTTAACTACCTTTGAACCTGAAGCTCAAAATTTTACTTTTTGTGACAGTTCTACTATAGATAGTGATTGAAGCAAGACAGAATGCATTTATTTTATTTTTGTGTATAATTTCTAGTGCATAAGCTTGGGACTCTTCTCTCAAAAAGTTTTTATTGTTATTATAAAGCTGATGTACAGAAGGGTTGCAGTTACATGTAAGGTCATGAGCACCTTCCTTTTTGGACAGTGTCACACCTTCCCTTGCTCCCTCCCAGTTTTTCCCTCTGGTCCCACCCCCAAGTTGTAGAGTTCATTTTCAACATAATGTCTAGTGAGTATCACTGCTGCATTTATTCCCCTTTTGTCCCTCCATTTCTGTGCCCCTTCGTACTTTCCCAAAGACAGATAAATAAATAAGATAGAACTAAATAAAACAACAGGAATGAAGAAAAAAAAAATCTCTTGTTTCCATTTTCCCTTAACTCTTTTTTTTTTTGCCAGTCCTGGGCTTGAGCTCAGGGCCTGAGCACTGTCCTTGGACTTTCTCAAGGCTAGAGCTCTACCACTTGAGCCTCAGCACCACTTCTGGCTTTTTTTCTATATGTGGTACCGAGGAATCGAACCCGGGTCTTCATGCATGCTAGGCAAGCACTTTAACCACTAAGCCAAACTCCCGGCCCCTCTCTTAACTCTTGCTTGGCTTTTTCTGCTTAAGGTTGGTGCTTCACCACTTGAGCCTCGCCTCTACTTCCAACACTCTTACATACATTTTAACAATTTCCTTAGTAAAAAAAAAAATAGTTCCGGTTTATTACTTAGTTGACAACATCTGCTAGGTGTGTCACCTAAATTGTGTTTAAGAGTAGTGAATAATAACACAATGTGACATATAAAATGACAGGGATTTCCCTAGTCTATAAGCATTGTTTCAAAATACATAAAATGACTCATCCTTATAACCTTAATGACACACAGTCCAGAATTTGTGTTTTACCTTTCTGAAAACATGTGCATTGTGCTTGCTTATGTATTTTGCAAAACTCATGTTGAGATTGCCTCAGTATATTTTACCAATTAATTTCAATAGACTTGCTCCTTTGTACCACTACTTAAAAAAAATTAAAAACAAAAGTAAGCCATGCACCAGTGACTCACATCTGCAATCCTAGCTACTAAAGAGAGAGATCCAAGGATTGAGCCTGAGCAGGAAAATTAATGAAACTCTTATCTCCAATTAACCACTAGAAAACCAGAAGTGGCGCTGTGGCTCAAAGTGGTATAGCACCAGCCTTTAACAAACAAGGTAAGGAGCATGCCCAGAATTCAAGTCCCACAGCAAATAACAACAATAATAAAAATATAATTAAAAAAAGAGTTGCTCTGATCTATAGAATTTCAGGATTGAGCAGCAATGAGATTTGTCTCCTCAGGGTGACTTTGAACCAACATTCTCAGATCTCAACCTCTTTAGTAGCTAGGATTATTGACATGAGCCACCAGTACTTGACTATAGGTATTTATTTTTGTTAACTTATATTTCCATTCCCCTATCAGTTAATTTCTGAAGAGTTTACTCACTTTGAATTAATAGCTGGCTTTATTTGAGGGTATGATATAGGATTTGTTAGTCAGATTTTATTCTGTATCAATGAATATTTCTGTTCCTGTTCATCCATTTTCCTTAGGCTAGTTGGTAAACACACAATCAAATAACAAAAACAATCCTAAATGAAGAAAATACATAATGCCCAGAAATTGTAGGAATGGGCTGGTCATCCAGAGAAAACCTTAGCAAGGCATTTGGATTGCATATGTTGAAGAGATTAAAAATTTACCATGTTAGGAAGAAGGGATCAACATTCCAAACAGAGGACTTTAGATAATCAAAGTCAAGAAGGCCATTATATGTATATTTGTGTATTGATTGACCCATTGTATATTCATGTATTGACAAGAAGTTAAATATAGGTGGTGTGTGGGTCTGGAGTGGCAAAGTTGGAGAGACTGTATGAAGAAGTCATGGTAAAAGCCATTTTTTAGATCATACTAAAAGAAATTTGAACTTTATTTTACATATAGGATGGTGCCTGTATAGTTGTAAGTAGCAGTATGGTACTACTTAAGTAAAGGGAGTATTGGTTCAAGGAGAGAAATGTGAGTATGAACTGGAGGGAGGGAGTCCAGTTAAGAGATGAAGAGGAGCTGGGCCAAAACAATGCCTGTAGGATATTACCTTCAGTCACTCGTTATACCTGAGGGCCTTCAATGTGCTTGTCATCAGTGCTACAAATAGAAAATACATGATTCTGTCTCAAAGTGTAGTTGGGAAGATTGGTATAAAAATGTGCCCTGATGCCAGATGCTGGTGTCTCACGCCTGTAATCCTAGCTACTCAGGAGGCTGAGATCTGAGGGTTGCAGTTCAAAGCCAGCCCAGGCATGAAAGTCTGTCAGAATCTTTATCTATTTCCAATTAACCACCAGAAAACTGGAAGTGGCACTGTGGCTCAAAGTATAGTGCTCTAGCCCTGAGCTTAAGGCCAAGGCCCAGAGTTCAAATCCCACAACCAACAAACAAAAAACAAACAAAAAAAAGTGCTCTGAAATGTAATACAAGTGCAACAAAAACTGTAATGCAAAGTATAATTGTAAAAGAGGGTATGAAATATATTAGTAGAAGAGGTTAGCAGAGGTGGATCTGTATCCAAACTATTTGTGTTTAACTTCCACTTCTGCTGTCTGTTATTGGGTTGATTGCTAAACTTCTTTTAGTTCCTTATTTGGAAAATGGGGATAGCAATAGTAAAATTGTTTTAGATAACTTGTTAGCAATGATATGCATATGAAGAGCTCAACTGTAATATTCACAAAGAAGGCAACCCAGCTTGGATAGGTCAGGAGTGGCCATCAGCAGGTGGATGAGGGCAGGATAAAAGGAGAAGTCAGTACCCTTAAAGACATAAGAGCATGAAACAACATGTTCTCGGGATTGTAAATAAGAGTGGCTGGAACAGAGTGTACATAGGAGTAGATGGATGAGGAACACCAGAACTAGGCAGTTGCTGGACTTAGAATATCATGCCAAGGAATAAGTTCTCCTAAAGAATTTCAAAGAATTCTTCATCTTTGTGTTTTAGCGAGATCATTCCTGTGCGGGTAATAAATAGCAAATGGATTGGAGAGCCAAATTTTCTTTGCAAGATAGCCAAGATAAGCTGAAAACTCCTATGCTGTAAATATCCAGAAAAGCTGGACAATTCAGAGCAATTGTTTTACATGCATTTCTGAACTTTGCTGGGAAGGCAAGGTAATCTCGAGAGCTCAGGAACATAAATGGAACTGAAATCAGAACTGTAATCTCTTGAGCCCTGTGTTACTCTGAAACACATTGATGGGGTGGTGTGAGAGTTTTTTGACTGAAGAATGAGGTTCCTAAAGGAGTGCTAAGTACAAAAAGTAAACCATGATTTCTAAATAAAGATGGGATTTTTTTGTGGGTTATAATTTCTGGAGAGGCTAGAGAAAAAAATATAGTCTTGAGCTGGGTACCAATAGCTCACACCTGTAATCCTAGCTACTCTGGAGGCCGAGATGTGAAAATCATGGATTGAAGCTAGCTGGACTTCTTATCTCCAATAGGCTAGATGTAGAGCTGTGATTTAACTAGTAGGGTGCTAATTTTGAGCAAAAAGGCTGAGGGACAACATCCAGGCCAGTCCCTAATTTTCAGGCTGCAAGACTTGTGTGTGTGTGTGTGTGTATCTCACACACACGGAAGAGAAAAAAAAATAAGGGCTTGATTTGCCTGGGCTCTATAGAAAGAAAATGAGAAAGGAGAAGTTGAGGCACAGGTTACATGCCTTGCTCACATTTTAGATCTAAGTTTATGATATCGGGTTCAGATAGCTCTGTGCTGAGATAGTAAAATAAAAACTGACTTCATGATATGTCTGAGTTACCTAAAGAAAGAAAAACTAAATTCTAAGGAGCACTCTCACATCTCAGGTCACAGGGATTATTACAGAAGAAGTAAGCTAAAATGAAGATGAACTATTTTACAACAAAAAAGGATAAGATATAGTTTTCTGTCACAAATCAGAGCACAATAGCAGTTTTGTTGTTTTCTTGCCAGTTCTGGGGTTTGAAATCAGGGCATGAGTACTGTCCTTGAGCTTTCTAAAGGCTAGAACTCTACCACTTGAGCCACAGCACTGCTTCCAGCTTTTTCTATGTATGTGGTACCGAGAAATCAAACCCAGGTCTCCATGCATCCCAGCCCTAGAATGGCAGTTTGAAAGATCATTTAAATTATCATATTTTATGTGACTGTAGACAATGAGCATTCTAACAAATGAATAAGCCATTATGAGATAGGCAATTTTTTATCATTAGTTATACAAAGGAGTTATCATTTAACAAATAAGCTTATGAATACAATGCATCTTGATTGATGTCACCTGTTTATTCTTTTCCTTCCCTTCCAGAGATAGGCACATTTGAAAAATGACTGTAATGAAGAAGATAGTCAGCTTAAAAGTTTCAATAAATTGAATTGGCGCAGTGGCTCAAGAGGTAGAGTGGTAGCCTTGAGCTGAAGAGCTCAGGGGATAGTGCCCAGGCTCTGAGTTCAAGCCCCATGACTGACAAAAACTAAAAAAAAAGGTTAACATTTAGCTGGGCACCGATGGCTCACACCTGTACTCCTAGCTACTCACTAGCCTGAGATCTGAGGATCGAGGTTCAAAGCCAGCCTGGGCAGGAAAATCCATGAGACTCATCTCCAATTAACCGCCAGAAACCTGGAAGTGGTGCTGTGGCTCAAGTAGTAGAGTGCTATCCTTGTGCTGAAGAGCTCAGAGACAGAATCCAGGCCCAGAGTTCAAGCCCCTGACTGACCAAAAAAAAAAAAAATCAATAAATGAGTTAAGTAGTTTATACAGATGAAGAGAAAATTAGTAGGAGACAAATATTTGGAAATTCCCGAGAATACAAGATAAAATGAAGGAGAACATAAAGAGAAATATAAAACTCCAACATAAAGTTCCAACACAGAGAAGCTCTGGCATGTTATAGAAAAAATGAAGATGCAGTGAGGGAATTTGAAAAGATGATGGCTTGAGAATTTTCTGAATTAAAAATTCAAGTCCATAGGTTTAAGATTCATGAAGCCCTATTTCTCCCATCCCTCCCCCCCAAACAAAAAACAAAAAGGGAAAGAGAAAGAAGGGAAAAGAATTAACAAAAGAACCCCACAAACAACATATTGCATGTGTAATTATAGAACAGCAGCCTTGGTCCTAGTACATATTAGACAACTGAAAAGGCGCTTTTTGGGTTTTTTTGTTTTTTTATATATTTTTTATTGTAATTAATAGAAGGGTTACATTATATTCACCAGATAGAAGGTGCATTACTTTACATATATTGATACCCTTTCTCATGTCTTGGTCCCCATTTCCCTCCCCCCACCCCCACCCCTCCTCTTGTTTTCCCCCCTTCCCTATCCAATTTCAAATAACCAAATACACATTTATCCAGTATATGAGATAACAAAGTGAAATACTGTAACAATATGAGATAACCAAGGGACAGCAAAAGAGATGAGAGATAACATAGTACATTAAGGACAACAACCCCTCATTATATGGCTTGAAAAGGCGCTTTTTATTTTTGTGCTAGTCCTGGGGCTTGAACACTGCCTGAAAGCTGTCCCTGAGCTAACACTCTACCACTTGAACCACAGCTCCACTTTTGACTTTTCTGCCCAGGCTGGTTTTTAACTGTGATCCTCACATCTCAGCCTTGTGAGTAGCAGGACTGTCAGGTGTAAACCACCAGTGCCTGGCTAAAAAGACAGGTTAAAAATATACCCCAAAAGGAGCAACAATCAGGCTGTGAGAACAGATGCCTCTTAGGAGAAATTAGATACTTTATTAAGAAAGACTAGAATTTTACACTGAACTTACTTAAAAGTTAGGGAAAGCAGAGTGCTGCTAGCTCACACCTGTAATACTAGCTACTCAGTAGGCTGAGATCTGAGGATTGTGGTTCAAAACCAGCAAAAAAAGTCAATGAGACTCTTCAATTGACCACCAGCAAACAGGAAGTGATGCTGTGGCTCAGTGATACAGCATTAGCCTTGAGCAGAAAGAGCTTGGATAGCACCCAGGCCCTGAGTTCAAGCTCCATGACTGACCAAAAGAAAAAAAAAAACCAGATTAATGGGATGAGATAATTTTTTCAGAAGAAAGAGATATGACATAGTGAATTATTTTGCAAGGGTATTCTGGCATGAACTGAGGAATGATGTAAAATGTTTTTCTTGTGAATTGTGTTCCAAAATACTTGAAAGCTATTAGCTAGGTACTGTTTAGCAGCTGATAGTATATTATCAATAAATGTTAGCAGTGGTAGTATTTTTAATCTGTAATGGATATGTACTATCAAATTATGTGTTTATATTGGTTTGCAAATCTAATGGCATAGATTTTTATCACATTTGATAGTGAAAAATAATTTGATTTTAGTAATTTATAAGAAGTTAAATTGAGCTTTTGATTCTCACCAAAAGTTGAGATCAGGGATGAGATTTAGGGAAGGTGGCTTTGATTTCTATGGTGATACATAATTAGCATACAGTAGATTCTTGAGTATTTGTTGAATTAATGGCATAAATGATTTTACTATATCCTAATTTAGAATTTCCTATCTAGTCAATCTTTTAACTGAAAACCGATTGATTTATAGACTGTAATTTACTGTTCTGAATTTCTTTCATTCATATTGTTGAAAGAACTCATCAATGTTTATCAGTAATAGTAGTTAGGATAATAAAATAATAGTGTAAGCTGAGTGTAAAAGGGGAAAACAAGAATGGTCATTTATCTCTCAAATGTACCAGCAGGTGGTTTTTCTTTTTAAATTTACTGAATGTTTCATGTATTGAATCTCAGGAACAGCAATATTCTTACATGTTTATACTTCTAATGAGATCAAAAGAATGATAAAATATGTACACAATAAGCTTCTCCATTTAATACTTTCTTATAAAATATTTTATATCTTAAATAACATTCAGTGAAGAATGTAGTATTGAAGATTAGTGGATTTGAGTTTGAATCTTGGTTCTTTCACATTAGCAGCTGAATGACTTTAGGCAAACTACTTAAAACTCTGTGCCTAAATGTCATAATTTCTAATTTTTTGATTGAAATAGCCACAACACACAGTTGTGAGAACTAAGTCAGATGATACATGTTAAGTACTTATACAAATAAAATACCCAATAGCAGTTAGCTGTTGTATGTAGTCATTCATTTCATACACACTTATGGGACACATGTTTATGTTGTGTGCCACATAGTCTGCTAGGTACTAGGATACAAAGTCATGAAGTTCTGTGAAAGAATGTTAAGAAACTTCCTTATGACAGTGGTGTAAATAGGAGAATTATGGTCTAAGCTGGCTCAGATATGAATTTGAGACCCTCAGGTTTGGGGCCTTCTGGCCATATAAGACCCTCAAAATACTTTGGTACATAGTGGAACAGCCATGTATGCTTATCAACTCTTACATTGGTAATTTTGTATGGTCCAAGATCCTAATGGCCCTTGGCAGAAAAAAGGTTCCCTGCCCCTGCTACAGCATTATAAAGATTAAATATGTGAGGCATAATATACATGCTACCTAATTGCCTGTATTATAATGATGCTGCTGGTGATAATAGAGATGGAATTAACCATTTATTATGGGTTTGGCAAACATTTTTCCCACTTTATCTTTTGGCTTTTAATATCGTGTATACTCTGTAGAAATTTAAGCTGAGTGGTGGCTCACGCATGTTATCCTAGCTACTCAGGAGACTGAGATCTGAGGATCACAATTCAAAGCTAGCCCAGGCACTAAAGATGATGAGACTCTTCTCTCCAGTTAACCACCAGAAAATGGAAGTGGCACTGTGGCTTAAGGAGTAGGAAGGTAGCCTTGAGTTGAAGAGCTCCAGGACAACACCCAGGCCCAGAGTTCAAGTCCTATGACTGAAAAAAAAAGAAATTTAAGCTGAGTTTTGAGGATGAGGGTTTTATTGTTTTAGCCTGCTATGAGTTAGCTGTAAAGAACAAGAGTGGAAGTTGAGAGCATTTTAGGCAGGGGCATGGAAACAGAGATGATTTTATCCTAGATACTATAAGCTGTTGGTGGATTGTAAAGTAAGAAAGGAATGAAGTAATGGAAGAGAAAGAGAAAGAGACCATGTCTTATGGATTACCTCTTACGTCATATTGAAGTATAAGTAGTATAGAACCCGCTCTTGTGATTACAGAAAGTCATCCCTTTATGTTTAAGGAAAATGTATGACACCCCAGTTAACTATTTTACAACAAATAATATAACCATATACATAACGCAAGTAAATTTACCAAATGCTTAGTATTGTGAGCTCTTAAATTCATTGATTTTATTTGTAGGTAAGTTCTGAGAGATGTTTATAATTTTTACCAAGTTTCAGATGAGGACATTCAAGTGCAAAGAGATTTATCTGTCCAAGGACAAATAGCCAGTAAGTGGTAATATTCAAATTAGTATCTAAAACTGAATAGGTCCTAAGACAGAATAACTCCAAAGTTCATTTTCATTCTACTGCAATCATAAGAAATTAAGACTGGGTGGGGAGGAGTAAAAATTCAAGCATATCTAGCTATCAAGAGACCATTTACTTTGGATTTGTGTTAGTGTCTTCTCAGTACAGTTGAATGAGTTCCATTTCTAATATTGTGTTGGGTGTGAGTGCACTGATAACAACAGTTGATTTGATGCATGTAGCAAATATCTGTCATGTAGCTAGTTTTTGTTTGTCTTAGTTATAACCAGTTACCCCACCCCATGGAAAAATCTTTTTCAAGAATGTCCTTGAAGGAAGTATACATGTTTCTGTAGTTCACATTAGACTGAAGGCAACACTAACTCTAGGTTACTGGCCACAGGTGTGTATCATTCTTAAGACATCATGTTCTTCAAGAATTTCTCTTCCTGTTATAAATAGTTATAGTCATGGGATAGTTATTAAGCAAGCATTTCCTCCATTAGATTCATTTATGAATACTAGATTATTCAGCATCCCAGTAATGAGGTAGTTTCCAACATATCTTCTTTATAAAGCAAAGGAGGAGTGGTTGTTTCTGTGCTATTGAAACACTTGGAAGTATTAATAGCTGATGGCGGAATCTGGTAACTTTGCGATTAACAACTTGGACAAAGGAAGGTGGTAGTGTCTTTTCTGGTTCTGATGTGACTTTTGCAGCTCTACTTTTGTAGCAGTATTGCTTACATATCAACCACAGTTTCCTCTTTTGGAGTGGAAGAAGCTGACACATAACCCTAGGAAGAAAAGAGAAGTGAAGATAAAATTAAGTTCCTAGTGTCTGTTTCATGACTATTCTTTTTAAAATCAGAGAACCTGAATTATTAATGAATCTATTATTCATGGTCTTAGTATAATTAATACTGTTAAATGCTCTCTGCACATGTTCTGCATTCAACTGTAAGAGAAATTGTGAGAACCTTAATTTATAAGAAGAGATTTCATGGTTGAGAGTGTGACTCAAGTAGGATAGTATCTGCCAACACGCATGAGGCCCCAAGTTCAAACAGTACTGTGAAAAATAAAATAAGTGAAATTTTTATTTTTCTGGTCTTTGCTTGAGCTACTTTGGTACCTACTCTTATGTAAGTTTAAAATCCTAATAGCATTTTTCCTATATTAAACTTGGATAAAGTTTTATAGAATTTAGAGAAACATGGAGTAGGTAATGAAAGTGAAATAAAAGTATTACTACCAATCATTAACTTTAAAGTTAACTAATGTATTACTTTAATTTCTCAGGTAGAGACTGAGATATGTAAAGATTTTTGACTCAGGCCTAGGAACACATACCAGTAATCAGGAGGATCATGCATATGAGGTTAGCCTGGCTACATAGCAAGACAAACGAAGCATATAGAACGTGTGTGTGTGTGTGTGTGTGTGTGTGTGTGTGTGTGTGTGAGAGAGAGAGAGAGAGAGAGAGAGAGAGAGAGAGAGAGAGAGAGAGAGGGAGGGAGGGAGGGAGGGAGAGGGAGGGAGGGAGGGAGGGAGGGAGAGAGAGAGAGAGAGAGAGAGAGAGAGAGAGAGAGAGAGAGAGAGAGAGAGAGAGAGAGAGAGAGAGAGAGAGAGAGAGAGAGAGAGAGAGATAGGAGATTCCCTAGACTACCGCAAAGCATATGTACTAGAAGCACTTGCAGGATTCAACACACAGTTAAACTTACGGCTTTGATTTATGGTAGTGAAAAATAAAGACTTTGTGGGAGAAAGTCTGGAAAAATCCAGGTGGGGGCTTCTGGAGTCTTCCCTAGCTGAAAGCATTTAGGATATGTTTAATTCCTCCAGCAAGGTGGTAGGACATATGTAAAATGTTGCCAATAAGGGAAACTTTAGAGATCTAGTTCCTACTGTCTTCATTGTGAGCTGATTACATAGGCACCTATGTTCATGTATGCCAAAATTTCAGACTCCTAGCAGGAAAGCAAATGTTACCAGCATAAACTATGTTTCTATTTATTTTAAATATGATTTTTATTATGAAGGTGTTGTATAGTGATATGATAGTTTCATAAGAAAGTCATAAGAAATAAGTAAATTTATTTTTTGGATGTCACCCCTTCCTTCACTTTCCCCTTTTCCTCTTCTATCCCTGCCCACAAATTAGACAGATCATTTTCCACACAGTATATACTGAATACTAAATAGCATGATTACATTTGTTTACCCTTCCTCCTTCCCTTTCTATGTTTTACTCCCCACCAAAATATCCAAAAGCAAAAACAAACACAACTAACACCACCAGCAATAATAAAAACAAAAAACTCATGTTTCCATTTCCTGGAATTCGTGAGATTTTAAAATTTGTTATTTGAAAGGTGATATACAGAAGGGTTTCAAGAGTACATTTCTTTTTAGACAGTGTTGCCTCTTTCCTCACTCAGTTTTTCTTCTCTACTCATAGGTTGTATATAGTTCATTTTCAATATGGTGAATTCTATTGCTGCATTTGTTCTCTTTTTGTTCCTCCATTTCTATTTCCCCTTCCCTCCCTAAGGCATATAAACTAACAGAACAAAAGAAGACAAAAACAGCAAGAGGAGAAAGAGGAGGAGGAGGAAGAGAAGGAGGAGCAGGAGGAGGAGAAGGAGGAGGTGAAGGAGGTGGTGGTGGCAGTGGTGGCGGCCCTTGTTTCCATTTCCTGAAGTTCATTTTAATATTATTTTAGATGATCAGATGCACATAGGTATTGTGCCTTTTTGTTCCTCTCCTAAGAGTATCCTCCTTTGGTCTCACTGTATGTGAATGCCTAGAGACATGTGTTACTTGAAATAGTTCAGAGAAGTTACAACTTTGGGTTCATTCTCCCCTAGGGTTTCTATAGTCTGTGTGTGAATGCCTAGATAGGTTATCAGGTCCTACCTTCCACATATGAGAGAAAAACATATGCTGTTTGTCTTTCTGAGCTTGGTTTACCTCACTTAGCCTTATTGATTCTAGGTTTCATACATTTCCCTGCAAATGGCAAAAAGCCCTAAGATCTGTGGAACAGACATAAAAACCCAGAAATAAAACCATTTGCTTAGTTATTTGATATTTGACAAGGAAGCCAAAGGTATACTGTGAAAAAAAGACAGCTTCTTTAATAATTGGTGGTGGGAAAACTGGACATCATATAGGTAGAAAACTAAAATTTGTCACCATGCACTCCTATCAACTCAAAGAGGATCAAAGACCTGAAACGAAATTATTTCAAGAGGGAGTAGAATTTATAGAAACAGGTAGGAACTTTTTGAAAAGAATCCCAAGGGCACAGCAAATAGGAGGCTTGATGAATGAGATTACATCAAAATAAAATTTCTACACAGTAAAAGACAACCAACAGACTAGAGAAAAATCTTTACCAGTAATACATCTGACCAACGCCTAATATCCAAAATATACGAGGAATTCAAAAAATTACTGCCCCCCCCAAAGAAAAACCCCACTTAATAAGCCAGTCCATGAGCAAAGGAACTTAGGAGAGACTTATCAGAAGAAGCAAGAATGGCAAATAGACATATGAGGAAATACTCAACATCCTGGACATGAGGGAAATGCAAATCAAAACCATTTGGGGATTGTATCTCAACCCCATCAGTTTGGCCACCATCAAGAATTTGAACAACAACAAATGCTGGTAGGGATGTTTGGGGAAAAGGTAACCTATTGCACTTTTGGTGGGAATGGAAACTAGTAAAACCATTCTGGAAGAAGGTTTGGAGGTTCCTCAAAGAATTCAATGTAGGCGTCCCAGCCATAACACACTTGAGCATCTACCCAGATCATCACATGCCAGGTAAAGACACTTGTATGTTCATGGCTCTCTATTGTTGAACTTGAGAGGTCTTTCCATTTCCTGATGCCATCTTTGATTTTTCTCTTCAGATTTTTGTAGTTTTTTACTATTAGCGGTCTCTTGCTTCCTTGGTTAGGCTTATTCCTATGCTTTTTTTCTTTTTGAAGCTATTGTAAATGGAATTGCCTCCCTGATTTCCCTCTCTGCTTGTATGTTGTTGATATACAGAAAAGACTTCTGATTTTTGTGGGTTAATTTTGTATCCTGCTACTTTGCACAATGTATTGACTAGCCCTAGGAATTTGGGGAATAGTTTGATTTTTTTCCCTCTGTGAATCCTTTTTTATGTCTCTTCTTCCCTCATCGCTCTGGCTAGGAGTTTCAGAATTACATTGAAAAGGAGTGGAAGTGGATATCCTTTTCTTGTTCCTGATTTTAGAGGAAATGGTTTTAGTTTTGTAGAATTTAGCAACAAGTCTATCTGAACTTGGACTTTTCTATGCTGGAAGACTCTATTTGTGTGTGTGTGTGTGTGTGTGTGTGTGTGTGTGTGTGTGTGTGTGTGTGTGTGTGTGTGTGTGTGTAACAGTTAGCACATAGTGCCCCACCACTAAATGTTAGCTATTTTAAGAATTCTTTGTGTGTGCCAATACTTGGACTTGAACTCAGGGCTTAGATACAGTCCTTTAGCTTTTTTGCTCAAGACTAGTACTCCACCATGTGAACCATAGTTGCACCTGGCTTTTTGGTGATGAATGAGAGATAAGAGTCACTGAGTTTTTCCTGCCCTGACTGGCTTTAAACTGTGATCCTCATATCTCAGCCTCCTGAGTAGCTAGCATTACAGGCATGAGCCATCAGTGCCTGCCTACTTCTTACCTTAATTTTTGTTGTTGTTGGTTTTGGGTTTAAACTCAGGCTGCAAAGATGTGTGGTTTGTTGCTTAGCTGACATTCTACCACTTGTGCCATATGTTCAGTCTGTTCCTGTTATCTTTTCATCTCAATCAGAGGTATAGTCAAATTTCAGTCACTATACTATGTTTCTACTTAGCCTTACAAAGACTTTAGGGTTTCTTAATACTCCAAAAGGAATTTATATTTTCACATAATATATACAACAAAGTAGTTGGTCAGTGTTTTTGTTTCATATAAATTATGCTTGTAAGTAAATCTGATTGTAATTTACTGGAGATAATTTTTTATTAAAGAATTTATTTTTATTTTTTATTTTTTTGCCAGTCCTAGGCTTGAGCTCACAGCCTAAGCACTGTCCTTGGACTTTCCGCAGCACCACTTCGGGCATTTTTCTATGTATGTGGTACTGAGGAATGAAACCCAGGTCTTTGTGCATGCTAGGCAAGCACTCTACCACTAGGCCAAACTCCCGGCCCCTAAAGAATTTATGAACATTGATTTTTATATCATATTTCAAATGTCATGTTTAACAAACAAGTATTCAAGAAAGGAATCTATATATAATCACTGGCACTTAAGTTTTAGAACAAATTAAAATTAAGCTGAGGGTTTATATGTCATAGATACATATTAATCTATGTAATAAAACATTATGTCTATAGAGTATATAGCCCATCATAGATTTTTATGTAATTATGTTTATATCTCCAAGACCATGTCCATAACATTGTGTACCCAAATATTGAGTCATTGCTCTTATACTGTTTGGATCTAATATCCACATATTAAGGATACCATGTGTCTTTTGTTCTTTTGGTCTTGACTTGCCTCACTCAACATGATTCTCTCTAGCTTCATCCACTTCCCATTATTTTATCTTGTCTGTTGGCTATGTAGAATTCCATTGTGTGTGTGTATCACATTTTTTGTATCCATTCATCTGCATTAGGGCACATGGGTTGTTTCCATCTCTTGGGTATTGTGAATAGTACAGAGATGAACATAGCTGAGCAGGTGTCCTTATCATACCTTGGGTTATGATGTTCAGGATAGATGCCCAGAAGTGGTATGGCGGGATTGTAGGGAATGTCTATTTTCAGTGCTTTAAGAGACCTCCAAACTGCTTTCCAGAGTGGCTGAACTTGTTTACATTCCCACCAGCAGTTCAGTAGGATTCCTCTTTTTTCACAACCCTGCCAGCATCTGTCATTGTCTGAGTTCAGAGTATTGGCCATTCTAATTGGGGTAAGATGGTATCTTAGAGTTGTTTTTATTTGCATTTCCTTTATGACCATGGATGATGAGCATTTTCTCATTTGTTTTTCTGCCATTTTAACCTCTTCTTTTGATAAGTCTCTCTTTAGTTCCCTTGCCTATTTAGTGAATGGCTTGTTGGGTTTGGGGAGGATTAGTTTCTTGAGTTCCCTGTAGATACTGGATATTAAGCATTTGTCTGATGTATTATTGGTAATAGCTTTTCCTAGTTGGTTGGCTGTCTTTCTACTTTAGTAGCTATGCTTTTATCTGTGCAGAAACTTATTTTTAGATAGTCCCATTTGTTGAGTCTCTCTCTCCAATCTGTTGTGACTCTGGAACTCTGTTCAGGAAGTTTTTGCCTGTGCCTATGAGTTCCAGTGTCTCTCCTCCATTATGTAACAGTTTCAAGGTTTCAAGTCTGATATTGAGGTCTTTGGTCTATTTTGAGTTAATGCTTGTTCATGGCGAAGGGCTAGGATCAAGTTTTAGTTTTCTGCATGTGGCTGCTACTGGAGATAATTTTATACTTGATAAAGTGTCTTGCATACTTACTAACCAAAGTAGTTTATAAAATGTTTTCACCATTAAACTTATTTGATCCTTGAAATAGCCTGTCATGATCTGATTTTTATTAACCTGAAATATATTCAGTATTATTCTGATTTTAGAGGAGTTGAAACCGACTTAATAAGACTCTAAAAATTGCATGTACAGAATTAATTGTTTTTATGTAATTTATAAGATGTAGATGTTAAGCTCTTGAGACATTTATGAATTTTAATCAACATATTAATTGTACAAAATAATGGCTTTTGTTGGAGACATTTTTGTACTAAATGTCAGCAAGTACTATTTTAGAAAAAATCACTATAAGTATTTTTGGTTTCTTTTGTTGTAGAGTAGACTTATTTATAAACCCGAGTAAGATTGTACTCCTATGTTGCATCCCAAATAGAAATAAAGATACAAAAATTTTTAAAGTAGATATGAGAAGAATCTGATAGTTTGTACCAAAAAAACTATCATAGACTTGATTATATCTTGATCTGAACATCATTCAAAATATACAAAATCCTGAAGCACAAAAGAAAAGTAATATAGCTATATAAAAATAACTACTATAAGTAAAGTCAACATAAATACAAACCAGGGAAAGTATTGTTCCTCGTGGGATGTAGGACTACTTTTCCTTGTGAGGGCTCTCCTTTTTGTAAGACACCTGAAATACTTTTCATGAGAGGATCTCAAGGACTTGGAGTTTGGGGTAGAATCTAGAAAGCTGAGAGAAGCCCCCCCCCTTTTTTTTTGCCAGTCCTGGGTTTGAGCTCAGGGCCTGAGCACTGTCCTTGGACTTTCTCAAGGCTAGAGCTCTACTGCTTGAGCCTCAGCACCACTTTCGGCTTTTTTCTATGTGTGTGGTATGGAGGAATCGAACCTGGGTCATCGTGTATGCTAGGCAAACACTCTACCACTAGGCCAAACTCCTGGCCCTACTTTTCCTTGGATAGAGACATCTCCCTCACATCTCTTTCCCTTCCTTTCTTCTTTCCTCCTTTCACCCTGTTCAAGGTTTGCACATGTGTGGTTAGTATTCTATCCTCAGTTTGCCAGTTCTTTTGGAGATGGAATCTTGTGAACTTTTCTGTTAGGCCCTGTCTTTGTATCATGATCCTAAGGATCTCAGTCTTCTGAATAGCTTGGATTAGAGGTATTGGAATATAAGATGTCAGCTATAGGATTATAGGTGGCACTAGCACCTAGTTTAAAGATAGCTTTAACAAATCAAGAAGAAAAAGTTAATAAAAGGAATGTGCACCCACATCTCATACTAAAAGAATACAAATTGCTCTTAGTTATATAAAACAACCTCAATAAGTATATGAGGAATAACATCACCTTTTAGACTGACAAGGTTAAATTCTCATCATTCAAGTTGTACTGGAAAAGACATGAAGAAATGGTATGTTCACAACTGTTGGACTGTTAATGGGACTATAAATTACCTTTAAAAATGTTAATTTGAGGGTCAAGTGCTGGGGAGTATACCTGTAATCGTAGCTCCTCAGGAGACAGATCTGAGAAATGTGACTTGAAGTTAGCCCTGGCAGGAAAGTCCATGAGATTCTTATCTCTAACCACCAAAAAGCCAGGAGTGGAGACATGGCTCAAGTGGTAGAGTGCCAGCTTTGAGCATAAAAGCTTAGGGACAACAGCCAGGTTCCGAGTTCAAACCCAATTTAATTTGAGTGAATGTTCAAGTTAAGAGGACCACGCCTTTATATGTAATTTGTAATATGAAACATTTGTTAGACAAGAAAGTCCTGTTAGAAATATTTTCATTTTCTTTTCTTCCAGAGTTTATATTCAGAGCACCAATCAAATTAAGCAAACCAAGTGAACTTCGTGAGGAATATGAATGCCTGCGAAAGGTATAGTATACATACTGCCATAGCATTTTTCTTTTTGGCAGTAGTATGTGTTTAATTTAGGGTTTCATGTTCTCTAGGCAGGCACTTTACCACTTAAGCCAAGCCTTCAGCCCCTGTTTATATTAGTTATTGTGAAGATAGGGTATTCTTTTATACTCTGGCTGGCCTTGGCTGTTGTTCTCCTACTTAAGCTTCCCCATGTTTCTGGTATAACAGGCACATACTAATACATCCAGACACTGTGCTTCCTCTGTAGTTGAAATAACAGGTGTACCACCATATGCAACTATTGGTTGAGATGGAATCTCACAAACATGGTAGTCTGGGTTGGCTCCAAACTGTAAGTTCTTATCTCTGCCCTGCAAGTAGCTAGGATTACGGGCTTAAGCCATTATGTCCAGTATAGTAGTTATTTCATTGAAATGAATTGGCATAATAACATTAAAGAAAGTTTAGTGAGGGGTTTTAAATTTTACAGTGTAGAGCGCACGCACACGTGCGCGCGCGCGTGTGTGTGTGTGTGTATCTTAGAGCTTGAACTTAGAGCCCAGATGCCCGGATGCTGTCCCTAAGCTTTTGGCTCAAGGCTAATGCTCTACTGCTTGAGCCACAGCTCTACCTTCAATTTTCTGATGGTTAATTGGAGGTAAGTATCTCATGGACTTTCCTCCCTGGGCTCTCAGCCTCCTGAGTGGCTAAGATTACATTTGTGAGCCACCATGTTTTATGCCACTCTAGTCAGAAATGGAGCTAAATTAGAAATAAACGTTAAGAATTATTTTTTTGAGTTTTTTACAAAGATAAAAATGTAAATCATATGACCTATTACATACTCGCTACAATAACTAGCCACCAAAAAAGAAACTTTTGCAACTCTAGCAAAAGGTCTTGCTAGTAATTGTTCATATTATTTTTCTTTGTCTTACTAGGTATCCTATGTAGCTATTGTTATTTTTGTTGCTGTCACTATATTAAGTATTCCAAGAAAACTGTAATGAATCAAAATTTTTCTAATTAAGAAATGCTTATCATTGGAAAGCCTTTAATTATGTCCAGATGATATTATTTTTGTTGTTTTCAAACTAATTGTCTGGGGATTGTGCATAGAAGTTAGAGTCAAAAAGTACTTCCTCTCCTCTCTCTGTAATTTACCAACATTCACTCAAGTTGTCGAGATGGGCTCTCAGTACCCCAGTCGAGGACCTTTGACTTTTTGCTTTTTGAGGTTACTAGAAGTTGTTAAATTTTGTGACTATGAGTAGATTCATGTTGCCAAATATGAATCTTTTTATCATGTACTCATAAATGGACATATTGAGTTGACATGTCTTTGAATAACAACTTTAAGACAATAAAAAAACAAATACAATTTTAAAAGCCACTAAAAAAAGGGACTAGCTCAGATGCTTATGAAAATAATATATGAAATTTAACTAGAAATTGGGTTTTAACAAAAGTTGGATGGAGAGATGCAGTGGAATTGAAGGTGTATACAAGGAAGTTATTGGGGTGTTTAAAAATTGTTTTTGATTCATGGGTCTTGCTAGGTAGCCCAGGCTGGCCCCAAACTCCTTAATTCTCCTACTACAGCCTCCTGAGTAGTGGGATTATAAGTATGTATCACTGTGCCCTGCTAATTATTAGAGTGTTGACTAGGGATCTTGGTTATTTAAAGAGGGAATTGAAGACTAGAATTGGTTTGGTTTTTTTGGTGCTGGTTCTGGCATTTGAACTCAGGGCCTGGGTGTCGTGTTGTTCTTGAGCTTTTGTGTTCAAGTCTGGTGCTCTTACCACTTGAGCCACAACTCTACTTCTGGCTTTTTCAATGGTTAATTGGTAGTAAGAGTCTCATGAACTTTTCCAGCCTAGGCTGGCTTCACACAGCAGTCCTCAGATCTTAGCCACCTGAGATGGTGGCATGAGCTACCAGTGCCAAGAATAAAAAGCAGTCTTAAAACAATTATGTCATGTATTTTTTTCTAGGCTAGAGTAGAAGAGGATTTTAGGTCTAGATTTTCCTCAGATTCTACTATTTCTGTGTAATTTGTATTTTTTAGCTTAGAGGAGAAAAGTTACAAGAAGAAAAGGCTTCTGAAGATCAAATCCACAAACCATTACCAGATGATACAGAAATAGGGAAAAGGAAAATGGATGATCAGAAAAAGAGAGAGGAGCCATTAGTACTGAAAACAAATCTGGAACAAGTAAGTATATCTACCTTTTTGATGGATGCCTCAGAAATCAGTAGTTAGCCTAGGTGCCATGAAAACTGTTTTGGGTGATTAAGAAACCAGTAATAGTCATTGACTTGGACATTTTAGGGCAGAGAAGAAGGGCAGTTCTCATCCAGATGAGAGCTGGAGAAAGTGGGACAGTGAGCCCCGTACAAAAAGGAAACAATAGGAGGAAAAACACTGAGTGTGAGGAAAATGTAGTATACTATAGAGCATGTGATAAGTTGTATATGTGTAGTGTCATTTAGATTCGCTTGTTAGACTTTGATGTTTAAGTTTTGTATCTTATTCCTTAAAAGGTGTATTTTGCTCTGTGCTTTATAGTTTTGTAAACAGAATAGTGCTTAGATTTAAGATACTTCCTCAATATTACCTATCTAGTCTTAGTCTTGATCTAATTACACTTGAATATCTTCTAAAACATTTTGATGTTTATTTATATTTTATGTTATCTTTTTAAGAAGTAGGAGTTAATAGAGTCTTGGCATATATAAAGTCAGACAATATATAGTAAAGTAGAAAGAAAATCCTGGAACAGAAGTTTATTTCGTAGGTTCTGTATGCTGGCAACTAACCTTATACTGATAGCCAAGTTACATAATGTCTGACCTTTTGGTTTAATTTTTTTAAAAACATTTGCCCTGAACTTCAGAAACTGAAATGTATTTAAACTGCTTAGGTCAATGATACTTTAAGACTGCCATATGCTGTGGGGTATGTGTGTGTAGGTAGGTCCTGGAGTTTGAATTCTGGGCCTGGGCACTGTTCCTGCTCAAGGATAGTGTTCTGTCACTTGAGCTCCACTTCATTTCTGGCTTTTTTTTCTGGTTAAGTGGAGATAGGAGTCTCACTATCATTCCTGCTTGGGCTGGTTTTGAATGTCTTTGATCCTCAGATCTCAGCCAGGACAACCTGAGTAACCAGGATAACAGATGTATGCCACTGATGCCTAGCTTGGGGCTTTTGATTCCACTTAGAATAATAATAGTAATTATTCTTCAATTATTATTTTAAAAGATAACATAGAAGCCAGTGTGGTGACATACCTCTATGAAATCCCAGCATCCAGGAGTCTGAGGCAGGAAGATCATGATTTGAAGTCAGCCTGGGAAGACATTCACAAGACCTCCTGTCTCCACCAATAAAAGCTGGCATGGTGGCATGCGCTTGTCATCCCAGATATGCAAAAGGAATAAATAGAAGGATCAAGATCTAGGCTAGTACAAGCATATATTTGAAATCCTCTGAAAAATAACTAAAGCAGAAAGGGCTTAGAATATCACTCAAATGGTGGAGCACCTGCTTAACAAAGTCCAGTTTAAAAACAAACATGCACTGTGATCCTAGCAAGTGCCTGTTGTCCTCAGTGAAACTAGAAAGCACGAATAGGAGAATTGAAGTACAGGCAGCCTAGGCATAAGTAATCAAGACCGATCTCCTAAATTACCAACACATAAAGGGTTCAGATGCTTGGCTCAAATGGTAAAGTATCTGATAGCAAGGAAGAGGCCTTGGGTTTAATTCTCAGTATTGCTGCCCTCTGAAAGTACTGCCCCTTGGTTTTTATTTCCTCTAGGAACTGGTCTCTAATACTTGCTCATGTCAAGGCTGTGAAGTTGTTTTTTCTTTTGTCACAACCATCACTAAACTATATAGCAAGTATATCAATCTAATTTCAGTCTTGGAAGAAATAAGAAAATACAAATTCCCAAATGCTAGTTTCACAAGCATTTTGGTGTAAAAATACATAGAATAAAATCTAACTTATGATCCAGGCACTGGCTCACATCTGAAATCCTAGCTACTCAGGAACTGAGATTTAAGGATGTGATTCTAAGTCAGCTTGAGCTGAGTCCATTTAAACACCAAAGTAGCTGGAAGTGAAGCTGTGACTCAAGAGGTAGAGTGCTAGTCTTGAGCAAAACAGCTCAGGGACAGTACCCAGGCCCTGAGTTCAAGCCCCAGGACTGGCATACACATAAACAGACATATGCACACACAAATCTAACCTACAAATACTTCAAGTGTTATGTTTGTGTAATATTGCTTTTGCTTTTTCCTTTATATTTTTGAGGACTTTAAGATGGCCCTAGGGTTTTTTTTTTTAATGTGATGGGAATATCGGATAACTCAAGGTATTATGTGTACTTGGCTTTGTTTGCTTGGCTGATGCTCTGTCACTTGAGTTATGCCTCAAGCATGGCTTTTTGCTGGTTATTTTGGAGAGAGAGTCTTGTAGCCCTACCTTTGGACTAAACAGGTACTTATTTATAACAATGAAATTAAGGTTTTTAATAACAAAAGGAACTGGCAAATTACAACATAGGCTTTTTTTTCTTAAAAGGGTAATACTACTTAAGGTAATGAGAGTAAAATTTATTTTCTATATTTACTTGTTAGCTAATAATATAGTAGGTAATTTTATTGGCTTTTCAAAATCCTTTTTTCACTATATTTTTTATTACCATTAAGTAGTTATAAAAGGGGTTACCACTTGACAAATTAATTTATAAATACAATGCATTTTGATCAATATCATCCCTTTCATCATTCTCTCTCATTATCAAAATCTTTAAAGTGGAGGAACTTTTATAGATGAAAAAAATGAAGATAAGAAAGAAAGCAATTAACCTACAGTGGTAATGATAGTTGAGTAGCAGAACTAGAATTTGAATAGTCTTTTACTTCTTACTAAACTGCTAGTGAAGGGAGGAGATAATAGAAATTGCCATAATTTGTTCCCCACTGAGTCTATTGGTATCATATTGTTTTTCTTTTTCATAGAGTTGAGAAGACAGTATCATATAAAACTTGACAACAGGTTAGTGTAACTAAAGTGTCTCCAGTGACTATTTTGTGTAATAGGGTTCTCAAAGCAGTTAGCACTACAAAAGTAAAAAACAAAACAAAACAAAACAACAAACCTCAGTGGTTGCAAAGGCCAACTGTTAAGAAATACAGTCCATTAGATGCTATTAGCCTGGCAAATAACAGCCCTGAAGGGATCCTGAAGTTGCCAAAGGTTAAGCAAGGGAGCATCAGGAGTCTCTCTGTGAATTGGGAGGTAATCCTTCATTGTATGCAGTAGATTCAAGGCAAGAGAATCTCAAGATAGGGAGACTAGTAAGCAAATTGTGGCAATAATTGAGGCAGAGATAATGAAAGTCTCAGATAAGGCAATGTCAGTGCATATAAATGGAAAGAGTTAGATCTGAGAAACACTCTGAGAGTGAAATGGCCTAGAGCAAAAATATCATATGGACAGTTTGGAGATGGTAGTTCTGATTTAAGAACCAGATTTACCCATTTATTAACTTTATAATCATGGGCAAATTAACTGCTAGGAGTCTATATACCATCAGTGAAAGATAATACTAATCATTGTTTTAATAGGTCTGATGTAAAAATGAAGTATTTACAAGTATTAGAGTACTCAAAACCTCTATTTAAATGTATAATGACTTACAAGTAAGGGGGAAAAAGGAGTCATAGCATTGAGGTGTCTAGATAGTTTGGTGATGGGACTTAGAAGAAAAGAATGAGTTTGATTTTGGATATATTGAATTTGAACTACATTTGGGTTTGGGATATTCAGGAGGCATATGAAAACATAGATGAGAATTCAAAAGTGATTCAGAAAAGGCATGATTTGAAGCTGTAGCTAGAATATATACACAAGAATCCTAGACAGTCTTGTCTTCTTTGTCTCCTTGGCAGTGTCCTGCACGTCTCTCAGATTCAGAGAACGAAGAACCTTCTCGAGGCCAGATGACACAGGCACATCGCTCAGCATTTGTTTCCAAGAACAATTCCTACTCCTTAGCTTTCCTGGCAGGGTAAGAAACTGGTATTGAATTCTGTGCACGTTCTTTCATTTGAGGGTGACAAAACAGACCAAAGGTACACAGGTATTGTTGTAGTTATGATGGGGGAGTTGAAGGGATGAAAAAAGTTGGATCTGAGTTTTCATGGATGGACTACAGAGAAAGGACTGAGCTAAATTTTTTTTAAAAGCAGTATTTTCTGGCATTCTGAGCACAGAATTATGCTAATTTATCTGCTGCAAAGTATCCTAGAGGGAAATAACAAAGTCTTCTTTTGTCTGACACTATCCATAGATTTTTCTCTTTGGTTCTTTTTGTTGTTGTTGTTGGAGACCAGGACTTGGACTCAGCATCTGATGTTTTTGCTCATAGACTGATGCTCTACCACCTGAGCCATGCTTCCAACTCCTAGTGTTGATCTTTTCTTTTCTCTCTTCCTCTGGGACTTAAATATTTTTTTAGTAGGACCCGAGGTCAGATTTGATTTCCTTTTCATTGCCTAGAACTAACTATAACTTTGTGGGCTTCACAAAAGCAAACTGAAGTATTTTTTTATTAAAGAATTTATTAACATTGATTTTTACATCATATTTCAAATTACATGCTTAACAAACAAGTGTTCAAAAAGGGAATCTCTGTATAAAATCACTGGCATTTAGTTTTTAGAACATAATCAAAATTAGGCTAAAGGTTTGTATATCATAGATACATATTAATTTATGAAAGAAAACATTATGTCTATAGAGTCATAGGTTTTTATGTCTATGTAGTTATGTTTATATTTCCAATACCATGTCCATATCATTGGGAATACAAATATTAAGTCCTGTTTGGATCTAATAGCCACATATTAAGGATACCATGTGCCTTTTGTTCCTTTGGTCTTGACTTGTCTCACTGAACATGATTTGCTCTAGATTCATCCACTTCCCTGCAAATGCCATTGTTTTATCTTGTCTGTTGGCTATGTAGAATTCCATTGTGTATATATACCACATTTTCTGTATCCATTCATCTGCAGTAGGGCATCTGGATTGTTTCCATTGCCTGGCTATTGTGAATATGCAGAGATAAGCATGGCTGAGCAGGTGACCTTATCAGATCCTGGGTTATGATGTTCAGGGTAGATGCCCAGAAGTGGTATGGCGGAATTGTAGGGAAGGTCAATTTTCAGTTCTTTAAGAAACCTCCACACTGCTTTCCAGAGTGGCTGAACTTGCTTACAATCCCAGCAGCAGTGCAGTAAGGTTCCTTTTTCTCCACAACCCCGCCAGTAACTGTCATTGTCTGAGTTCAAAATCTTGGCCATTCTTGTTGGGGTAAGGTGGTATCTTAGGGTTGTTTTTATTTGCATTTCCTTTATGACCATGGATGATGAGCATTTTCCCATTTGTTTTTCTGCCATTTTAATCTCTTCTTCTGACAAGTCTCTCTTTAGTTCCCTTGCCCATTTAGTGAATGGTTTGTTGGGTTTGGGGGGATTAGTTTCTTGAGTTCCCTGTAGATACTGGATATTAAGCATTTGTCAGATGTATTATTGGTAAATATCTTTTCCCAGTTGGTTGGCTGTCTCTCTACTTTTGCGACTATGCTTTTAGCTGTGCAGAAACTTTTTATTTTTAGGTAGTCCCATTTATTGAGTCTCTCCATTCTGTTGTGACCTTGGGATTCTGTTCAGGAATCTTTTGCCTGTGCCTATGAGTTCCAGTGTCTCTCCTACTCTATCATGTAGCAGTTTCATGGTTTCTGGTCTGATATTGAGGTCTCTGATCCACTTTGAGTTAATGCTTATTCATGGTGAAAGGCTAGGGTCAATTTTTAGTTTTCTGCATGTGGCTGCCCAGTTTTGCCAGCACTAATAATTGAATAGACTGTGTTTGTTCCACTGTATATCTCTGGCTCCTTTGTCAAATACAAGTTGACTATAGGTATGTGGTTCTATTTCTGGGTCTTCTATTCTGTTCCAGTGATCTTCTGGTATGTTTTTGTGCCAATACCATGCTGTTTTTGTTATTATGGCTCTATAGTAGTTTGAAGTCTGGTATTGGAATACCACCAGCATTGCTCTTTTTGCCTAGAATTGTTTTGGCTATTCTAGGTCTTTTCTTGTTCCATATGAACCTTTGAATTGTATATTCTATTTTAGTAAAGAATGTCTTTGGGATTTTTATGGGGATTGCATTGAATTTGCATATCAATTTTGGCAGAATAGCCATTTTCAAAACTAAAGTATTTTTAAGCTCCTTGTTGAAATCTGTTTTAGACTTTGCATGTTCTGGGGAGGAAAGGAGAGAGGAATTAGATAAATATTATAAGGATAATTAAGTGGAAGGAAGTGGGGAGGGAGATAGGGAGAGAGGAATGATGGGAAGAATCATTCATTCAGCAGACATTCTAGGAATAGTTACTGTATGCTTTGATCTATTTTAATATAGAGATGCAAAAACATGCAACCTTTATTTTTTTTGTATAAACCTGAAGTTTCTCATCTTATTCCTCTTTCCTGAAGTACTGTTAGAGTAACTCTTTCTTGCTGCCTTGATGGATACAGCGGGATCCTTTCTTTCTGTCTGTCTTTCTTTCTTTCTTTTTCTTTTCTTTCTTTTTTTTTAGAGATTCAAGGGTAATTTATTTAGATAGAAATTGGTTTTTATGCTTACATAATTCTGATGATAGTCCCTGCTTTTTTACTCTATTTTCTTTTTTTTGTTTTTTAATTTTTTTACTGTCAGGGTAATGTATAGAGGGGTTATAGTTACATTTGCCAGATGTAGGTGCATTACTTCTCATACATGGATACCCCTTCTCATGCTTTTGTCCCCATTTCCCTCTCTCCACAGCTGGATCCTTTCTATCCAAAAGAATTTGCTGCTAGCCAGATGTTAAGTGGCTCATGCCTATAATTCTGGCAACTCAGAAATCTGAGATCTAAGGGTCAAGGTGTAAAACCAGCTAGGGTAGACAAATTTGGAGACTCTTATTTCCAACAAACTAGGAAAAAAAAAAAAGCTTGAAGTGGCTCAAATGGTAGAGTGCCAGCTGTCAGAGAAAAGCTTCCTGAGAGTATGAGGTCCCAAGTCAAGCCCCAGTATCAGCAACCCCCCCAAAAGAATTTACTGTTACTACTGGGCATATTAGCTATAATATCAATTTCTAGGATGGTATAGATTCAGAAGTTTAAGACTAGCCTGTGTGGGACCCGGAGTTGGACCTAGTGGTAGAGTGTTTGCCTAGCATGCATGGAGACCCAGGTTCAGTTCCTTGGTACCACATACATAGAGAAAGCTGGAAGTGGTGCTGTGGCTTAAATGGTAGAGCTCTAGCCTTAAAAAAGCTCCAAAACAGTGCTCAGGCCCTGAGTTCAAGCCCCAGGACTGGCAAAAAAAAAGTAGCCTTTGCAAAAGTTAGCAATACCCTATCTCAAAAACAACAAACTGGTCATGGTAGAAATTAAACAGTTTAGAGATGTCAGTAGTGTCTTTATCATTTTAGAAGGGAAATATCCTGATAGTTTCTAGAAAGGCCTAAAATAAGGTGAGAGATAAAATCAGGGGAGCTGGCTTTTGCCTAGTATTTCCTGATTCTTCCTACCCTGTTGAGTTTTTTACATACCTCATATATTATGCTCAGATTATAGCAAGGGGAAAAAAGCAGAGGTTCATTAGGCACTTTAGCTACAGCGCATTTAGTGGGACTGGTTGATGAATTACACTTGACCTCTCCCTCTCCCAGCCCCGCTGTCACACATGCCCCCCCAGAAGTGCTGATCCCAAGATCATTTCCAAGAAACTGCTAGGTGTGTGCACATGTATAAACACACACTTTGGTTCAGTAACGCATCAAGAACCTGTCCACTCAGTAGAGTGACAGCTGGTATTGGAATCTAGTTCTTTTTTGATTCTAGATGTTCTTTCTATAAGATGTCAAAACTCTGTGTCAAGAGGCCCTGTATTTAAATATTTGTCTTGAAATAATCTGTCTGCAACAGAACACTATTTTCTGTTCTTCAAAAAGAAAAACTACACAGTAAGAATAAATCTAAATACTTTTGTATTCTGCTAGGCCTTTTGGAATAGAGCTGGAAAAACTGCTCTGGTCCACTTGCTTAACAAAAGATATAGTAGTCTATATGGGTGGCAGAGATGGGTGATTATAACATAAAGCCAGCATGGGCAAAAAAATGTTAGGGAAGCTCTGTAACTCCCACACACACACAAAAAAAAAGAGAAAAGAAGGAAAACTGGGTTCCATGATACACACCTGGCCTGTAATTCCTGCTACATAGGATGTGAAGGTAGAAAAAAATGTAGTCCTATAGTCAACCCTGAAAAAAATCAAAACCCTATCTGAAAAATGAACAAAAGCAAAAAGGGCTGGAGATATTCACCACAAAGTTTTGGGAAGTTATCATCTCAAACGTCAGTATTTCAGATGAAGGAAAGCAGAAAGGAAAAGGAAAAGATGGACTTGCTGTTAGTATATTAGGGAAGGGAGAAAGGAAGGAATTGAGAAAAGGAGGAAGGATGGTTTGATTTATTGTTAGTATGCTATTGAATGTTCAGAATAGACAAATGAGCATACTGGCTTTCTTCTTCTTCTTCTTCTTCTTCTTCTTCTTTTTCCTCCTCCTCCTCCTCCTCCTCCTCCTCCTCCTCCTCCTTTTCTTCTTCTTCTTCCTCCTCCTCCTTTTCTTTCCTCCTCTTCTTTTCTCCTCCCCCTCCCCCTCTCCCTCCTCCTCCTCCTCCTCCTCCTCCTCCTCCTCCTCCTCCTCCTCCTCCTCCTCCTCCTCCTCCTCCTCCTCCTCCTCCTCCTCTCTTCTTCTTCTTCTTCTTCTTCTTCTTCTTCTTCTTCTTCTTCTTCTTCTTCTTCTTCTTCTTCTTCTTCTTCTTCTCCAGGGGTTAAACCCAAGGCCTCACATTTGCTAGTCAAGCTTCTACCCCTGAGCCATACCCTTGGTCTTACTGGCTTCCTTTTCAACAGGATGGAAATAATACAAAATTAATTGTTGAAATGGTTAAAGAATTTTGAATATATTAAATATACCATATATATGCTGCTATAATATAGGCAAAGCCAGTTATTCCAGATCATAAACACACAAGAAGAGGGTTGTAACAAAATCTTTCCCATTTCTATGTGCATGGCAGCTTCTCCAAGGCTTAAGGAAGCTTCTGGTATTATGAGTGTGTGTGTGTGTGTGTGTGTGTGTGTGTGTGTCTGTGTGTCTGTGTACATATACGTGTACGTGTGTACACTTGTACACTCATGTGTATGTGTGTGTATCTCCATCCTCTCAAGATATGCCTTGAAGGTATGCCAGTTTCTTAATTAAGAAATTTGTAGGCTGGGGACATGGGTGGTAGTGACAGCTTTAGCAAGCCTAAGGCCCCAAGTTCAAATCCGAGTTACAGCCAAAAACAAAAACAAGGTAAAAAACAAAAAACAGAAAACAAAACAACAAAAGAACCTAGGAAACTTGTGTGATGTAGAGATCTGAACGACAGAGTACTGAGTATGCAACCAATAGCATGTTCTGATTGCCATTTTATGTCATATTATTATCATTTGAAATCTTTCAAACAGCTTTTTTTTGTTTTCCAGAGAATATTTTTATTTAAAAAGTTTTTTTTCTTTAAAACCCTATGTTCCTTAGTTTCTTTTTTTATTAAAGAATGTATTAACACTGATTTTTACACCATATTTCAAATGACATGTCAAACAGCATTTTACAAGCATTAAGTCTCCCAGCTTTCCAATTATAAGTTTATACCAGCTACTGCCTCGCTTTTCTTTGTAAAGTCAGACTTACTATGGTTGTGGATATTTTTAGCCAAGTCGGCATTCCAGAAAACCATCTGGCTCTTGGCAGTGAAAATTTTTAAGCCAGTTGACTTTTAGATAATTACTGCCTTCTCTTGTTTATAACTTCATTATGTGTCCAAACAGTGCTTTCCTAGATGTATTGGCAGAGTAGAGTAGAATGTTAGTATTGTCCTATTCTGTGGCAGTAGGAACATAAGCTATAGAATTGTAGTGATTCTCTGGTTTTAAGCTTCACCCCAGCTATGGAGGAAAAAGATTGTGTCCTTCGTTTCTCTGTCTACAAATTGGGAATTTATGATACTCATCTCAGTTTTTGTGTGGATTAAATGTGATAATATATTTAAAACACTTAGCATAGTACCTGACAGATCATAGAGTTCAAATAAATGTTTTAAAAAATTCCCCCTTTTCTTGGATAGGGAAGGGGGAGAAACAAGATGAGGAGTGGTGGGGGGAGGGAAATGGGGACCAAGACATGTGAAAGGGTATCAATGTATGTGAATTAATGCACCTTCTATCTGGCAAATATCATGTAACCCTTCTATTAATTACAGTAAAAAATATATGAAAAAAAAGAAAATTTCCCCCTTTTTTAAGGGAGAGCCATTTCTGTACATGTTTTTATGTATTTGTAAGAAATATTGTGTTTAAGTTTCAGGTTACAGCAATGAATGTATAAAAATGAGGAGGAAATAATTACTTTCCCTGTATTTATTTATTTGTTTGTTTGTTTGTTTATTTATTTTATTTATTTTTGCCAGTACTGGGCTTGAGCTCAGGGCATGAGCACTGTCCTTGGGCTTTCCTCAAGGCTAGAATTCTACCCGGAGCCACCGCACCACTCTGGCTTTTTCTGTGTATGTGGTACCGAGGAATTGAACCTGGGTCTTCGTGCATGCTAGGCAGGCACTCTACCACTAGGCCAAACTCCCAGCCCACTTTCCCTGTTTTTTTTAGTGAAAGTATTATTTGAATTCTTTAAGTCCTAAGAACATTAACAAACTCGCAGTTCTTGGCTAATATTACCTGTGTAATATGTTTTTGTTTTGTTGTTGTTTTGCTGGCTTGAACTCAGGGCCTGGGCACTGTTTCTAAGCTCCCTTTTGCTCAAGGCTAGTACTCTACCACTTGAGCGACAGCATCACTTCTGGCTTTTTCTGTGATTAACTGAAGATAAGTGTCTTATGGACTTTACTGCCTGGGCTAGCTTCCAACTGTGACCCTCAGATCTCAGCCTCTTGAGTAGCTAGGGTTACAGGTGTGAGCCACCAGTGCGTGGCTGTGTTGATGTTTTATACAATACATTTATGACTTTAGTGACTCTTCGTAGTACCCCATATCTGTAGAAGGGCTTCAGAACAGTGTCACAGAAATAAAACCTTTTTCTTGTCCAGTAAATTAAATATCCAGCAGTATCTAAAAAGGTACTTTGGATAGTGACAAGGTGCTTGCCTAGCAAGTGCAATGTTCTGGGTTCGATCACCAGAAAAGTTAAAAAGATACTTTACCTAGTGATATAAAGAAAAATTAGCAGGGCCAGGATCTTCAAAAATCCATCTCCTATACAGTCAAAAACTATCTGGAACTCCAGAAACTAATCAAAAGTTTATAGGAAAATAATGGAGAAAGAAGATCTGAGTCTTGAACTAGAGACTTCAGTGGCCACAGGTAGCAAAGAATAGACTTTACAAAATCAATTTTTAGAAGTTACTAATTAGGAGCCAAGCACCTATAATCCTAGCTACTCAGGCTGAGATCTGAAGATCAAAGCTTGAAGCCAGCCTGGGCAGGAAAATCCAGGAGAATTTTATCTTCAGTTACCTAGCAAAAAGCTGGAAGTGGAGATGGGGCCTAAGGGGGAAAAAAAAGCTAAGGGATAACACCCAGGCCCTGAGTTCAAGTCCTAATACCAACACACAAAAATTACAAACTAAAAGTTAAGCTGGGTGTGATGACTCATGCCTGTAATCCTAGCTACTCGGGAGGCTGAAATCTGAGGATCAAGATTCAAAGCCAGCCTGGGCACAAAAGGACCTGAGACTCTTATCTCCAATTAACCTCTAGAAAACGGGAAGTAGGACTTGGCTCAAGGGTTAAGGCAGAAGCCTTGAGCTGAAGAATTCAGGGGCAATGCCCAGGCCCAGGGGTAGGGTCGTAGCCTTGAGCAGAAGAGCTCAGGACAGCGCCCCTGCTGAGTTCAAGCCCCATGAGCCACAAAAAATAATAATAAAATAAAAGTTATTCATCAAACAACCACATTATACAGAAACAACAAATCCAGAGGAGAAACCCTGATTTGCATATTTGCCATATCTCATTGCAATATAATCTGTATGTACAGTAGCATTTTGATCAACAGATCACTATGAAAGGTTAGACAGCTAAATGCTAGTCTAGGTAGGTTATACCATCTAGACTTGTGCTAATATGCCCTGTGATGTTTGTGTAATGACAGAATCATTGCTTCTGCCTTTATACACACTTTTTATGCCCTTTCACTATATTACATTACATATTAGTCTGCCCCTCTGGTCTTTGATTCTCTGAACAGTTCCACTGTGTGTCATTTTCTGATTCTCAGAGCCTGGATAGTATCCCTCTGTGTCTAACATACAGTAAGTATGGGAGCCGGGAGCATGGCCTAGTAGTAGAGTGCTTGCCTAGCATGCACGAAGACCTAGGTTCAATTCCTCAGTACCACGTACACAGAAAAAGCTGAAATGATGCTGTGGTTCAAGTGGTAGAGCTCTACCCTTAAGAAAGCTCAAGGACAGTGCTCAGGCCCTGAGATCAAGCCCCAGGACTGGCAAAAAATAAAAATATAAATGCTTGCTTGGTGAGACATATTAGCCTAGAGTTGTAGAGAAGGAAACAAAGGTAAGAAATTAATTATGGTCTGCAGAGCAGGTGAAAGTTATTTACATGTGATTCTATCAGCACAAGCTTTACATATAGCTGGGAACTCCTAAATATGAAGTTAGACCCCAGCCTCATACCATATGCAAAATTTAACCAGCACAAATGAGAGACCTAAATGTAAGCACCAAAACTTAAAATGGTTAGAAGAAAACTTGGAGAGGGAGGAGAGGCTAGCCACACAGTAACTGCTCTGTTTTTGTCTCTTGCTTTCTCTTTTTCTCTCTCAGCATTCATCTTGCTAAAATTTAGTGGACTTCAAAATACAATTAGGTACTGTGCAGTTTCCTTTGGTTTTGTAAAGTCATAATGTAAGTCATAAGACAAAAAGTATGTGTTCTCAAAGCCTCTTAAATCATCAAGATTTAGACTTTGGAAACTCAACTGTAATGTCTTAAGGGAGAGACTACATTTAATTTTGATTCCTTACATAAAAATCCTACCACCTCTAATTCTAGCTACTCAGGAGATTTGAGGGTCATGTCTGGAAGCCAGCCCTGGCAGTAAAGCTCAAGACTCTTATCTCAAATTAACTACCCAAAAAGCAGGAAGTGGAACTGTGACTCAATGATAGGGCACTAGCCTTGGGCACAAAAGCTCAGGGACTGCCTAGCTTAAGTTCAAGCCCCAAGACTAGGGCACAGGCATGCACATGTGCGTGTGCATGCACATACACAGACACATGGACACATACATATGCCACTACCATGCACTTTTGTAAGTACTTCAATGTTTGCTTCAAAGAAAGGCTGGTTTAGCTTGTTTGAAGAGAGGTTTGAGTTTAATAAAATGAAAATGTTTGTAAGAATGATTTACTGCCGAATGCACCCTATTAAGAATGGTGAAATGTCTCTACATCTCTCTAACATGGGTAGAATAGACATTGGTCTTGCTTCATTTTGTTTACTGTGAAAGTAAAAGCTGGAGCAAGGTGTTCTCTGTAGAATATTATTTCTCAAGATTTGCTCTTCGAGTGTTAATAAAAAAACTTATTTTCTATTGTAGCACCACAAGGGATCTTTCTTGGTGAATGACTTAGAATGCATAAAAGGAATTATCTTTTCTCTCAATTATGTGGACTAATTTTGACACTTACCTTTATCTGTTAATCTATTTATTTGCAGGAAGCTCAACTCGAAGGTGCAGAGGAGTCAAAGCTGCAGTGACACAGTTCAAGACAGAGTGAAGAGCAGATTCAGAGCAGCTCCACCCAACAAAGCCAAGGTACCCCTCAGCCACAGGCTTCCAGGGCTCCCTAGCCATGCATGGCTTCCTCTGCACGTTGTCAACCAGTATGTTCCAAGTGAGAAGAGGCAGAATGGGTCCTCGGCACATTATATTGGCTGTGTTGGAGAACACTCTATACTGGTGTGAAGGAGGAAGGTTTAAATTTGTAACCAGATGGATGTCACTAGGCCAAAAAGAAAAACCTTTTTTTTTTTTTTTGGCCAGTCCTAGGGCTTGAACTCAGGGCCTGAGCACTCTCCTTGGACTTTCTCAAGGCTAGATCTCTACCTCTTGAGCCATAGCACCATTTCCAACTTTTTTCCTATGTATGTGGTACCGAGGAATCGAACCTGGGTCTTTGTGCATGCTAGGCAAGCACTCTACCATTAGACCAAACTCCTGGCCCAAAAAGAGAAACCTTTAAAATGCTCTAAATTAGTTCCCTCCTCTTCTTCAGGTCTTTAATGTTGTTTCAAGTGTGTAGGAATTCCTGTTAAATGGTACATGTTTTAGGTTAAAGTTTTTTTCCATTTTTTATTTTTGTCCTGGTTCAGGGGCTTGAACTCAGGGCCTGGATGCTGTCTCTGAGCCTTTTTGCTCAAGGATAAGGTTCTACCACTTAAACCATAACTCTATTTCCAGCTTTTTTATTGGTTAATTGGAGACAGGATGTCTCATTGACTTTCCTGTCCTAGATGGCTTTGAACTTTGTTCCTCAGATTTCAGCCTTCTTTTTTTTTTTTTTGCCAGTCCTGGGCTTGAGCTCAGGGCCTGAGCACTGTGCTTGGACTTTCTCAAGGCTAGAGCTCTACCACTTGAGCCTCAGCACCACTTCTGGCTTTTTTCTATGTATGTGGTACCGAGGAATCGAACCCGGGTCTTCATGCATGCTAGGCAAGCACTTTAACCACTAGGCCAAACTCCCGGCCAGATTTCAGCCTTCTAAGCAGCTAGGATTACAGGTGAGGCATTGGTGCCTAGGTTTTGGGGTTTTCCTCCCCTATTACTTAGGTTCACATTACCCTTCTTCATTTTCCCATCCTTCTCTTCCCTGTCCTCCCACCATCTGCAGTAATCATGTGAAAACATACACTTACATACACACAAAATCTTTGAAATCTCTTTCAGGTCACAAGTATGACTCCAGCCTCCAACCCCATTATTGGTGTCCTCTTGTCCACTCAAAACAATCGCTGCCTCTCAGCTCCTGACTTAACTATCGAAAAGCGTCTACCCTTCAGTTCCCTCTCATCTTTGGCCTCCTTGCATAAGCCAGAACGCTCCATCAGCCCTGAAAGCAATGATAGCATCTCTGAAGAACTAAACCATTTCAAGCCCATCGTCTGCTCTCCATGTACTCCTCCCAAGAGACTCCCTGACGGGCGTGTTCTAAGTCCCCTCATCATCAAATCAACCCCTCGAAACCTCAGCAGAAGCCTGCAAAAGCAGACTTCTTATGAGGCCAGTCCACGGATTCTCAAGAAGTGGGAGCAGATCTTTCAGGAACGGCAGATCAAAACCCTTTCAAAAGCCACTCTCACCTCTTTGGCCCCTGACACAGGGGAAGACTTACCTAGTTCTGAAGTTGTGCATTCTAGCAAGGAGACACCACTTCTGGCTTTGAATACAATATATTCCAGTGAGGAGTTGATCTCTGAGTTTGATCTTGGGCTTTTCCCCTCTGGTAGCCAAACAAAATCAGGACAAGACAGTAGTAGAAAAAGAAGCACCGAGGTCCCACTGGATACCTGCCATTCCACAGAACTCAAAAGGGCAGTCAGTGGGACTTCTTTGGATGGGGAGCAGTTTGAGCGGTCAGGGTTAACTGCAGATGCTATTTTAGACAAGACCTGTCTAAACACAGCTATGAAAATCTCAGCAGTTAATTCAGTACTACCCCAGAACAATGTTTTGGATGGGGTCCTCAAAACAAAGAAACAGCTAAAGGCATTGAATCATTTTGATGGGGCTAATGGGGTTCTGGTAGACAGCCTCAATGAGGAGCCACTTTCTTCCTTGCGTCGGGGTCGGAAAAGACATTGTAAGACCAAGCACCTGGAACAAAATGGCTCCCTTAAGAAACTGCGACAAACTAGCAGTGAAGTGGGTCTGATCACAAAAGATCCAGTACTTCGAGAGATGGAGCAGAAATTGAAGCAAGAAGAACAAGACCGACAGCTGGCTCTGCAGTTGCAACGAGCATTTGACAATGAGAGGCGGACTGTGAGTCGGCGGAAAGGACGTGTGGATCAGTATCTCTTAAGGTCCAGCAGCATGGCAGGGGCTAAGTAGCATTTAATGAACAGTGGTACCTGTTTTTAAGAGGTCTTTGCCCCAGATCACTCATCTAGAAGACCTGAGCGCTCTCACTTTGGGTTTCTTTTCATGGCAAAACACTGTCTAATTATGGTTCTGAGAGATTCCAGGGTCTTGCTAGTCAAAATACAAGGAAATTGCATCTCTGTTCTCTCTGACCCAGGCCAGAAGCACTCCTCCCCTGAGTGACCCACTTCAGAGAACTTCTAGGTCAAATTTGGTAGCACCCACTTGAAGTGAGATTTGGAATGGCCTCCTTCAGGAAAATAGTGGTCAGAGTTAGAAATGGTAGAGGGAAGAGGGATACCTTCTCAAACTGGTACACCTTCTGACATTTTTTGATTGCATCTTGTTTTAAATCAGCCTTGCAGATAAAACATTTAGTCCATCTTTTTCAAAGAAGTGGAGCAGTGTGGTACTTCGGAATGCCCAAAAGAATAGATGAAATATGTTCTTTCTCTTCTCCACTGCTATCCTGAATCAGGGGAAGCATCTGTTTCTGCAAGTTGGCTGACATGCTCAGTTTAAAATATGACATTTGGCTAATGCGGTGTGGCTGACAGAGTACATTCATAGACATTGTTTAATTTGGTCACCTTAAGAGACCTCACTTGTAAGTGATATTAGCCCCAACTTTAGATGATGAAACCATAGTGCACATGTTCAGGTTCTCACAGCTGCTTAACAGTATAGCTATCACTGATGCTGGGTCTTCTGGCAACAAATGTGTGGATTTCCTATTCCTCACAAGTTGTTCAAATGAACTGCAGCCCTGCCTGTCAATGATACCTAGAGAAAGCAATGATGGTGCCAAGACAACCTGCAAGTCATTCAACAGCTGGGGAGCATACTCATGTGCCATGAGTTATCTAGCTCGCCCCTTATCCCCAGTCTATAGTCTTAAGCTTTCCTAGGTGTTCCAGCCTGTGAGATAAAATGCAGTTGGGGCTTTATTACTACTTTTCACCTGGCAGTAGTTATCTGCAATGTTGATTTAAAAATCCTAAAAACAGATTGTCCCAAAGTCAGGCAAAGAACAATGCTGAAGCTCTATACTATGGAAACAAGGTATCTAGCTGGATGTGCAGCTGGTAAATTCAGTCCCATGGACATTGGGGGTTATTTTTGTCTTAGCAGCTGACACTGTGTGTCTTTTGCATTCCAAGTGGTGCTTGGTGCTTCTGCCCTTCTGGGCTCATTGAAAGTAGGAATTAGGTTATGATTTTAGGCACTCTCAGATGGCCTAGCATTCCCTGTGGTGGTGTGAGGTGTTACCACAGTCATGGGACTGGCATTAACAAACCTTCTGGCGCTTGTATATTGCAGTGTGTGCTGACCCCCTTGAGTAGCCCAAGCAGGATAGTAGTTTTTCTAATGGTGTTACTTTTGGTCAAAACATTTCTGAAACTGTCTCCAAAGTCTGGAAACACCTAGGGGCATAGACTCATGCTAAAATGTTAGAATGGAAAGGAACCTAAATGGTCGTCTGTTCCAGCTTTTTGCTAAGGCAGAGGCTGAGGACCCGAACAGACTCATTGGCCAGGGAATACCAATACCTTCTTCTCAGGATAGGTTCTGATCTCAAATTTGGAGTTACAAGAGAGAATTTTAAATTTGGAACTAGCAAAAACTAATTTGAAGTCTCTGGGAAGACAAGTAGGTTATCAAAATCAGGGGTGTGGAGTCCACTTTCCCACACAGCTCTCAATGAGGAGGGAGGCAAAGAGGCCAGGCGGGCTGTGGTCCTCACGGGGACATGTGGGTCTCTTCAGTGATGGCTCCAGTGGGGGAACATCCCTCATCTAAGTATATACTGTGCCGTGTGTGTGTGTGTGTGTGTGTGTGTGTGTGTGTGTGTGCGCGCATGCATGTATGTGTATAGATATATGTTTTAAAAACATGCATTGGTCTCATACTTTATATTCACACTGCTTCCTTCAGGTCTAGGACCTCTCCTCTTGGGGCTGTGAGAGAGCGTGTTAGTGGTCCCAGGAGAGAGCTGGCACTGGTCTACTGAGGCCAGTGGTGATGCTTTGCTTGTGAAGAAAACTTACCACTTCATATATTTCCATTTTTGATAGTAGTAAATATTGTTGGAAGGCTAATCTTGATGGTAGAAACAAAGACACTTATTTTTCCACTTGCCACCTATTTCTATATCTCCAATCATTTGAAGAGTGCTTTGAGTTGGAATTTTGTTTTGGGTGCAAAGATATGTATTTTTTAATAGATGAAAGATATATATTTTAAATATTTCCCCAAGTTAATACTTTCATTTTAAGAATGTGCTTAGTAGTAGCAACAAGCTTAAATTTCAGGTGCAGAGTAAAAAGCTATTCTTGTAAGCAGAGAATCCAAACCTTAGATCAACTTACTGACCACTCCCTGTGCATCTGCTGTGATGAACAGGATGGTGTGACTGAGCGCACTTCCCCACAAACTGCTGAGCAGTAGTCCTTCAAATATAGGCTAACAGTTTAGTTAAGGTGGGAAGAGTCTTAATCTGTAATCAGCTTGGCTTTGGAGGAGGAAAAAAAACTCCACCGGGATATGTGTATTTCAAGATGCTTTTCATACTTAATAACTAAAACCTGAACACCTTCAGAAAAATTCCCATCTTATTGCTCAGCTGTGAATGTGGTCATAGAGTTGCTGGCATAGAAAGAAACAAGAGGAGAAATTATAATGGGGGAGGGAAAATAGAATAAGAGACATAGTATTTCACAAAACAATTTTTTCTCACAAATCATGGAAGTAGTCCTACAGTGTTGTGTATATACATTGTGTTTTCTTACTAAAAGGGAAGATTTTGCAAAGTGGGAGGATGGGAGTCATTTGGATGGAAAGTCCAAGAAATGTGGCGCCCTCAGGAGTCTCAGTCCTTTCCACACTTTGGGAACATGATCATGATTTGTTGATTGTCCCTGTTGGAAGAAGTCATCTGAGCCTGTTGGCTTGACTTCAGATCGAAGGATTATGCACCCGGCCCCTGGCCCTTTCCTTAACTTTCCTCTTTTGAGAAAAGATTACATCTGGCTGAGGCCTTCCCTAAGTGTTTTCAAAATTTTTAATTTAAGATTTCTTTGCTTGAAGGAAATGCTAGTCACAAATGTTCTCCTCTGGTTTTCCCTTAGGAAAAAGGGGAAAATATCCTCCAGAAATTAAAATGACTTGTTTTCTGATTACAAACTGACTAAAATAAGAGGCAGATGACTGAAGGTTTCACTGTTTATCTTTTTTGTTGACATGATGCATACATAGAAGCTCTTAAACATGTGCCAATCTTGTGCTTGGTCTTGAGATACAATGATAGTCTCTGCTCTGGATATGCTCTGTGTCAAGTGGAATGTACTTGAATATGTTTGTGTGGGGTGGGGGTGGCTGGAGAGTATGATAATGGTCTTATAGAAGGCCATTTATTTTATAGCAGTGTTCTTTAGTGACCCTATTTTGCATGTCCAGCAACCAGCAGGCTGCCTGGAACATTTTAGACACCCCATCAGTATTGTTAGGCTTTTGATCGTAACAGTGCTTTTCATTTTCAAAGTAATTTTTACCAGGGAAAAATGAACCTCCTTCTGTAATGATTACAGAAGAATCACCCCTCTTCAGGAGCAGCTTTTAGTCAGGCCCCAAGAAATGAGGCAGGCTGTGGGTCACTGACATGGTCACCTTAGCAACTTCCCAACCCTTTCCTAGACTCATCTTCAGCTTCACCTCACACCAGAGCTGGAGACAATTTGAGATCCCTTTCCTTTTCTTTCACTGACTTGTTACTGTCAAGAGCAAGAATGGGGAGCATGCAAGGCTGGATCACGATCATGGGTAGTAGAGCTGCAAGAGGTATGGAAATCATTCAACCTAAAATTCCTCACCCAGGAGGACCCAGTGCCCTGTGTCTTATTTTATACTGTGGTTTTCTGGGTCCTGAACAAATAATCATTAAAGTTCTACACATACACATACTTTGTGAATGAGAGGCGTACCCAAATTGTATAGGAGGTTTTAAAATAGCTTTTTCTTATTTTTTATTAAGATTACAATGTACATGTGAAAGGGTATCAATGTACGTGAATTAATGCACCTTCTATCTGGCAAATATCATGTAACCCTTTTACTAATTACAATAAAAAAAAGAAAAGATTAAAATGTACCTAACCCCCTAAATGTACACTCAGGTAGAGAAAAGCCCCACAATGTAATAATGTAAGCATAGAATCATGGAAACAGAGCTAAAATCTAAATCTAAAACTAAGTTTAAAACTAAGAGCTAAAAATCTATCCAGCCTTTTATTTTCTTCTTGAAAATCAGAAACTCCATAGGTTTTTTTTTAAAATGTTTCTTAACCAACCTTTTTCTCATTAACCCATGGTCCTTTGGCCCATGTTTGGAATGAACCAGGCTGTGAATTCTCATGGCTCAGTAGAAAGTGGGTCTGATTTTAGCGCAAGAGAGCTGAGTAGATTTTCTTCTAAAGATGATACAGAATTATACCTTTACACATGATTGTCATTACTGGAACATTCTGAAGAGGACCATTCTGTAGGAAAAAGGCTTAAGAGATGTGCAGAGGTCACCTATTTAGAGATTAGTCCAGTTGGATAAAGAGAAAAAGTGCCAAGATTGAATGGGCTGATTGCTTTTATGTGTTATCTGTGAGGGTTTTTCCCCCTCAAAAACAAACAAACAAAAAAGTACTCTCTTTGTGAGTAAATGGGTCTTTAATGTTTTGGAAGGTGGCAATTTTTTTATATGTGAAAGTCAACCTCAGATTTTAAGCAAACTCCCTCCCTACCCACACTCCCCTTTTGTGGTGTCTTAGGTCCAGGACAAAGCCCAGGTAAAGCAGGTTTGTTCACCTTTCTTGTCATTTAATCTGAGGTACTCTTCAAGTATCAAGTTATTAAGTCTCAAGAGTAGCTTTTGGCCCAGGTCACAAGTTAATATGGCAGCAGATTGTCCATGGTTGTCACCACCTACCCTCTGAGCTGTGCCACAAAAGGCAGGGGTTTTTCCTCAGGTTTGCATCAAATATGGCATCACCAATGTTGGACCTCTAGAAGAGCACTTAAAAGTCCTGAGAGAATAGGTTTTATGATGCACTTAAATGCCAACTATTAGATTTTTCTCCTTGTGTACAATGTACTCTCAACCTATATAAAATTACAATAGCCTGAGGACTTCCTCCTTCTCTTCTGGAAATAGAAAATGGGTTGTATGTTGGGTATAGTCAGCCTGTTGCAGCTCTCTGATGGTTCAAGTTGCCGTCTTAGAACTGGAGGAAGGCCTGGACCCTTGTGGACTGCCACTGACTTCCTTCACCTGACTTATCATAAAGAGCATTCTGACAAAGAACTTGGGACAGGGATCACTTGTCAGAAATGCTTCAATTCTAATGATGTGGAATCGAGCGAGATGATGTGTTTATTTCAACAGTACCAAAGTGCATTTTTCAGTGTATTGTCTGCCTGCCTGAGGCAAGGCTGAAGTTGAAAATACAGTAAAGCAAACTCATGAAAAATGAATGTTCTTTTCTTCTCTTAACTGGAGAGCAATGTCTGGCAACCATGCATCAGCTTAGACCATGCAATGTATTGGGATCTTTGAGCTTGAGATCCCCCACGTTGGAATGCTTTGCTTCTTAATTCAGAGTGATGGGAGAAGCTGGAAGCTGGGGTGAGATTTCCAAGGTGTATGATGATGTTTTGGATATAAGGTTTCATGTAAGTTATTTCCAATATACATTTATTCTCTCATGCTTAACTCAGCCAACAGTGTGAGTAAAAATGTGAAGGATGATGCTGTCCATGAAAATGTGTGTGTGTACACTCACATCGTGCATGTTTGCGCATATGCGCACCAGTTCTGGGGACTGAACTCAGGACCTATCATTCTTGCTCAGCATTTTTGCTCATAGTTGGTGTTCTACTACTTGAGCCAGACCTCTGGTTCTGGGTTTTTGCTGGTTAACTGGAGATGAGTCTTTTGGACTGGTGTGTCCAGACTGACTTTGAATCAGAAGTTCATCAGAATGCCCTCAGTACTAGTTTCTCGCCAAACAGTGAACAAATGCATCCCAGGGGTTCTAGCTAAACTTGGAAGATCCATCTGGAAGGCTGCTGATGCCACATGTGGTATACCAGCCCAAGGGACCCTTGGCATTAGCAACCCAAACCTTCAAAGGGAGAGTGGTTGCAGAAAGAACTTGCATCCAGTTGAAGAACTGAGAACTGGTCCTTAAAATAATATGCTTTACACACCAATCATTAGTTATCTTATGAGAATTTTAGCTGAACTCAGTACATCTTAGAAGCTGGGCCTTCTGAAGTTGCTTCTGCTTCCCTGGCCTAAGCCAACCCTGGGGTGATGCCATGTTCTACACTGGCTGTGATCCCAATTGCTATCTAGGGCAGACTCCTTCTAGACTGGGACGACCAGTCTGACTCCTCTGTGTACCCTTGATTGGGAGAGGGCAGGCTGAGGGATCCCAGGAAATGGGGCAGGATATATTCCTGCATCATTCATTTTTCTTGGCCATGTAACTGTCATGGTGCTTACTGACATCTTGGATGACTAGAAAAACAGTTCAGTGTGAAAGATTTCAAGAATATAACTGAGGGGGCTGGGAGTTTGGCCTAGTGGTTAAAGTGCTTGCCTAGCATGCATAAAGACCCGGGTTCGATTCCTCGGCACCACATACATAGAAAAAAGCCGCAAGTGGTGCTGAGGCTCAAGTGGTAGAGCTCTAGCCTTGAGAAAGTCCAAGGACAGTGCTCAGGCCCTGAGCTCAAGCCCAGGACTGGCAAAAAAAAAAAAAAAAAAAGTCTTATAATCTTTGGGCCGGGAGTTTGGCCTAGTGGTTAAAGTGCTTGCCTAGCATGCATGAAGACCCGGGTTCGATTCCTCGGTACCACATACATAGAAAAAAACTGGAAGTGGTGCTGAGGTTCAAGTGGTAGAGCTCTAGCCTTGAGAAAGTCCAAGGACAGTGCTCAGGCCCTGAGCTCAAGCCCAGGACTGGCAAAAAAAAAAAAAAAAAGTCTTATAATCTTTGGGCCGGGAGTTTGGCCTAGTGGTTAAAGTGCTTGCCTAGCATGCATGAAGACCCGGGTTCGATTCCTCGGTACCACATACATAGAAAAAAACTGGAAGTGGTGCTGAGGTTCAAGTGGTAGAGCTCTAGCCTTGAGAAAGTCCAAGGACAGTGCTCAGGCCCTGAGCTCAAGCCCAGGACTGGCAAAAAAAAAAAAAAAAAAAAAAAAAAGAATATAACTGAGTTGATGCTGAAAGGATCAGTTAAAAAAAACTGCCATGTGGTCTTACCAGATCTTCCTAAAGGTGTAGCAAAGTCGCTGGATACTAGAAGGTAGCTTCCTGCTTGAGGACCACATAAATATAGAGATTTGTGAGGGAACAAGTCAGTACTCACAGCTTCCAAGGTTGGAATACTAGGTGGAGAAGTGGGGATAATAACTCAGCAAGTCTAGGAGAGCCAACTTACACAGTTAGTATTTTTTTTTTGGGCCAGTCCTGGGGCTTTGAACCCAGGACCTGGGAACTGTCCTTGGGCTTTCTCAAGGCTAGCACTCTACAAGTTGAGCCACAGTACCATTTCTGCCTTTTTTTCCCTATGTATGTGGTACTGAGGAATTGAACTCAGGATTTTGTGCATGCTAGGCAAACACTCTACTCCTAGGTCATGTTCCCAGCCAACACTTGGTATATTTAACTGAAATGATACTATTTGTGACCAAGGTTAAGTACAGCCTCTAGAATGTTCTCAAATTAATGAAAGCTTGGCCTGGATGGGGAGAGGGCAAATATACTCTTGTACCTAGGGCAGAGCTAGGAATACCTAATGACTTACATGGCACAGCTGAGGTCAGAGGCTAGCACTATCTTACCACCATTCACAAGAGGGAGAGAGCCTGGTGATAGGGAACAAGGCAGATGGGCTTGAAGGAGATTGCTGGAAGCTGCCTTGAGGTAGGCACAGCCATGGGCCTATGGGCCTCTCAAGCCTAAGTGTCTATGGTCTGATCACCATTCTGACTAAAGGACCAGTCCAGGGGGGTTCCCCAATATTGGAACCTGGTGAAGCTGGTGATGTGACTGGTCAATAGATTCTAACAGAATATTTGGTACTCCAGAAAATCCATGCCCTCAAACATGGCTGCTGCTGTGGGTCGCCATGCAATACAGGCATCTATTCAGGGGCCTTTTTCACTTGATGTTTTCCATGTTTATGCTGCACAATGACATACCTTCATGTCAATACCAGCCACTGTGAGACTGAAAATTGGGTACTATTTAGTTACAAATTAGGTTATCTCTGCTTGCTGAGGACCAGTAATTCTTATGCCAGGGCTTCCTGGATCCTAGGCACTTGCAGGGCTCTCACCAAGGTGGCACCTCCAGGAAAAAAGCCTTAGAGCAAGAATGGTCGAGGAACTGGACCTACCTAGCCATTCATCCCCAAATAGTCATCATGGAATCCAGCCCTGTGGCCTTGTCCAGCTGCTCTTCTGGTGTAGGTATTGCAAATTGGGCATGCACCAAGAATGTGGTCTTGACCACAGCACAGCCTGAGGTCTTTTGTGGAGCCAAAGGCCATGTGTTTGCCTTCAGTCCTCGGCTTGAGTCCTGGATTTCAGAACCTTGGGAAATCGCACCGAAATCCTGGTCTTTGTTGATCTCTTCATCCCTTTTCCCCCATTACAAGAGAAAATGTCATGCGGAAAGCACACCCTCAAGGCCTTAGCTTTACCCCTCTTTGTATTGATCATGGCCAAGACAGCCTAGGTTCGAAACTGCTTCTCAGTCCCAGCCCCTCACACTTGCCTCCCCATCTCTGTCCTACACATGTGGCCCCTTGGGGTGCCTGCCTCCCCAAGGATCCTTCCCAGGTATAAGGGCAGGGGCCCTGATCCGGTTCCAGGGAAGAAGGCCCAGCGCGCACTCCACTGCTCTATGCACCACTCTTTATTGCTGCTGAGCCAGGCACCAGGTGCAGCCCAACCCAGGAAGGGGAAAGCCTGCCAAGCTCCCCAGTCTGTCTCGCAGGTTGGAGCCAAACCTTCACGCCCGTGCCAGGCCCATCGGCCTAGGCCGGGTCAAGGGCGCAGCGCCCTCAAGGAGGGCGGGGGCGCAGGCCTAGCCTGGTGAGTCGCTGGCCGTGGGCTCCTGGCAGAACTCATCCATGATCTCGAGGAAGCGACCGAACTTGGGGGACCCCTCGCTCACCGCTGGTTGGGTTTGGGGCGGGGACGGCCCGAACACTGTCCTCAGGGAGCCACGCACCAGCTGCCGGTAGCGCGCACGGAACTCCTTGAGCAGCCGCTTGGCCTCCAGGTACTGCTTCTGAGTCACCAGCCGCTGCTCCGTGCGCCTGCGCAGCACCTCGCCTGCAGGGGAACCAGCGGGGGCGCCCGGTTCCCACCCACACACCCCCCGGGGACCCAGAGGTGGAGGAGGGCACGGAGACCGAGAGCTGCCACTCCACTGGCGGCCGCGGCCACAAGGCCACAGCATCTGCTGTAGCCTTGGTGCGGATCCCAACAGGCAGCGGGACTTGGGGCAACTACCTGCCTCCCGCCGGTGCCAGGGCCCCTAATCTCATCGGCACCCGGAAAGGGCGAGGGCCATGGAGGCCAAGTCGTACCTAGCGGTGCCTCTGTCACGTTGCGCGGGTCGCGCATGCGAATGAGGATGTCGTCCAGCACCTGCGCGCGGGTCTTCTGTGGGGACGGGGCGGGCACCTTCGTGGCCTGGAGGAAGGTGGGGGTTAGGGCCAGGCTTCTTGCAGATCAGAACGCTTGGCAGCAGGAAGAGGGATGCCTGGGGAAACCCAGCCCGGAGGGTCCCCCGAGACAGCCCCTCCCAACCCGCAGGGCCCCGAGACAGCCCCATCCCAACCCGCAGGGCCCCGGGAAGGCTCAGCGGCTGGGTGCTCACCCGCTTCCGCTTGGGGATGTAGGGTTTCTGAAAAGCGTCCAGCTTGGGTTTAGAAGAGCGGCAGAGGAGTGGGTACTTGAGCATGCGCTGCAGGGCCTGGGCATTCTTCTGGATGCCTAGGGGAAAAGATTACATGGCATGTGCTGTTTCTGAGCTTCCCAGCATCACAGCAGTCTTAGCAAGAGGACAGGAGAGTCCTCGAGAAAAGAGCATGGCTCCAGGAGCTTCCTAACGTTTATCACGGGTCCTAATGGAAGCATAGTATATTATTGGCTTTTGGGAATAAAGACTTGTTCCTATGTGACCTCCCCCTCCCTTACGAGCTTACACAGGAGGGCTGACACCCAGGAGAGACCAGCTGAGACTGTTCCTTCGGAAGCATGGGAAATAAGAAAGGAAGGGTTCTGAGACGATGAAGTCCTTACCTCAAGCCAAATAAGGAGGGTTGTGGATGTGCCATTGGGGCTTAGCTGAACTGGGAACTGCCTTTCCCTGGCTTTTCCAGCCAGAACAGCTGAGCAAGCTCTGGGCTCCCAAAGCCAGGGGAGGGCCCAGAAATGGGTAAGGATCCCAAACAACATGCAGCGCTTCCAGTCAGGACATGGTAAGGAGACTTCTGATGGCATTTAGACACAAGTCAGCACCCTAGCTGGGCAAAGGCTGCTAGACTTGGCCATGACCTTGGCTATGAAGATGTCTGTGGGTCTTACGTACCCTTGGGCTCCACGAAGGCTGGATCAGGCTTGGTAGTCAGCAGCTCCTCATAGCCCACGTACTTGTTGGAGGCAGATGGGAACTTCCGCCGAGTCCTCTTCACCTCTCTGGGTGCTGTGAGTGGCCTTTTTTGGTGCTTCTCCTTCATCTTTAAATTGCCTTTCGGGGTGCTGGGGCCAGGCAGGTCATTGACCTGGGCGAGGGAAGAAAACACACTGCTCATTTCCTGCCCATTTTCCAAGTATCAGCTCTGCACTAGAGATTGGGACTGGGGAAGCAGATAGGAAACCAGGACCAAACACCTCCATGAATGCTGTTACCAGAGGAGACAAGTGGTTTGGGTTGACTGCAGAGGACAACCAACCCATCAAGAAGCTCCCTGGAGGGAGTGGTTTCTTAGCCTGAGCCACATCTGGAGAAGCCAGGAGAGCTGTCCATAAGCAAAGGTGGGGGAGAAAAGGAAATGAGCAGGTAAGAAACAGGAAGTGCAAGGGAACAGAGCCAGACACATCAAGGTGCATTTAGGGTAACTAAAGATGAATGCACCTGGAGAGCCAGGTAGTGATGGGCAACTATCAGAGCTCTGATGAGTAGGGGCCTTTAAATGCCAAATTGATGGTGCCGTTTTTGGTCTGTATTTTCTTTATTCTTAACACTGGTGGCAAACTATAGAGGACTAAAAGTTTTGTTTTTCCTTTGGTGCCAGTATTCAGGCTTGAACTCACACCTTCAATTTTGATTGGCTTTTTGCACTCAAGGCTAATGCACTTGAGCCACACGTCTACTTCTGGATTTTTTGCTGGTTTCAAATGGAGACCCTCAGATCTTAAGTGTCTTGAGTAGCTATGCTTCCAGATGTATGCCATCAGCACCCAGCTGTGCATTTTCTAGAAAGGTTCTGAGGCAGCTCACAGAGAGAAGTACTTTTATGCCCTATGAATTTATCTGCCCTGTGTGGACTGAAAGAGATGCACAGTGAATTAGATATAAAATACAGATGGTGGACCATCCTGTAGAGATCTGGCCATGGGCAGACTGAAGGGGCAGACTGGAAGCAGGGAGAGCCAGAAGATCAATACAATCAACATGCTCAAGTGGACTCTGCTAAATCTTTGACCCTTGTGCAGGTTTGAAACATTCTGCACTTGGGAATATTTGCATGTGTGCACACTCATACGCATATGTATGATACCTCAGGGATGAGACCCAATCCTGCACATAGAATCCATTTATATTTTATATATGTGTATACCTGGAAGGAAATCCTATGTACCATTATAAATAATTTTATGCATGAAACCAAATTTTATGGCATGGAATTTTCCACTTGTGGTCATGGTGGTACTTGGAAAAAGTTTCAGATTTTGAAGGCTTTTGGATTTCAGGCTCTCAGATTAGGGATATTCAACCTGTAATTCCCTTTCCCTGTATGTCATCCACCTGTAGCATCTTCCTTTTTACTACCCTTCATGAGGTGGTGTTCTCTGCCAGAAAGCCCTTGCTGGCCGCGTCTCCACCTTGCTAGCTCCTATTCTGACTACAAAGCTCAGGTCATCGGGTGTAGGGCAGAGGTGTCCAGCCCTCTTCCAGGTCTCCCTCAGGCTCAGCTTTCCTAGTAGACTGTGGGTGCATCAAGAGCAGGCCTTGCCCCTGAGCAGCCTTGTTCCTGGTATTCAGGGGCAACATGAGTGGTGACCTGATGCGGGGAGGCAGAGACTTGGAACAACCCCGTGGAAACCTGATCAGCACCCCTCCCAGCCAGGACCACATGCTGTCTGTGCCGTGGGTGCCACTCTGGAGCTCCCAGAGTGGGCACACAGCTCTGCTAAGGGGGTTGCCTTTGGGTCTCCAGACTTGCCCTGTGCTTGCAATGGGCTCTACACACAATGGTGGGGCAGGTGGAGTTGAGGCACCTGGGTCAGGAAGATGGACTCTGTGCTCTTGATGTCTTCATCTGACAGGTGTTCAGGGCTGACTCGGCCAACTGTGTCACTTGGGCAGGATCCAGTCTCTTCACTGTTCAGGGTGGAGTCGGAGCAGATGGGAGGCAGTGGCACGAAGGTTCTGCGGGACAGGGAGAGGCCTTCTAGGCCTTCGGGGGGTAGTTGTAAGTCCTGAGAGGAACTCCTGGTGCGGGCTGCCATCTCCTCCTCTGGCTCTGCCTCCAGCTCTGCTGCATCCCGCAAGGGAGACTCATCTGTGACCATGTATAGCTGTTGGGGTATCACAGGCTGCTTCGGTACCTTGGGAACCTGGCTTCTCACCTGTCGTGGAAGGAAGGCCAGGTTGGATCAGGAGTCACTCCTACACTTCACCAACCTGAGGCTGCAGGGTAAGGAACTGGGGAGGAAGGGAAGGAAATCAGACTTAAGTGTGGATGTTTATCCTGTGTGTAACTGTTTTATTTAACCCTCAAAATTATCAGGGAACAATAGCATTATTATTATTGTTGACAGTACTAGGTTTTGAACTTGCTAAACAGACATTCTAACATTTAGCCATGCTCCCGCCCTGGTTTGTACCAATTATTTTGAGATAGGTTCTCATTTTTTGACTGGATTAGTGCCTTCTACTTTATACTTGCCATCAAATCTGAGGCATGTGCCATCACTGCATCAAAATGAAGCCCCACGAACATTTTTGCTCAAGTTGGCTTTGAACTTCAACCTCCTGATCTCAGCCCACCAAAGTAGCTAGAATTGCTAGTGTGAGCCACCATGCTTGGCTCAATCTCTATCATTTTATACTGAGGAAAGAAGCACAGATAGGTGCAATGACATGACCAAAGCTGTATTTGCAATGCTTGGGCATTGCAACTTGGACCCTAGGCCTCACCCCTAGGCTGTGTCATCCCTGGCCATACTGCCCTGCCCTCAGGGGCTGATCAAGGTTTTACCTCAGTGCCCGTGATCTTCCTCTGGGACTGGGAGGCCACCTTTAGCATGTAAAGTATATGTGAACATAAAACCTCAACTGCCAGATCTCTCTTAGGGTTTAGACAAAGGGAAAACTTCCTGCCTGTTGAATGGCTCAATTTCCTGAGCTAGCCTAACTTTTCTTTTCCTCCTTCGCCTCCACTTCCAGGAGGCTGCCTGGGTTGTGACCCTCACAATCACCTAGCCAGAAATGACAACTGTGTGCTTACCTATGGGCTGGGAAGAAGTCTTTCAAGAGTTTTTGGCTTGCTGGCTTTGAACCGCAATCCTCCTGTTCTCCTAAGTAACTAAGATTATAGCTGTGAGCCACCAGTACCCAACCAGGGTTTAAGGTCAGACAACTACAGAAAATGATACAGCCAAGTCTCTGCCTGGGTTTTCAAGCTCAGGGCTCATTTTTCCTCTCTGAGGGGCCTCAGCCTGTATAAAATCAGGGGGTCCCTAGCCCAGGCACTTGCTTTTGCTTTGGGGCCTCTCTGGCCGTCAGGTCCTTGCCATTTCAGTCTGCATTTCATAGTCAGGAAAAGACAAGGCACTGCTGTCTGTCATGGAGAGCCTGTGTTTCAGGCTTGTGTGCATACATTCATATAGACTCTGGGACCCTGCAGCACTGACCTTCCGTGATTCCTTCCGAGGCATCAAAATATGATGTTTAGCTTTTACTAACTTCCTTCGAATTAAGTGGATCCCCAGTCGCTCCTGGAGGAAGCTCTTCAAGAGTGGTGGAAGCCCTGGTGCCATGAGGGAAAAACAGGATGTTAGATCACAGTGACTGGGGCGTCCTATGTGCCAAACACTGTGCAAATTGCTTGTCACGTGTTCATATAGCTTAATTTTCTCATCAACCCTAGGGAGAAGGTATTATATAGTTCTCATTCAATAGAAAAGGAAACAGAGGCCCAGAGAGATTGAAGAATCTGCCTGGAACTGATACAGACCACAGAACCCTCACCTGCCTGGCTGATGCCTCTGAGACAGTGGCCTCCACCACTGGACAGGGCCCTGCATTCAGCCTGCTCTGGGAGGGAGGGTTGCACCATTTGGGAAGTATGAAATAAAGCCAAAACAGAGCTGTTCCACACAGCAGGGTGTAGCTCAAGGAGTGCAGGCAAGCTCCAGAAAATTCAGTTTTCCATTCCCAACTCTTTCTTGCGGTGTAACCCTGGCAGATCACAAGACTCCCTGAACTTCAGTTCCCACACAAGTCCACAGCGGGCAACAACACGTGGCCCACTTGGATACAGTGAGGATGAAGGTGTATGGAACAGGGACTCGGCACTGTCTGCCGTCTCTCCTTTCCCAGGGCCTCACTGACCCCACCCACTCCAGCACAAAGCAGAGCCCAGGCCTGGCATCCAGGAGGTGGAAATGTGGGGGCCCACACTGCTCCCGCACGCTTGGTTGGAGGGGAAGGTTGAGAGCGTCATACCTCGTGTGTGGGACACCAGAGGGTTGTTATGAAAAATGAGCTCACAGAGAGAGGGGAAGAGAGCCACTGGCAGGACAGCATCCTCCTTTGAGATCTGTAACAGAGGCAGGGCAGATATTAGGTGGATGGCACTCATCACCTCTACCCAGGTACATCAGGCCCCCATGGAGAAGAGATGCCACTGTGGGCAGTGCCTTCTCCCTGCAATGCCACCTGCTCATTCCCAGGATGTGTTGCCCACTGTCTCCAGCCTCCTCCTGCACCATTCCATGCCTAACACCTCAGAGTCATCCTCTCCTCCACACTGCGTCTGTAGCACATGTCTGGCAAAGAGGCTGAAAGTTGGCCAGGCAGTGACTTTGACGTCAGTATCTAACATGTACCTTCCTCCAGGCAAACTGCCACACGCCCGGCAGCCTGTCCTCCACTCCTGAGGGCTTCCTTCCATCATGTGGAGAGGACAGAAGAGCTGGGAGATCAGGAACTCAGCCATCAGGAGTATGAGCACAGCCAAGTGTAAGGGACATCTCATGGCTAGCTGGGGCCTAAAGACTGGGCCATAGGAAGCTGCTGGCAACTGATTGACTATTGACCTAGCCAGCCTTGGATAGGTAAACATTGCTTGGATAGGTAAACACAGGATCATGCTGCTCTTGGCTGAGTGTAGGACCCAAAGATGGCAGCAGAGAAATGCATGAAGCCTGGGACAGGGCAGGGGATGGAGGAGAGATGAACTAGGACGTCAGGGAAGAAACAGGTGCTGAGATTGAAGGAGGCAGGAGGTAATGGGTAACTGCTGGGAGGGAGGGATGGCATGTGTGACTGAGGCACTGCCTCCCTAGCACGGTGGGTGCTAGGTGTAGTAATGTGGCTTGGCTATAGCCAACTGATAAATATTCCTTCCTCGCAGAGCCCACATGCCCATGTGGAAGGCCTCCTGCCAGCCTGCATGTCCACAATGGACTTTGTAAAAACAAGAAAGCAACTTTCCGTGTGCTGAGCTTGCTGCAGCAATAGTACTCTAGCATTGCTCTAACTAGTGTGGCAAGAAACAGTTGCTTGCCTCTTAGAGGACTTAAGCTGAGGGTGACAGAGCAGGGAAGAAGCGTGGAGGGCTGGGACACGAGGCTGGAGATACACGGAGGAGCCACATTAATGCTGGAGAGTGTAGCCCTGGGGAAAGCGGTAGAGATTTTAGAAACATGAGGACCTACATGTGACAAGATTTGGTGATGTATAGAGGAGGAGAGGGGACTTTCAGGAGTCTCCAGGATGCCCCCAGATTCCAGCTTGAGTAACGGGGTCAGTGGTGGAGCTGTTCACTAAGATGGAGCACAATGGGAGGACATCAAATTTAGAGGGGGAGTCAACCCATTTTGGAGGCCCCTGTGAGACCCCCGAGTAGGCAGTTAGACACTGGTCTGCAATATGGAAGAGAGGCTGCATTTAAGAGCTGCTGCTCATGGGACAGTAGATATCTCAAGTTATTCCTGAGAGGGAGGAGAAAAAGAAGGGAGAGAAAGAGGGGGGCCTGGAGGGGACTCAATACTAAGCTTTCTAGAGCACAGGTTGGCAAGTGAGGACAACGAACTTTGCTGATCCAGGCATGGTACTGGGATAGGGAAAAAATACCACCATGACTCCTGGGGTAGGAGAGCAGGAAGTTCACTTCTATCTGGTACAGTGGAGATCTTTTGAGAAAACTCATCCTAGAGAATCAAACCCCACCAGGGCTGCCAAAAACAGGCTAGAACCTATTCTAGTCCCCATCCTAGGCTGGTAAGCACTGAGGATGTAACTACAGCAGCCTACTGCAAGCCAGGAAGGGAAGTAGAGTTAGATCCTGGAGTTAGTGCCCTGCTACGGAGCTGCTAGAAGGGATGTACTTTCAATATAAGTATAGGCAAGCTGCCAGCCCAGGGGTAGAGATCTATGTGCACAGGAAGTGTGAGAAAGCTGTGCAGCTGTATTACAGTTAGTCAACATCAATAACAACAGAGAACATTAATGTAAGGGCAGGCTAAGGTAGATAGTATGTAATAAAAAAGGGTTTATGCATTTGGTTGATATAACAATTCTAAATATATATGCACTGGCTTCATATTACCTAGTATGAAAACTGACAGAACTGCTGGATGCCAGTGGCTCACATCTGTAATCCTAGCTACTTTGAAGGCTGAGATCTGAGGATCATGATTTGAAGCCAGCCTGGGAAGAGAAGTCCATGAAATTCTTACCTTCAATTAACTACAAAAATCCAGAAGTGGGGCTGTGGCTCAAATCAAGACTAGGACCACCAAAAAATACATGCACAAACAAACACTAAACAACAACAACAACAACAACAACAAAAACCTGACAGAACTAAAGGGAGAAATAAAACAAATCACAAGGGATAGAGATTTCAAGACACCATACCTAGCAACTGACAGAGAAGAGTATACACAGGATTGGAGTGACAATGCCGCCCTCTTAATCGACAATACATCTCTCCCCCTGCCTGCTGCAGGTTACAAATATTTTTCTCAGTCCATATGGAATATCTACCAAGGTAGGTCATATCAGAGACTATAAAACAAGTTTACACAAATATCCAAAGAAAGGAAGAATAGATGATGTTATCTGGCCATAAGAGAAGCTGCTAGAAATTAACACATCTAAGAAGAGCCCCATAGATTTAGAAACTAAACAACCCATGGATCAGAGGCAAAAATGATAGAAAAAATTAAAAATACTTTAACTGAGGGAAAGCGAAAACATAGAGGCTGGAATTGCAGTTCCATGGAAGAACATGTGCTGAGGCTCTGGGTTGGTTCCCCAGCATCCAAAACTAAATGAGAATTTATAGAAGAGGACAGGAACATTGGAAAAACCTTGGGGAAACATGAAATTTGTCTTTGGACATTATATCTACTTAATCTTTCCTCTTTCTGTTCTTTGAGGATTTTCTCAGATTCCAGCTGTTAGGTTAGACTGCCCACATAGTGCTTACATCAGAGCACAAGCAGGTCCACATTGTGGCTGTCCAGTGTTTGTCTCCCCTATAACTGACAAGCTTCTCAAAGACAGACACTAAGTCTTTCTTTTCCTAGCTATGTGCTCAATGCCTAGCACTGAGCCGGGCACACAGTAAGTACTAAATGAGTATCTGTAATTGAGCTGGGTGCAGTGGCTCACGCCTGTAATCCTAGCTACTGAGGAGGCTCAAAGCCAGCCTGGGCACTAAAGTTCGAGAGACTCATCTCCAATTCAGTACCAGAAAACTGGAAGTGGCACTGTGGCTCAAGGGGTAGGGGGTATCCTTGAGCTGAAGAGCTTAGGGACAACACCCAGGCCCGGAGTTCAAGTCTCAACAATCGACAAAAAAAAAAAAAATCTGTAATTGAATGACGGACTCCTGCCTACATTCTCTCCATTTGCCCTTCCCCGAGAATTCCTGGGCCCATGAACCTATAATACAGGGAATTAGAAGGCTGGGCTCAGGCCAGAAGGGCTTGAATCCCACCACCCATCTGTGCCTCTGAGGAAACAGGTAGAGAAACAGAGTCACCTTGTTGTAGGCCAGGCTAAGGTACCTCAGCTCTGGGAAGGGTGGGGCCAACGTCTGGTTCCTGACCTTCAGTGACTTCACAGGAAGAATCTCGAATATGGGAGGGAACGAACATACCTTGGTTGTCTTGGAAGGAAAAAGAAGAAGAAGTTAAAAGTCAAGGTGTCCTAATGATAAAAGAGTTAAAACTTGTGATGGTCAAGACCCTTCCTGCAGCTTGGATTGTCATGAGCTTTGAAACCTGGGCAAAGAGACACATATAGGGCCCAGTGTTCTGATTCCAAGTTCTCTGAGGTCACAGAGTGAGCTGATTTTCTAGCACCCAAAGTTCTAGTTTTAAGTCCTCTTAGCCAGGGGTCACGGTGGCACTGAGGCAGACATCAGAAGCACTCTGACTCACCTCCCTCTCTCTGTTCCCACAGCAGCTTAGCCCTTCTAAAGAGACTGACATCTCTCCAGAAAGCAAGCAATGCTTGCATTGTTAATGCCAACCCCATCCTACAGAGAAAAGTCTTTGTTCTAGGATGAAACCACATCTAAGCCTGAAGGATGTGAGCCAGGCCTTGGGGCCTGAATGTGATAAAGTCTACAGGGGTCATTTGCAGGGTTATGGCCTCTCTGTTCAACCCAGACTGCGTCAGTCAATGTGCTTGATCAGGCAGAACATGGAAACAGCATTGACCACACCAACATAATTTTACTCATTGCTTCCTTGAGAGCCATATGGCTAGGAATATTACAAGGGTAGAAATTGAGTTAATGGTTAGGATAAACTACATGCTCTGAGCTCCATTAGTGACTGTGTAACTGTGAGCAAATCATCCAATTTCTATGTGTTCATTCAATGAACGTCTGTGGGATATCTATTTTGAGCCAAACATTTTGTGTTCTCCTAGGCCAACTTGTGCAGCCCCATCCATGGGAGGCAGGTGAGTCATGGATGACAGTAGAACCAACACTTATAAGACTCCCCTTCTCTAGGTGACCCCAGCACAAGGCAGATTGTGAGAAGGCCAATTGTGGGAGTCTGCTGAGATAGTCCCTTCTCCATGCAGCTTCTCTGAAACAGGGGCCCTAAAGGCTGATTTGGCTAAATGCACTTGGGCCTGCAGCTGTCTTCTTTGCTACCTTAAACTTTGGGTCAGAGTCCTGTTCAACTCTCACATAGACATGTTAATCAGTTAAGTAGCGTCTACCTAAAATCTAGTCATATAAAATTTATTAGTACTAAATGTATCTAATCTTTCCTTCTTCCCTTCAAGGCTGAAAATACCAAAGTATGAGGAAAGTATTTTCAAGATTCTAAAAAGTTTCTTATAGGCAGACGTCCCATGAAAGGAATCAAGGCTGTCTCCTACATGGAAGAAGAATGGAAATGCCTTCTCAAACAATAAGAATTGAAAGTCAGCAGGCACTCAGAACCAGAACTGAGACAATGGTCAACCAAGCCTGGGGACACTCACTGTTCTTTCCATGCCCACTAATCTTTCCCCCCAATCTGATGCTTTTGTCCTTCCCTTTTTTAATCCTGATGCTCTCATCAGTACACCAAAGACCAGGGTTAAGACCAGGGTCTGGGCTGGGAGTTTGGTCTACTGATAGAGTGTTTGCCTAGCATGCATGAAGACCCAGGGTTTGATTCCTCGGTACTACATACATAGAAAAAGCAGGAAGTGGTACTTGGCTAAAGTAGTAGAGCTCTAGCCTTGAGAAAAAGCCCAAGGACAGTGGTCAGGCCCTGAGTTCAAGACCCAGGACTGGGGGAAAAAAAAGACCAATGTTCCTCTTTGTGTTTTTGTTTTTTTCTAGTATAGCTGTCTTCAATAATACATTTCCTTCTTGCTTTACCACTAGTCTGACTAGACTCTCAAAGTGGTGGGTGACAAATCTGGAAAATAAGGTCTCTGGCCTATGAGTCTGGAACTTTGCTTAGATGAGCTAAAGGAAGCAAGTCAGAGTAGACCACAGAAAAGGAAAAAACAGAGATTTAGGCTGAATATACTAAACTTAGGGCATGACTGGCCTTGTAAGAGGACTATCTTTAGAGGAACAAATATCTGACTTTTAGAGTCCCTTGGAAGTGTCAATCATCCAACTCTTTCTCTAGATCTTCAGACAACTGGGATTTGAACATGGAACAGGCCTAAGAATTACCTTGATTCCTACAGTACACAGTCCTGCCCATATACATATCTTTTTTGCAGGGTCACCCTACTCCCCTCCTATTCAGTCTATATTTCTACTCCCTTGATATTTGACTGGCTCTGCATAATATAGAATTTATCTAATCTTAGTCCCAGGTTGCTGGCACTCAGCTTCTAAAACCTTTCCCAAAATCTTGGATTTCTTGAGTGACAGGAATGTCTTTGCTATTCAGGTTCTTGATTATACCTGAGATTTGGTAATGAGGATGGGGGATGGCTAGTCATGAGATACCTGGAAGATTCTCACAGGGTTGGACCTTTGAACCAATCTGCCCTCTGGGAAAGAAAGTGGGGTAGAGATGGAGTTCAAACATATAGCCAAAAATTCTCTAAGAACAGCTCTGGAGGTGACCTTGTTAGCTGGGAAGCATATCCACATTCTGGGTGAGTACGCAATACCCTTGACTCCATGGGGGAGAGGCGGAAGTACATCTGAGTCCCTTCCACATGTCACCTTATAGGACTTTTCAGGTAGCTGATCCTTATCTGGATGACGAAAAGACCATAGACACTGAGACAGAGATGCCAGCTATGGTAACTGTTCATTTTAGCCTAGCTTCTAGCTAACCTACCAGCAGACTGCAGTCAGTTGCAGGGTGAGCTGGAGTAAAACCAGAAGAACTACCTTTCTAGCTTCAATAAATGTGACAAGAGACAAGAATTGCTGCTATCTAAAGTTGGCAACTAAGCTTGTTCTACAGCAACTGTTAAGTGGTATCACTCCTCCATTCCTCATACAAGTGTATCTGCGAGAAGGCAGGATACTGAGCCTGAAGATGCAGGTTGACCAGATGTACAGTTGTACTTCTTAGTATCAAAGAGTATGTTGCCATTAATCTTCAGGGGCTTGGTTACTGGGATTGTATCCCAAGACAATTTCAAGAATCAAGTGCATAGGCCTGTGACACCAAGGGTTAGAATCTAGGCAGTAGTGTTTCTAGCAAGAGCATTTTCCAGCTTTGTAGGGGTAGAGAGAGTCTCTGGGCTGCAGCCCTTCAGTCAGGTTTATCACCAACAGTCCTGAACGTAGCAAGAGCAAGACTGTAGGTGGAGGAGGGTTGGGCCTGCTAGTTCCCTACTGCATCTCCAGTTTCAGGTGCATGTTGTTCAGTGAATGGGCTTTCTTGACATGATCTACAGAAATGTCTTTTATGTTCCTTGTCACTGATTTATTTTTGTCTATTAAAATTAATGTTTTGGGGCTAGGTAATGTTGCTCAGAGGCAGAACACTTACCTAGCATTGTGAAGCTCAGGATTGTGAGTGAGTGAGTGAGTGAGTGAATGAATGAAAATAAAGTGATGTTTCAACTGATATTTCATACACATGGAAAACAGACAGTTCCTACCTCTGAGGTTGAGAATCCAGGATAAGATGAGAAGACAACTTCTGAAACAAAGAGAAACAGACTGAAAGTTTGTGGGTGCTTGAACTGACCCCCAGAGAGGCTACGTTCTGGATCTGCCCCCCACTATGTACAGCAAGGCTTCCCAGATTGGTTTCAATAACTGGTAAAGGAGCAGAAATGACAGCCATCAGGTAACAAGGCCCTTTGTACACAGGATAAAGTTCAAATTCCTTAGCCAGACACTGAGACTCCACATTGTCAGGTCTCTGCTGACTCCTCCAATCTCATATTCGTGATCCTCTCCCTGATATTTTAGTGCACACCCTTTCTTCTTGACTTTTCAACATGCAAAGCTTCACTAGCGAGTCTGTAGAAAGTTAAACATCTCTCTTAGAAGAAAGAAATGTACATCAGAGTATTCTGTCAGATGAAAGTATTCATTATCCTATTAATGGAAGGAGAATGTGTTGTCACAGAATTCAGCAGCACAGTCCTAAGGGAAGCTGCAGAACGAGCTCATTCTTGGCACCATAAGACAGATTATCCACTGAACAGCTGAGCTTATCCCAAAGAAGGGACTTGATCCTGTTACGCTGGGGAATGAAGCCCCTTACCCATATTAGTGATAGTGCAGTGAGACTGGTCAAGTGAAAATAAACACCTCCCATAAATAATTCTAGATGTGGATCTGCAAGGAATTTGGGGAAGGTCTAAGCCACAAATAAAGACAGTTTGTCAAGGGATGGGCCATGTTTCAATTGTGGGTGCTGAGCCCTTAGATAAAGAGCTCAAGAAAGGGAAATAGCTCCCTCTCTCTCTCTCTCCTGTTCTCCTTTCCTCCCTCCCCACTCCCTGCTCCTCCCCTTCTCTTTCCTTCTTCCTTTCCTTTCTTTTTTTTTGTACTTTTTAAAAGAAACACTACTAGGAAGTTTTTCTTTAAAAAGAATTCAAACTCATGAACTTCAAGGTGAAATTCAATAGATTTGGTTTATGGGCTCTTTTTTTAAAAACACCTGAAATTTATACAAAGTCCTAACCCCAGGACTTTAGAAATGTGACTAGAATAGATAGTGATAAGGAAAGATCTTCAAAACTGTGCTTAATGAAGGATGTCACATAACAGAATGGGCTCAATAGTGTATAACCAAATTGCAGTTAAAACATAGTACATTCAAAATAATCTATATCCTAAAAAGACATATACATGGTCAAAAAACAGTACAAGAATGCTATTTATTTGCAAATGAGAAATGAGAATAGCAAAACAGAAGAAAAAGGGCAAAAAGAACCTTGTGAGGGACAATCCCTATGCTACGTAACTGAATTACATGATCAACTTCACTCTGCTCCAAGTTACATGTGCACACATGAGATAGAATTGAAGGAGGAGAAAGAAATTTTGAGGTACAAATGGATGTTCTGGACCAGTACACAGTAGATAAAATATATCAGGAGCCAGGTACTGAGCGTTGGTGGCTCATACCTGTAATCCTAGCTACTCAGGAGGCTGAGATCTGAGGATTACAGTTCAAAGCCAGCCCAGGCACTAAAGTCCATGAGATCCATCTCCAGTTATCCACCAGAAAACAGGAAGTGGTGCTGTGGCTCAAGTGGTAGAGCGCTAGCCTTGAGCTGAAGAGCTCAGGGACAGCACCCAGGCCCAGAGTTCAAGCCCCATAACTGACCAAAAATAAAATCAGAAACACTAGACACACATAAACTAATCAGTCACACCAGATATAACCCCTCACCTGGGACTATGAAAGAAGGAGAACAGATAGAAGACACTGATGTGGCATGCATGTCTGATCCATTATATGGTTACCAGCTGTGAGCTATGTACAGGAAAATTACTGAAGCAAAGGACCTTTGCCTTGATCCCCTGCCTCCAAACTTAAGCACTTTCCCTGTCTGTGATATACAGTCCACTTCAAAATGATAAATCAGCCAGCTTCCCAGACCTATGTGGGACAACTCTGTGGCCTGAACAGTTTTAAGCCACATTTTAAAAATTAGCACTAGTGAGACTGGAGCGTAGCCTAGTGGTAGAGTGTTTGCCTAGCATGCATGAAGCTCTAAGTTCAATTACTCGGTATCACATAATCAGAAAAAGCCAAAAGTGGCTCTGTGGCTTGAGTGACAGAGCTCTAGCCTTGAGTAAAAAGTGTCCAAGGACACTGCCCAGGCTCTGAGTTCAAGCCACAGGGCTGGCCAAAAAAATAAATAGCACTAGTACGTTGTAGAAGGGGGTTTTGTTGTGGCAAATCCATATAGGCATCATGATGAGACTCTCCTGCACCCATTCTCCCCTGAGGTGGAGGAAGAAGGTCTGACCCATCAGCAGTTGTAGAAAGAAGGAAGGAAGGAAGGAAGGAAGGAGGGAAGAAAGAAAGAAAGGAAAGGAAAGGAAGAAAGGGGCTGTGAGTTTTTCCTAGTGCTGCTTGCCTAGAATGCACGAAGACTGGAGTTCAATTCCTCGGTACCAAATCCAAAGAAAAAGCTAGAATTGGTGCTCTGGCTCAAATGGTAGAGCTCTAACCTTGAGAAAGCCCAAGGACAATGCCCTGAGTTCAAGCCCCAGGACTGGCAAAAAAAAAAAAAAAAAGAAAGAAAGAAAAGAAAAGAAAGAAAGAAAAAGAAAGCAAGTCAGCAGTGCAGTCTCCCAGTCTAAAGATTGGCTGATGAATGATTAAAAAATATCAAGCTGGGCATGGTGGCTCACACCTGTAATCCTAGCTACTCAAGAAGCTGAGATCTGAGGATTGATGCTCAGAGCCAGCCCAGGCACTAAAGACCCTGATACTCTTATCTCCAATTAACAAGTAGAAAAAGGGAAGTGGGGCTGTGGCCCCAGAGGTAGGGTGGTAGCCTTGAGCTGAAGCGCTCAAAGACAGTGCCCAGGCCCAGAGTTCAAGCCTTATGACCCACAAAAAAATAAAACAATAAAAATAAATATCAGTCCAAATTATTATTATGATATACATATATAATATTATAGTAAGCTATTAGAAGTGAGATGGGGAGAATAAATGCCTATTAAATTTTCTTCTAGGGCTGGGGATGTGGTTCAATGGGTAGAATGCTTGCCTAGTAAGACCTCAAGTTCAAAACCCAGTACACCTGCTCCTCCAATTTTTTCCCTCTTACTAAAGGGAAGATTTGCATTTGAGTTAGCTATTAATAGACAAAGTTTTAAAATGTAGGTAGGATTTTAGAATAAACCACTAGAAATAGAGGCTTTAGGATAATCATTAGAAAGGTAGAAATGATCTGGATGCCAGTGTCTCAGGCCTGTCAGCCTACCTATTTAGGAGTCTGAGATGGAAGGATTGTGATTGAAGCTGGGCAGGAAAGTCCATGAGACTCTAACTTCAAATTAAGCAGCAAAAGCTGGAAATGGAAGTGTGACTCAAGAAGTAGAGCTCCAGCCTTCAGTGAAAAGTGAAACAAGTCCTTATGGTTAAGCTCCAGCACCAGGGCATGTTTGTGCATTTGCATGTGCACACGTACACTATGGCGCAAGGCAATAGTAAGATGCCAGAAGTACAAGCACATAGTGACAAGTCCAAAGAAGCAGTGAGAGACTCCATATAAATATTTCCAAAATTAGCTAAGTAGACAGAAAAGCGTTATGGGGAAAACCTGAATAACATAACTGTGAGGGTTTTTTTCGATGTCTTTCTCTCAACCCTTCCTGTCTCTTTTTCTCTAGCCTGCTTTGGAATGTGGGAGCTGAGCTGAGGCTAGGCAGAGTATTTCCACAGCTGGTTTCCTGTCAGATTCCGACAACTACTGAGAGAAGACTGTGAAAGAAGAGGAAGGGGTCATTTAATCGTGTCTGCTCCCCATGGTTTCCTGCTTGCTTGTGATTTCTATGACTGACAATGGGAGCATCCTTCTTTACCTAGCAACCCAGATGGTAAAGTTCCCACTTTTAAAAACCAGTCCAGTGTTGACCTGCTGGCCAGTGTCCCGCCCCCCACGAAGTATGTCTGAGTCTCTGCTACCCCAGGCAGTCTGATCTCACAGGACCCAGCAGTTGAGCAGCCCCTCTCCCTCTGAGGTCTAAGTTTTAGGGCAACTCTATGGTCCAAGGGGATTCCTTTCTCCAGCTTCTAATTCTTCCACATTTTGACCACTTCCTATAAAAAACAACAACAACAACAACAACAACAAAAAAACCCTTGAGCTAGGCATCCGTGTCTCAGTCTATAACCCTAGCAACTTAGGAGATTGAGATCAGAGAATCAAGGCTTAAAACCAGCCAAGGCAGACAAATCTGCAAGACTTTTTCTCCAATTAATAGCAAAAAGCCATAAGTAGAGGTGTGGCTCAAGTGGTAGGGTGCCAGCCAATAGCGAAAATGCCAAGTGAGAGCTTGAGGCCCTGAGTTCAAGCCCAGTATTGGTAAGCAAAGGAGAGACAGAGAGGGAGAGGAGGAGGAAGGAAGGAGGGGGAAGAGAAAGAGGAGGAGGAAGAGAAGTTGGAATGGTGGTAATTCTCTGAAGAGGTATTGATGGGGGCGGGATACCACTGAGACACTGGGAATATTCTGCATTGTAACTGTTGCTAAGAGGTCTCATGTGAAAATTCTGGCTTGGTCTGTATTTTAACCACTGTAAGTTATTTTCCTCAATGTAGAATAAATTTAAACAAGAAGCCATGGCACAATAATAGATAACTAGATCAGTGGAACAATATACACCCAGAAATATCCCCCTGTATTAAAGGGATTTGACTCTATGATTCAGCATTGCCTCTGAATACTTTCAGGTGGATGTGAGTCTTAGAACTGTGGTAGTCACACACCCCAGTACCCTAAAAAGTCAAAAGCAAACAGACTAGCAGCAGAGAGAAGAGGATAGAAAAGCCTGTGTCCCTTGAGGCCATCGATATGCCAGGGAGCTAAACCATCTCTGGAAAGCCTTGCTTCTCAGTTTCTCATTATTTGACATTTTTCCAAATGATCTGCTTTTGTGTTGGATTTCAAAAGCATCTTAAATGTGAGAACCCATGAGGAAGTCAGTGTAGCAGTTGCAGCTGGCCAGTGGCTGAAACCAGGAGTGTGGCTCACCTGTGCGGTCAACGTCCTTTTTCATGGGCAGAACAGTATAATCTGGTTGCTCATCCTGGGCCTCTGACTTCCACGACTTGGACTGTAGCACAGTTTGGGACTCTTTTCTGGGACTTGCCCTGCCTCCAACCCATTCCCCAGACCCATCACGGTGCTGAACCTGCTGTAGGTACGGGATCCGGGATATCTTGTTTTGGTCCAGGCTTAACTTCTTCAGTCTTCAATCAAGGAAAGTGAATACAGAATCACAGCAGTAATGATAACTCAGCAATATTACCAAGCAACTTAGGAAACAACCTGAAAGCAGGCCTGGGCATGTGTGACCTTGAGCTAGTGATTTGACCTCAATGTGCCTATCTCTAACTGGCATGTTTATTTACCTTTCAAGGTCCTTGGGAAACTGAATGGGATGATATGTTAACTGCCTGACACACAGCAATATTCAGTCAATGCTAGCTGAATCCAAAGGAAACTTTTCAGAGGTCTAAAACTTAACTCTTTAAAGGCCGGTGTTTTCTTTACTCCAATCAAATAGATAGAACTCAGCAGTTAAACTTCTTTTTTTTTTTCTCTTCTGGGGGTGGGGTGGGGTCTATATCCTCTCTCACATCAGCAAGCTGTCTTGGATAAAACTCCTCTACCCTCTGTTCACTTAGCCACTTCCCAGCCAGTCACATGACCTAAAGGGAATTAGCCTTATTGGTGTCCTGATTTGATGATGAGCTAAAGCTCAGAGGGGAGTAATGACTTACCTAAAACCACACAGCATAAGTAAGTGATGGAGCCAGAAGTTAACAGCAGGCCTTTTGGCTTGCTGAGGAGCCCTCAGGCTGTGAGCAAGGGCTGGGAGTTGGGGAGGGCCCAACTCCCTTAGCATAAGGAAGGCTTGTGGCTTTACCTCCTGAGCCCGGCCAGGCTGGCAAAGCAGTTGGGGTTGGAGAGTTTGTTGTCATCCAGCATCAGTGTCTCCAGTGCTGGGAACCTCAGGATGTACCTCTTGCTTGTCAGCGATGTTATGGATGCCTCCCTGTGAGAGCAGAGATCTTGGGTACCAAGCAAGGGCAGGGAACAAGCTCAACATCCTCAAGAGGACATGAAGGACAGGGAATCAACTGGGAGGACTAACAAGCTTGGACTTCTCTTGTGTCCCAGGGAGGTCCTACAGAGATGCACAAATGATGTCAATGCCTCCCTACCCCTTACCTCCTCAAACACCCCTGGTACATACAGGCTTCTCTATGGAGAATGTTTATACGCACCACTGAGCTAGGCTGGGCAGGGTGGGCACTGGAGGTGCTCTGGACCAGAGTGAAAGAGCTATGGCTAAGTTAGGGGTGCATTCTGCAGGCAGGACAGTACACAGTTTTGTCAGAGGAGTACTGCTCTTGGCCTCAACCACAGTTTTGCTAAGAAGACCTCTCTGAGAATTCACGTAAACATCTGAGAGTGAGACTGAATAAGCTAAGGCCCTGAATTGCATAGATAGGCAGGAAGTGGTAGTATCCTAGGCACCTTGCACTCCCAGGTAGATAAAGTCTGGGTAATTCCATATACACACAGGCAGAGGACTCAGATCACACTTTTCTTCTCTCCATATTTTGTTCTACTCACATACTAAATGTCTGGAAGTATAGACACAAACATGCATTCATTTCCATAAGCCACAAACATAGACACAAGAGGAAAGGATGCGAACATTTACCAGATCCTACTACATCCTACCTAGCACTATGTTAGGTGTTTTATTTCTTTATTGTTATTATTATTTTGTGGAGTATGGATTTGAACTCAGGGCTTTGAGCTTGCTTGGCAGGTGCTCTACCCCTTGAACAACATCCAGCCCTTTTCAGTTCTAGTTACATTTCCAGCTAGGGTCTCATATTTTTGCCAAGGCTAGCCTTGGACGATGCCTCCATTATAGCAGGGATTACAGGATGTGTACCACCATACCGAGCTTTATTTGTCTCACTGCCTTTTTGCCTAGGCTGGCCTCCCAACACTATGCTTCTAATCTCTGTCTACCTAGTAGCAGATGTGCACCACCACATCCAGTTATGTTAGTTGGTTTTAAATTTTTCTTTTTGGGTTGCTGGGCTTAAACTCCAGGTCTGAGTTTAAGCTGTCCCAGAGCCATTTTTACTCAAGGCTAGGGCTCTACCAATTTCAGCCACTGCTCCACTTCTAGTTTTCTGGTAGTGAACTGGAGATGAGTCTCACAGGCTTTTCTGACTGAGCTGGCTTCAAATGATGATCCTCAGATCTCAGCCTCCTGAGTAGCTAGGATTACAGGTGTGAGTCACCAGCACCCAGCTTCATGTTAGGTATTATATGTGTTATTTTCATGTGTTATTCATAGGGAAGATAAGTATTACTTACCTCAGAAAGTAATTACTTTCAGATCAGGAAACTCAAGCTCTGAGCAACTTGCTGAAAGTCCCATAGCTAGAAAGAGGCAGAGCTCAACTAGAATTTAGTTCTATCCGACACCCAAACCCCTGCCCTTTGCACTCTGTCGACACCTTTTCCATTCACATCTTCAAGTGACTTGTGGGTTAAAGGGTGGAGAGAGAGAAGGGACTACTGTTTCCTGGGCTAGAGACAGTTTGACAAAGGTAGACAGTATTTCGACCTTAGATCAAAAATATATTCACAGGTAAACTTAGACAGAGCATATAGCCATTTGTTCATTCAATCACATTTTTTTAAAACTCTTACATAGCCAAATATGAGAACACAAAGAGACAGAGACTGCTGCTCTTGCCTCAGGTGCTTACAGTCTCCTGAAAGAGACTAACACAGGGCACACAGTGAGACCAACACTGAAACAGAAGCAGTTGAGGGTAATCCTTAGCAGTCACTCTGCCATGTTCTTAAGTACTCTAAAAGAGACAAGACCAGGGGGAAAGACCATCTCTTTGTGACTGGGTCTGTCAAAGAATTAGAAGCTCTAGGCAACCATGTTTCCTATCAAAGACACTCATTCAGCACAGCTGTGCACAGACATGCAGGGAGTCACAGAGAGGAACACATGGGAAGTTGAGAGACAGATGTCTGTGTGATCTATTACACTGAGTACCTACATTCTTCAACAAGGGCACTAAAACATGGCTCTAAGGCATGGCTGTGGGATTCCTCTGTGGTCTGATAATGAATTCCCCCTTTTGCTTATTGTAAACCTGATAGACTTCTACAGATGATGATCATGGTAGTTCTGATTAAAGAAGGGACAGGAGCCAGGTGCAGTGGCTCATGCCTGTCATCTTACTCAGGAGGCTGAGATCTGAGGATCACAGTTCAAAGCCAGCCTGAGCACAAAAGAACATGAAGCTCTTACCTCTAATTAATCAGTAGGAAATGGGAAGTGGGGCTATGGCTCCAGGAGTAGGGCAGTAGCCTTGAGCTGAAGAGCTCAGGGACAGTGCTCAGGCCCAGGGGTACGGTGATAGCCTTGAGCTGAAGAGCTCAGAGACAGGGCCTAGGCCTAGAGTTCAAGTCCCACAAAGAAGAAAGAAGAAAGAAGAAGAAGAAGAAGAGGAAGAGGAAGAGGAAGAAGAGGAAAAAGAAGCAGAAGCAGAAGAAGAAGGAGGAGGAGGAGGAGGAGGAGGAGGAGGAGGAGGAGGAGGAGGAGGAGGAGGAGAAAGAAGAAGAAGAAGAAGAAGAAGAAGAAGAAGAAGAAGAAGAAGAAGAAGAAGAAGAAGAAGACGACGACGAAGAAGAAGAAGAAGAAGAAAGAAGAAGAAGAAAGAAGAAGAGGAGGAGGAGGAAGAAAAAGAGGAGGAGGAGGAAGAAAAAGAGGAGGAGGAGGAGGAGGAGGAGACAGGGCAGATGTCATCTTAGGAAGGGCACTGGCAGAAATGTGGAGAATAGTCCTGAAGTCCAAAGATCAAAGACATTGGACAGGGGCAGAGCAGGGGGCCTTAGTTTTTCAAGGTCACAGGGACTCCTTTCCCTTTCCTAGAAGGACCAATTTTCACACACAGAATTATTCATCTCTTCTCAAAGTCAAGAACAGAATGGTATACAACAGCTCTGTTGACTTATAATTAGTTGGCTAACCTGTATTTTACCCCCATGACATATGAGGCACCTGAAACAACCCTTCCAAGAAAAAAAACTATATCCTATTAAGTGGAGAAGCTGGTTCTGTCTTGTCTGTGTCAGATTATACTGCCTTGACTTTCTAAAGTTTTGCCCTAAAACTAATGATTATATGAGACATTTTCATTTTAATCTCAGAACTATAAGTCCCCTTAAAAGTGCAGCAGACTGCTGCAGAGCTTCCCTGAGAAGCCTTTCCGCTGCTCTTGTTGGCTGAGCTCTGTAGCGGCAGAGCTCTCCAAGGGTGGACAAGCTGGGATTTCAGCTATTCAGTTTCATTATCTTTTCTCTGGCCACATGAAATGAATGCCATTTAAAAATCTACCAATTTATTATATATTATTCTTACATTGTAAGAATTTGAATTAGGGCAAAAATATTGGTCAAAGATGGAACTAAATGCTGTGGCAAAGCAAACAAGATGAATCTCAGCATTTGCACATTGGTACAAATGTGAGACAGATCCACTCTAGGAAATCTACACCTGGGATGAGGGAGAGCTGACCCATTTGCATAAAAGAGGACTTAGACTTAAGATGTGGCTGACAAACAGCTGGAGCTCTTTTAGATGTCATTATAAAGTGACTAATTATGATTCCTTTCCTCTGTGACACTCATGCCTGAGGAAGATGACGTGATGACATTTGCCTGAAGCCCCACAGCTTCCACAGCAGTATCCTAATGGGCAATCTGGGGTAGACAGAAGTAATCTGTGCAGACAGGAGCATATCGGAGCTGCCCCTCATATAGGAGTTGGATCTGAAATGGACCCCTGAACACCATGAACTAAGGGCCTGGTTGTCAGCTGATGGCTGTACTAGGAGCCAGGGAATGTAGGAAGTGAGGACTCATGGGAAGAAGTGCTCATGGTAAGGAGATCCCTGGAAGGGCATCGTCTTGTCCTGTCAGCCCCTCCCCTTCATCTCTCTCCCCTCTTTCTCTTGAATTTCTAGCCAGTATGAAGTGAGCAGCTTTGTCCCACACACTGCCTCACCTTGATATTGTGCCTTGATACAGATCAATGGAGCCAAGTGACCTTGGGCTGAAACTTTGAAACTGTGTGCCAGGATAAACCTTTCCCTTTTAAAAATTATTTCTTTGAGGTATTTTGTTTCAGTAATAAAAAGCTGAAAAACAATGGAAATGAAGGGTGGTGAAAACTTACATTACTTTCTATAACAAGCCTTTCCAAAATGATAAACCAAATATTAAAAAAAAGAGATCCATGATTTAAACACATGTAAAAGATATAAAGGCAGAAAGGAGGCAATATGGCAAATCCAAATTCTGGAAAGAAACAACATCAGAAGCCTCAAGGATGGTCTCCTTTTGCCATGCCCCATTAAAAATTGAACTATAAACTGGACATCAGTGGTTTATGCCTGTAATCCTAGCTACATCGGAGGCTGATAAGGAGAGGATTGTGGTTCAAGGATAGCCTGGGTAGTAAAATCCCCTAGACTCCATCTCTGTGGAGGACAGAGGCTAGTGCTTGACATCCAGCTATAGGAAACCTAGAAAGACCATGTCTGAGTTCACACTCAGGAAGAAAGACCCTATCTCACAAACAGTCAGCACAAAAAGAAGGCTAGAGATGTGGCTCGGCAATAGAGAGTCTGCTCACCAAGGAGGAGGCTCTGAATTTAGTGCTATGAAGAAAGACAGGAAGGAAAGCAGAGACTAAGGAAGGAATAAGGGAGGGAGGGAAGGAGAGAGGGAGGGGAAGAGGGAGAGAAGGAAGGAGGAAAGGAAGGAAGGAAGAAAGGAAGGACAGAAGAGAAAAAAAAAAGAAACGGAGCTATACTCAGTTGAGATGGGCCCAAAGAAACAGAATGTGGTTTAATAGTGAGTGTGCCTAGGGCAATCAGAGACTTCCTACATGAATCTGCGATCCACCCTTAGGATAGCATGAATCCAAAGTGAATGCAGTCACTTCATTCCACAGCCTGGAAAAAGACTTAGAGTGAAAAGAAGGGGATCTGGGGGGAGACTGTTCTTCTTGTAAAACTATGGCTCAGTCAAGAATTTGATTTAAAAGGATTCCCATTGAGTGACTCTAGGCATCTGGCCAAAAGAAATGAAAAAGTTTATGGTTCGGTAGACTGCTTAAGACAAGAATATAATGATCATGACTTTGGACTATGGAGTCACATGAGCTTGGCTCAAATCCTGGCTCTGCCACTTGTTTTGTGACCTTGGGAACACTTATTTGTCTTTGCCTCAGTTTCTTCAGCCAAAAAATGAAGATAATGTAGGACCCACATCCTACAGATGTGGTATTATTCATAGAGAAAGATTCAGTATGTTTTGGCTAGAAAAACTGGTCCCAATAAAGATGCTGGGTGACAAGTCATAAAACTTAACACCACTAGGTAGACTGAGCTAGAGCAAAGGGCACACTGAGGCAAACCTTCTGGCAAAAGCAGTATCTACAATTTACAAAGGACCAGTCAGAGGCAGGGAAAGTATCCTGGCAAACATGCAGGTGTCTCTCTTAATCACACACAGGAAAGTGAGGGCATCCCTCTGATGTCTTCCCCGGGAGCTTCTGTAGGTGGCGCTGTCTTGGCTTTGAGTACTCCCTGTTTGTCTTTATGACATTTCCAAGCTATTTTGGACTATTACTTTGAATCCAAGACAAAAACTCTGAGGGAACACACAGGTCGAACACAAGGGTGCAGAACTTACTGCTCTGTGACGCCCAAATTAGCTGGCAGGGAGGTGAGCCCATTGCCTGTGAGAAGCAGGACACGCAGGTGTGGCAGAATCCCCAGATCACAGATGGCCTCTCCAGTCAGGTTGTTGAAGGAAAGGTCCAGGAACTGCCAAGTGAAAACAAAAGGGGGGGAACAGTAGCACTCAAAAAGAGGCAGAAGCTGTTTGAGCCCTCCTCCTAGACCCATGACAAGCAAGACAAGCCCTCTCTAGCTAACATTTGCTGAACCCATGGACTCTTTTTCATTCCCTGCCTCATTCTACTTATCATAGCTCCCTACTTTTTCCTTCTACTTACACAGGAATTTCCTTCCTCCATGTATCGGAAACCCAGCCTTCAAAGGCCAAATCAAAGCTGCCTGCTTATGCAATCTTTCCTGATCCTGGGCTAGATGGAATCTAGCTGACTTGGAGTGCCTTATCTAAGCAGTTGTCAGAGTACTTATCAGTCTACCAGGTACCTGAGACCACTGGGCATGTGTGAGGAAACAAGACACTGGGAAGTGGATGTGCCTTGCCCAATGTATGGCCTACAATGGATGACTTGATCACAAGCCCTTGTGCACATAAAACATTACCTGATGAGCTAGCTTGACACTGGCCCCAAACAGCCACTTCATCACCAACCACCTTCTGACTAGCTACCTGGATTCATAAGATGGTTGGGGTCAAGCGACCAGCTAGGAAGCTAGCTTCTCTCTGCAAAGACAGAGGCAGTTGGGGCAAATGACATCTGCTTAATTTCTGCCCTCAGTTTCCTGAATCTCTCTAGATACTCTGCATAAGCCAGTTTCCTCTTCTCCCCTCCCTGCACTCTCCACCACACACACACACACACACACACACACACACACACACACACACACACACACACACACAAGCCTATCATGTATTATATATATATACATGACAGGTCTCTGCCCAAGAACTGAGTTCAGTTCCACTCTCCAATAGTAATTAACTGATGAGCTCTGAACATCTGGGTTTATACTGTGGCTTGTGTCATATGAGTAAATTATTTGATGTGGACCTCCATATCTATAAATCAGAAAGAAGTAATTATCATGTAGATGAAAACTTTAGCCTGGAATATGGTACACAGTAAATGCTTAATTAATGTTAGTTCTCCTTCTCCTCATCTTCCTTTCATTCATCAATCCCATGCTTAAGGCTAACATTGTACCTGTCCCTGTCCTCTGGGGACTTGCAGCCTCTCTTGGCATCTGGTCTCAGAGTGCTGTTTTCAGGGTAGATGGCTGCACATATACACGGAGCACCAAAGAAGAATGGACATGTCTACCAAGAGGTCAGGACAAGCTCCAGAGAGCAGATGACATCTGAGCTGTCCTTAGTACTATTTACAAAACTGTTCAGGAAAAAGAGGCATTGAGATGAGCAAGGAGCAGGAAGAGAGGCAGAAGGCAGTCTCACTTGATCTGTGAACTACACGTAGTTTGAAGATGAGGAAAGCCCATGTTAGTTGAGGAAGGCTTGATAAGACTGGGAGGCTATGAAACACACAAGGCACCAAGGTAGTACCAAGTCAATTCTAAATGGAGGGTCTATAAGGGCAATTCTACTAGGTTGGAGCAAAGAGAAGAGATGGCTTGGAAAGTCAGCTGAAATAAGCAGAGTCGAGGGAGGAGAAATCTCTCTTCCTCACCCTCATGTTTATGTGTGGACAGTCACCAAGACCTATGTCTTGCCTCCAGTACTTGTTCTTTCCAATCCATTCTTCATAGAGCAGCTAAAATGGCTCCCCTAAAATGCAATTCTAACCAGATTACTTCCCAACTAGCATCCCTCAGGTAAGAGTTAAGCTCCTTAGCAAGTTGGCCAAGGTTTTCATGGTCTCTCTTGCTCCCTCTCTAGGCTCATTCAGCACCACCCTCTACTGGGTCCATTCCGTAATGTTTGCACTCAGGAGTTGGTCAAAGAAGGTCTGAAAGCCAAATTCAGCCTGATATTTGTTTGTGGGGATGATGAATAAAAATGATGTATAAATAAGATGCAATAAAAGGAAGCATTTTTTAGCATGCAGAGATGATGTGTAATTCCAATTTTAGCCTCATAAATAAAGGGTTATTGAAAGCCAGCCAGGCCTATTTGTCTACATATTGTCTTCAGCTGCTTTCTGGCCACAGCAGCAGAGCTGACGGTCATGACAGTCAAGAGGATTTAGCACCTTATGAGCTAAAAAGTCTATATTTACTTTCTGAAGTCTGTGGACTTCTGATTCAAGCTTCTTAGGGTATTTATGACTGGATGCAAATATGCTTTCTATATAGAATTAAAGACCACTCAAAGAACTGATCAGCCTTAAGAATCACAGATCATAGACTTTGGAATGGACCTAGAATTTACAAAGGGAGAACTTAAGTCCCAGAAAGAGAAAATTCTTTGGCCAGGGAAGCATGGCAAAGGACTGGCAGGAGCAAGACTTGAAATAAGAGCTTCTGATTGCCAGAGCAAGGATCCCACTGAATCAAATTATGCCAAAGGTAAATTTTTCTACATTGATGCATAAAGATTTCTCCTCCAGGCTCTTCTCCCTGGAGCATCCTCTCTGACAAGCAAGGACAAATATCCCAACCTGGCGACTGTATCTGCTGAGTCACATCAAGTTTTATTGCACATTGAAGTATTCATTATTGGAAGCTACAAATCCAGGATATTTGACAGGCTTATCTTTTTTCATAAGACGCCTTTGCAAATCATGGAGAGATGAAAACAAATTACTGGCCCAGAGATTTCCTTTGCTCATTTATGTTCTGCATCCTAACTTAGGTCTGTTTGTTTTCATAAATAAATTTCTTGGGAGAAGGCTGGGTCTGCTGGATAAATGATCGACATCAAATGCTATCCAACTATAAAATAGGACATGCAAAAAAATCGATCATGATCAACTGAATACAAATGGATACAACTGAATACAAATACAATCTGAATAAAAAGGTAGTTAGAGCTGGACATCATTGGCTCATACCTGTAATCCTAGCTACTCAGGAAGCTGAGATCTGAAGATTATGGTTCAAACCTAGCCTGAGCAAGAAAGTTCATGAGCCACTTTTTTGTTTTTTGCCAGTCCTGGGTTTTGAACTTTGGGCCTAGGTGCTATCCTTGAGTTTTTGTGCTCAAGGCTAGTGCTCTCCACTTGAGCCACAGCTCAACTTCCAGCTTTTTTGGTAGTTTCAGTGGAAATAAGTGTCTCACAGACTTTTCTGCTCAGGCTGGTTTTGAACTGTGATCCTCAGGAGCTAGGATTACAGATGTGAGACTCTTATTTCCATTTAATTACCAAAGAAAAAAGGCAGAAGTGGAACTGTGGCTCAAGAGGCAGAGTGCTCTAGTCTTGAACAAAAAAGCTCAGAGACATCATACAGGGCCTGAGTTCAAGCCCTGGAATGGACACAAACAAACAAGGCAAGTTAGTTGTGCTTGTGGTCATGTCACCTGTCCATGACAGGTATTTGGAACAGGGTGGGGTGGGGTTGGGGGTTGGAGATGCATGGCACGTTGAACCACACACAAGAACTCAATGAACAAATAAAAGTCCTTAAGATGCTTCCATGTCTGAAGATTATGGTTTCCTGGATCACTAAAGTGTCTAGGACCCATTTCCCATTGTCCACTGAAAAGTAGCATTAAAAAAAAAACCCCAACCAACTCATACCCTGCAACTGTATCAGTTGTAGATTTACTTTCTCTTTATTTTATAGAACTTTTGAGAACTGCTTTCTAGATAAATCATAGTAAATTGATGCTATATCCTTCAATGTGATTTGAGACTTTGGGGAGAAGTTATTATCTATTGCATTCAACATAATATGTTTAAAGAATGTAAAAACATATGACCCATCTTGGGAAGATACTCATTCCAAGAGTTTAAAGCTTTATACAACTCATGCATATAAATACTATGAAATCTGAAAAAGCTGGTCCTGGGTATGGCCCTTCACTCATTTAAGATGATGTGAGGCTTATATGAAGAATGGTTCACTCCTGATATTTTTCAGACTAGATCATTTAAGTTACTATCTCTTTGGGTTTAACTCTAAGGCTCACAGCTTGTAGATAGTCTGCTGAACTACAAATAAAAGACTTTAAGGCTCCCATTGTGGGAAAGAGTCCATTCCTTAGCAACTGAATGAGCCTGGACAGGTACTCAGCTTCACTCCTGGCTTCACAAAAGCAATGACTTTTAGGTAGTGACAAATGCTTCATTCCTTTGTTAAAAGTGTCCCTAATATCTTCGTGAAAGCTCAAGAGATAAATGGAAGTATAAGGGCATGCATGGAAAAATGTATGACTGTGGAAATTTAATCCAAGAGAAAACTAGGAATATAAATGACTTTGATAAAATTTTTCAGTCTGTGCTTTGAAGAACAGTTCGGTCATGCTTATGTCTAGAGTTGGCTGTAGAATCCTACGAGCCTAATTATATTCTATCCTCATTGCTGAATCTATGGACTAGAGCTATAGGCTATTCTACAGTAGCCTGCTAGGATTCATCCAATTTATTAAGATCAATCTAGGTCTTTGGCAGCAGGCCACAATGTCTCTTGTTCAGCAACTACAATATTCTGCAACTTGTTCTCACCAGATCAAGATTTCCCCTTTAATTCTCCCTTCTCAGATACTCTTTTAAACACACAGTTCTATAAAACTCCCTTAATGTGAATAATCTTTGGCCTTATTTTCTAGGATCATACGCTTGCCCCCACTTCTATCATGCTATTATTACCATTCCCCCACCACTTATTTCATCACGTACCCCACCATCAATCACTACTACCCTCACAGAGGTGAGTAGAGAAACACAGGCCTACTTCCCCAAAGTAATAATCATGAGAGAATCCTGTATACCAAAAACTCCCTACCCTCCAACTTACTTGTAATAACTTAAAGTCTCCATATTTCACATAGACTGTCTTGATGCCATTGAATGCGAGCTCCAGCTCCTTTAAAGCTGGAAATGTGTGAAATGCCTCTACATGGGGAAGAAAAAGAGAGAAGCTGCAGCTTGCAAAGGACTTAAGAGAAAGATGTCACCAAGGACAGTTCATAGCAGTCTCACTGGGTCATTCCAAGCACTGTGGATGGTGTTTTACACACCTGGCGTCTAAATCTCTGATGATCCTCAGAAATAAGGACTGAGGTAAAAGAGGCTCAGTCAGGCTAAGTGATTTGCTAGAAAAGAAATTGCTGGTAAGTGAAAGAAACAAGAATTGACGCTAAGTCTTCCCAACTTCAAAACCCACTTAAAATTATCTTTAATATTTCTGGGGCCCAGATTAATTGTTCATTATTTTTTATTACAGCAGTTAAACATACCCACCAAAAAGAGCTGAACATCACAGAAAAACAAGAATTCCCCTTAATCCCAACACCCAGATAATAACAGTAATGTGATTATTTTTTAATAAGAATAATAATTTTTTTCCAGTGTATATTGAAACCATGCACTTCTTTCTACAAAAAAAATGAAATCAGGGCTGCGAGTGTGGCCTAGTGGTAGAGTGCTTGCCTAGCATGCATGAAGTGTGGTAGAGTGCTGGCCTTGAGAAAGCCCAAGGACAGTGCCCAGGACCTGAGTTCAAGCCCCAGGAATGGCAAATAATAATAATAATAATAATAATAATAATAATAATAATAATAATAATGGAATCAGCTGCCATTGAGCTTTCCTATTGAATGTCAGCCAAGACTGTCTCTTGTTGGAAGGATTAAATCCAAATCACTGAGACCTATGATAATCAAGTCCCTGACACAGTATCTATTTTCAATTCTCGCAAATGTGTCCTTTGTAAGCATCCCAATCCTTTTCAATTTCACTGATCAATTGTGCCATTCCATCTGCTTCACTAACCTGAAATGCCTTTCTATCTTCTAGGTGAGCACTCTACCATTAGGCTATGCTCCTGGCTCTTACCTTCTAAATTCCTGAATTAATCTTATTTCTTTATTTATCTTAGCTTAAGTTTTCCTTTTCTGAAAAGTTTTATCAAGCCACTGGCTCACCACGGGAAGAACTAGACACACACATTCTCTACAGTTCAAACAATCTCATAATAGTCCTTACACCAGCAGGGGTCACTGTGTGCTTGATGAATAACTGAGAAAACTTTTCCTCTAGGAGTATCTGCAGGCTTAAATATGTATCTCATCTGAAGATTTTTTGTTTTTGTTTTGCACAGCTGAGGATCAAACTCTAGGCCTTTCATTTGCCAGGCAAGTGCTCTTCCACTGAACTGTACATAACAGATTATCTCATTTAGAGAAAAACAAAAAAAAATTGCAGTTCATACTAGGCACCAGTGGCACACACCTCTAATCATAGTTATTCAGAAAGAGAACTAAAGATTCCTTTTCAAAGACAGCCTGGCATGGAAAGTCTGTAAGACTCTTAACTCCAATAAACCACCAAAATGCTAAAAGTGGAGCTATGGCTAAGAGGTAGAGTGCTAGCCTTCAGTAAAAAGCTCAGGGACAGTGCCCAAGCCCTAAGTTCAAGCCTTACGATTGGCACAAACAAACAGCAACAACAGCCAAAAAAAAAATCCAACAAAAAAAAACACAGCTCATAGATAACTATGCTAAGTAAGCAGTTATGAGGCTGGAATAGATTCTGTTTATTCTCCAGCACCCAGCATGTTGTGCTCCACAAAAGAGATGAATGGCTGATGACAGATGGATAGACCGACAAACACATTCTAACACAAGGGAAGAGAAGTGCCAACCAGGAGGCAGAAAAAGCTCACCTAGAGGCAGCAGGTTTTCTGAGGCATTGATGTAAATCACTGAAGAAAAATGCTTAAAGTCCTTTTCATTCACCTGCAGGGAGGCATTTCAGAAAAAAAAACAAACAAACACAAAATTAGTTCCCTGCCTCAAAGTTTGCTATAGCTCCTAAGCTGCTGCCAGAATGAACAAAGGCCTTAGGGCAAGAGCAGCCATGTATTGAGGGCTCTTCTTTCTTTTCTATTCTACTACAGAAAATCATCATAATGACACTGATGACCCTTATCCAACTTTAATAAATATACAAACTGCTATGTTTGCTTGAATTCTTTTTTAAAGAGAGAAATGAGCTATTAGAGGGCTGACCTTCATGACATCCATGTTTCCCTCCCAATCATATACCAACAATCTTGAATTGGTGACTATCATTTCCATTCATGTTTTGTATTCTTATATTCATACACATATCTACATGTATATCCGTCAGACAATTATAGTGCTGCTTAAATATTTTTATACTTTACATTAAGTTCAACAATATGTTAGGTAGTCTTCATTGTGACTTTGTACTCAACAGTATGCTTCTGTGATTTACCTGTGTTGGCATACAGCTCTGTGTACTGATCTAGATCATCCACTTGAATTCCTCTGTATGAGTGTGTTATAAGTTATAGCTTCTCCTAGTTTATTTCCAAATTTTCATTCTTGTACATTCCTTCTCATCAGAAGAGTTTTTCTAATGATATGTCCCTACCAGATAGTGGGAACTTGTGATAGAAACTCAAGTGTCATGAAAAAAATTAAATCTCATCAAAATTCTTTCTGGGGAGGGTGGGGAATACTAGACAGAACTCAGGGCTTCACGGTTGTCAGTAGGTGTTTTATCACCACTTGAGCCATGCCACTAGTCCCTCTGTGTTTTAGTTATTTTTCAGGTAAGGTCTTGTGCTTTTGTCCACGGCTTGTCTCAGACCACAAGTCTCCAATCTATGCTTCCCTCATAGATGGATCAAAAGAATTATTGAGATGGAGTATCACTAACCCTTTCCCCCAAATGGGCCTCAAACCAAAATCCTCCCAATCTCCATCTCCTAAGTAACTTCAATTATAAGTCTAGGCCACTATGTCCAGTCAAAAAGCCCACCAAAATTTGACAGCAAATTCAAAGTTAGATTTCTGGTGAGTTCCCTTAATTCATACTAAATGGGGAAAGACCCAATCTCTAGCCGATATTGATTTCACAGCACTTTTCCCACTCATTATTTGACCTGTCCCTCTTTCCTTCTAATCCACAGAAACTCTGGAGGGCAACACATAAATCAGAAGGCCCCCTGTGTGGCTCACTCTAGTCATGTTTTTGTTACTGGCCTTACCTTGGATAACTTTAGGCCACTCACGTTGATATTGCAAAGGTCTGATGGCTTCGTCACACCATGGTGTTTCAGCTGGGACACAAGACACAGAGTTAGTGCTCAAGGCCACAACCAATTTAAAGCTATTTTTGTTCAGCATTTTCTTGTTGGGCCCTCTTATACATTTATCATTTGCTTGCTTGCTCATTTATTCATTATTTATAGCACAGTAATTACTAAGCATTATTTTGGGCTACACACTATACTAAATACATTAATAAACTGTCTCATAACTAAGCCCTTTACATAAGTAAAATTATTTCCTTTTAGTGGTGCTGAGGATAAAACTCACAGACTAAGCAAACACTCTATCATTGAATTAAATCTGCAGCTTTCTCTCTTTTGTTCATGAGGTCAAGAAAAAAATCAAATGTCTTGCACACGTAATTTGAATTCAAATCTGTTACCACTAAATTTTATGCATATTTGCCTACCATAGGTCATATTTAAAAAGTTAGAAGCAGCTGGTCACCAGTAGCTCATACCTCTAATCCTACCTACTTAGGAGACTGAGATCACACCTAGGCCTTGTGTTCAAGTCCCAGTACCAGCACACACACACACACACACACACACACACACACACACACACACACGAAGAGATAAAAGCAAATCTCAGCCTCTATTCATGTTTACCGGAACTCACCCTTTGATTCATTAATTATTCATAGTAACTGCTATACTTAGGCCCTGAACTAGGCTGGGCAGTGGGAAGACAATGGAAACAAAGCAAAAGCAGTCCATGTTTTTTCATAGAGCCTACACTCTCATGGAAAGCTGAGTGATAAACAAGCATTATAAATGCAATAAATATTTTAAAGATTTGAAGTCCTATGGGAGACAGTAACAGAATCCTAACCTTAGTGTGAACATCAGGAAATGATAACTTGAAGAAATGGTATTTTAGCTGAGGTCTAAGAATTGAATAGGAATTGGTCCTCTGAAGGGGGTGTCAGGGATTATGAAAGCTACCAGGCTGGAAAAGATAAGGTGCTTTTGATGAAATAACAAACATAACAATGTAGAAAAGCAGTCACCAGGTTGATTCTTGCAAACTCTGAACCAAAGTGCAATTTTTAATCTTACAACCAATAAAGGGCTATTCGTGCTTTTGTTTTAGAGAAGAAATAGAAAAGATGAGAAAACAGCAGAGAATGCATCGGATTTGGTAATTACCTTCCCCTAACTACTTTTCTACCCTTTCCTATTAAAAGATATTCATCTTTCTTGAGTGCACATATTTTAACCTCTAGTTCTAAGATACAAGGTTTAACCTTGTCTAAGCCAATCATAGAGATCTCCTTCTCACCAATGACTGTTTAGACATGTGTCATAAACGAGCCAGTGAGTGGCCAGTTTGGGAAGGCTTTCTTCTAAAAGACACTGGCTAGCCTCTGTATGTGATGACTAGAATTGCTGCAGCCATCTCAGGATCATGAAGGCCACTAGCCCAACAGGATTATATATTGAGGATGACAGATAAAGGAGATGGAATAAACCTGAACCTTGGAAAATGTTATTTGAGCAGTAAACTAATCTACCTAAACAATGTCTTTGGGTTTGAAATAAAAGCATTCTCATTGGCTCAAATTAGTTAGGAAGTTCTTGATTCATCCAATAAGAGATGACAGTATGCTGGGTGCAGTGGCTCATGTCTGTAATCCTAGCTACTCGGGAGGCTGAGATCTGAGGATCATGGTTCAAAGCCAGCCCAGGCACTAAAGAATGTGAGTTTCTTATCCCCAAGTAATCTCAAGAAAAGGGGAAGTGTGGCTGTAGCCTTGAACTGAAGAGTTCAGGGACAGTGTCCAGGCCCAGAGTTCAAGCCCCATGACCCCCACCCCCCACACATTCCCCAAAAAGGATGATGGTGGCCAAAGATGGTGTTCATATAGATTAAAAAGGACAAGTTTAACAAGTATTTTATTTAAAAGTTACAGGACTAGGTAAGGGCTAGGGTGGCGGACAGTGAGGAAGATATTACCCCTCCTATGGTTATTGGTTTGGGACTAGGTAAATAGTCAAGCCAACATGGAGAAAGTATAGTAATATTGGAGAAAAACAATCTGGGGACTTGCAGAGGACTGGTGTAACAATTTAACATGGGATAACAGCAAAGCATTCAAGTGGCTTTTTTGCTACTGAGAAAACAAACAAACAAAAAGGCCAAACTTGTTTTTTTCTTCCACCCAAAGTAGTAACTGGGTAATAAGCCATACCCATGAAATATAGGATGGAATATATATATAGTTATCTCTCAGTATCTGCTAGCAACTAGTTCCAGGACCCTCATCTAATACCAAAATATGCAGACACTGAATCCCTTAAATAAAATGACATCCTATTTGTGTGAAATCTACACTATCCTCCTGTCCACTTAGAGCCATTTCTGCTTTATTATACCTAAATAATATGCAAATTGTTAAGCTGTATTGTTTAAGGTACAGTGACTTTAAAAAATGTGTACATGCTTAATAGAGAGAAAAGTTGTATTTCACTATTTTAAATATTTACAACCTATGGATTGAACATTTCATACCCATGGATGTGAAGGGCCACTGGTATTTGAAAATAAAGAGAAAGAGCACCATGGCAAGTGTTTCTGCCTCCCCTCAGTACTGCTGTTTCAGTCCTCCCCACCTCTAATGAGAAAGGAACATATCAATGAAACCAATCCCACAGGCTCCACACAAAAGCTACTGCTCAGTTAAGGTGAAATGAAACCAACCAACTTCTCTTTTAACCCCTGATCTATGCAAAAACCCATTTCTTGGGACCCATGAGCAGAAGCTGGGAACAATAGGAGCTGCCAGGAAATTCTTCTCAGGCTGCCCATTAATATTAATTTACAAATGTGTCTTTCTTTGCAAAGCTCCTTATGCAATGTAAGAGTATATGTGAAACTAGCTGATAGGCTTCCAACCCTGTCACCTTAGCTCTTTTCATCAAAGATTATCCAAGGTCCTGAGAAATACCTGGTCAGTTCCTTTGGCATTTAGCTAAATGCTAAAGACAAGGGACAAAGGCTATGGGAAAGGAAGACCTCCCCAGTTCCACCAACTCCTAGAAAAGTTGCCTCAGAGCAGAGGAGAGCAGAGCCAGAATCTCCATCTTCCTATACATGGGAATAATCTTCTTAATTGACTTCCACTCAACTCTTGTTTTGCCTCTCCAACACTTCATATAATGTAAAAGTACAGGCTTTGGAGCTAGCAGACTGGAGATCCAGTCTTGACCCAGCCATTTACTGGCTGTGGGACTTTAGCCATGGCAAAAAAACCTCTGTTCCCAATGTAACAATATAGTAAGGATGGCAATAACATGCCCATTTCACAAGGAGTATCCAAAGGAGGCTTTACATATAAAGAAAGTCTTGGGCCCATCCTCATGGAATTTGCTAATACCACTGTCATGAGCTGTGGTAGTTGCGCCAGGGCAGGGCAATCCTTTACCCCAGTTAGGACAGGTCAAGGCAATCCTGCCTTTTCTCCTCCTCTTCCTCCTCTTCCTTACCCTCCTCTTCCTCGCCCAGCTGATGCTGCCAGACATGCCAGGATGCAGTTACTCTTACCAGAAAAGCCCGGTCCATAATGATTTCAGAAAGGTCCATAGCATTTTCCTGGTGAGTTGCTTTCTCCTCCAGAATATCAAAAGAAACCTTCTTCTGCTGTTGTTGACCATCAACAGATGGCTGAGGTTCAGGCATAAGCTTCTTCTTTGCACTACCTTTCCGAGCCACTAACCAGTGTCCCCGGCCTGTTGGGAAGATCAGAACACTGAGAAGGGGTAAACTCCTCTAAAGCTACAGTGAGTACAATTACATGCCACTCACCTATAGCACAGTTCCTGATAACTACCACACAACAGATGCTGTACTTCTTTCTGCTAGGGGTGGGAGGTAGTGCCACACCTATTTCATTTAACTGGCTCCCAGGGTCCAATGAAGGACATGCTGCTGATTGCATTGTATAAATGAAAAGGTGTACACTAGAGGATGTGGAATACTTGCTCAATTTCTCTCTTTACATGTTCACCTCCAAACTCAGTTGTTTCTTTAAGACTCACCATCAAGTATTTTCTGCTTTGCAAAGTCTTTCCTGACCCCAACAAAAGACTAGATCCCTATTTCCTATACCAGTGAGTTACTCTCTCATTGGTCATAGTTTAGGTAAAGTAAAGACCTCAAGTCAGTGGGCTCCATCTTCCCAGAAGGTTATGTTGAGAACTCAGAATAAGAACATGAGGGATGGAAATGTAACTTAGAGCATTTGTATAGCATGCGCAAGATCCCAGGTTTGATGCCCAGCACTAAAAGAAAAAACAAAAAGAGAGAGAAGAGGAGGGAAAAGGGAGAGCAAGGAACAACAAACAATAATATTCATTGTAGAAAATACATGAAGAAGAGGAGGTGGAAGAGGAAGAAGAGGAGAAAGAGGAAGAAGTTTACTAGTAAGTTGACCTAACAAAAATCATGATGACATTCTAAGCCAGTGGTTTATGCCTATAATTCTAATTCCTCAGGAGGTGGAGATCTGAAGATCAAGGTTCAAAGCCACCCCAGGCAGAAAAGTCCCTGTGAGATACTTATCTCCAAATTATTTTAAAAAGCCAGAAGTGGCACTGTGTTCCAGTGGGAGCACTACCCTTGACCACAAAGAGGCCCAGGGACAGCACCCAGGCCCCAAGACCAGCAAAAGAAAAAGAAAAAGAAAAAAAGAGCAGGGACTTTGTCTACCTCATTTTCCTATGGTCAATGGCTGTACAGAACTTACCATATTGTGACTGTTGCTGAATGAATGACTTAGTGAAGACTGAGACATGGCTCCCACCCATAAAATAACATGTACTTTGTGCAGGGACCTGGGACTATATCCCCTCAAACTTTAATGATATATGAGTTGCTACCCAAGTCCAGAGAAGAAACTGGCAGTCTAGGGTATGAGTGGATATAGTAAGCTGAAGAGCATTTTCTAGGTGAAGACTGGAAACCAAGCAGAGGAAAGAGCAGAAGAAATACACAGAAACAGAGATGAGAACCCAAGCAGAGCCACATAGTTGTGGGAACCAGCTCAGGCTCCCGCCAGTGGCTGTGTTCTGCAGCGGGACTTGCTCTGTTCATTGGACCACTGCTGACAGTCCCTGCCTTGTGTCTTACATGAGCCTTTTCCTACTCCCACTCTGGGCCCAACAGCCCACTGCCCAAAGTTTCACTATCCAGACATGGACTTCAGCTCTCTTTGATCCTATCTTCAAATCCTCTATTCCTTAAGACTCCAGTCTGAGTTTATACCCAACTTCTCCACATGGCCAGGAACAAAGGCCCAGAGCACATCAGGAGAGCATTACAAGGGCAAGGAGATGAGCCTGGAGAGGTCAGCAGAGCCAGGCTGCGAGAGGAGGTCCTGAAAAATTACATGCAGGGTTGCAATGAAACTAAGCACTCCACTTGACTATCATAGTCAGCCTGCTTCTGCTATACAAGACTTTTGTTTTTTTTCCTTGTGTAACCTTAATATTTGTAAAAGCACTTGTCAACTGTTATCTAAATTGTTTTTAACTTTGAACTGGATACTTCTTCATGATTAAATTGAAGATATGCCTTTGGCAAAGCTACCACAGAAGCAAAGCTGGAACTTTCTTAGAATGTGATTTCAGAGAGTTCATGAAGCCATTATGCTTTATTTCTGGTGATGGTAATTTATTTTAAGACAAAGTCTGTATGTTATATAGCCCAGGCTGACTTTGAACTCACAATCTGTCCATTTCAGCTTCCAGAGTACTGGGGTTACAGGTGTGGGTCACTGCTTCTAGAACTGTGATGTTAATTTTGATTACTCAGTTAAAGTGTTGTGGGTCTCATTTCTCTACTGAAAAATCACTTTTTCTTTGTGATTAATAAATATACCTTGATATTGGAAGTATAGTTTAGTAATAGAAAGTTTTCTAATGTATGCAAGGCCCTAGGCACCCACATTTATGCTAGGAAAACATACTACAGTATCAGCTCTTCCAGTTTCCTCAGCCCCCCAAATAAATAAGCCAAGTCTGGGTGGGGAGGGAAGAATTTCCCCTAATCAATCTGTCTCATCTATCTATCTATCTATCTATCTATCTATCTATCTATCTATCTATCTATCCATCCATCTATCTATCCATCTATCTATCTATTTATCTGTCTCTATCTCTATCTCTTACGAGTCCTGGTTGTCTGAAAAACCTTGACAACTGATACATCATCTTAGATGATTTACAGGTTGTTACTTATAAACTGTTTATTTGAATAGTGATTTCCTACTTCTCTTATTCATTTTACATTTATGAATTAGGTTCTATTATAAGAGAAAGCTGTTCTTTCTCCCCCACTCATGTATTTATTGAAATATTTATTTGTACCACTATGGACTCATGAATATTCTAGTCTATGGTTTATTTCATTGCTCAGATTATTCTAGCTTGGGCTCTGTTTTGGGGGTCCCATGTCTTTTCAATCTGCCCCGATTACTTTGAGAACCTCTTTACCTTCTGATACTACAAAGATGTTCTAGGCCCAATTTGATTCTTCCAAGAAACATTTATATTTCTCTCAAGGCCCTTGCTTCTTTCACTGGAGAATGGTATGTATAAACCAAGACTAAGAAGCAAGTATGTTCTTTACTACTAAAAAATGTATGTCTCAGCAGACATATACATATGTATACAATCACATACAGACACATAGCTGTATATTGCTGTAGCTCTCTACTGTGGGCTGGGGTGGAGGATATGAATTAATGAGTTCATAGCTCCCCTGGAGGATTTTGAACAAGTTCATTATCAGGGAATGTCTCTCTGCAAAAAAAAAATAAAATTATTTAAAAAATGAAATTATTCTAGAAAAATGGAAGGACTGACTGAAGGACAAGGTTCCTTTAACATCCTATATATAGCAGTCCTTTGTCATCTAAGCCTTTCTTTCCATGGTTTTAGTTACTGGGAATCAACTATGATTCTAAAAATATTAAAAGGAAATTCTGGAAATAAAAAATACATTAAGTTTTAATAAAATATTTGCAGTATATTGTTATAATTGTTCTATTAGCTAACTAGAGAAATTACAACTATATATGTCAATCTTGTTTTGTTTTAATTTATAAATTAAACCTTACTATAGGTACCTATAAAGGTGTATATATGTATACAGATATATGTATATATATATACATATACATATACAGTGTAAATAGGGTTTGCACTATCCAGTCCCAGCACCATTAAGAACCTTGGAACATATTCTCCAAATATAAATGGATTACCAGAAAGTCACAACCCTGGCATAAACAAGGTGTACTTCTCTCTTGCCCTTTCAAAGCATCGAATCCAGCTGATACTTTTAGAAAGTATTCCATCTACAGGCCCCACTCTGTGTTAGGAGGGATCCTAGGGGTAGCGGGGTAACATTTCAGCAGTTTTGAGTTAGGAGACGGGCAGAATATGATCACTTACCATATATGACACCGAAAGATACACAAGTCAGATGACTTGTTGGAAAAAGTGGAAAGAGTAGGTCTCATGGATGAGAAGTGCTTAGCTATCTAGAATGAAGGTTGGAACATTCAGAGCCAATCAAGAAGCTGTGTGAAAACAGAGTACTGTAGAAGGAGTCACAGGTAAAATAATGGGGCTGTAATTGAGAGTAGGCCATGTAAGAGAGGTTTAAAGGACTGGGACCTGGGATGCTATGACGGAGCCGGAGAAGAAGACATGGATATGAGGAATGTGTGACACAGGAGCTGGAGCTGAGGAAAAGGTACCAATTTGAGAAGTCACCTGACCTTCCTCAGGTATCCGGAGCAGGTTTCTGGCTGGAAAGCAGTTGCCCAGGTAAGGTTTCCCATCGTCCAGCTTGTATATTCCTGAGGTGGTCATCTCCCTAAGGACCAGCAAGGATAGTGAGGAATAAGAAAGCAAGAAGCTGCAGCTGAACTCTGACCCCAGAGTAGCTCATGAGCCCACTATGCCCTAAACACCCTGCCTCTGGATTTCCAGAGACACCACCACCACCACCACCACCATCACACACACACACACACACACACACACACACACACACACACACACACACTCACTCTATGGCAGAAATGGGCTATCCTTTAGATAAGAGGAAATGAGCCCTGAGTTTTCTGGTTCAAATCAGTATGACTCTGTGGAATAAGAGAAACAGTATTACCTTTTGACTTATACAGACCTGGTTTGAATATTGGTTTTAGGAAAATTGTGCATTTGGACAAATTACTCTTTCCTTGGGAGCCTCAGTTTCCTCGTATGTGAAATACTTGTAAACAATCTTACTTTTTTATGTTTTTGAGTTTAAGCTCAGGGCCTCACACTTACTAGATAGGTCTCTATCACTGTATTATGCTTCCAGCCCATTTTTGCACTGGTAGGGCAAGGGAGAAGTACACCTTGTTTATTCCAGGGTTGGCTTCCTGCTCAAAAACATACTGGACTCTGATCCTCCTATTTTACATTTCTCTTTATAGTGAGGAGAACAGGGGCATGTTACTTTGGAGTCTCATAAACTTTTCTATCCTGTCTGGCCTGGAATGACAATCTACCTGTTCTCAGCACCCTAAGTAGCTAAAATTAATAGGCCTGCATAATAATCCTAACTTAACAGAGAAAGTAGAGGACCAAGAGAGAAAGGTAGCACCAAATCTATACTTCATGCTTACTAAATTCTTCTGTTTTAACTGAGTTTCAAGAGAAGGGGGTTCACATTTTAGAAAAAATAATGATAAATTTGAAGGATGATGGAGAGAATAAACATCCCAAACAGAAAGGGCCATAGGACTGAGAGTGTTGGTACAAAGTAAAGCAGCAATCAAGCCCTCCCAGACTGAAAGCCTGGTAAGGTGGACAGGAAAGATGGTGTCTGTTCCTGAAAGGCATTTGGTGTTAGGCTAGGAGTTCAGGTGTCATCCTGTAGATGACTTAGAGTTATGAATGAGAGCTGGGGAGAGCCATGACCCAAAATGTGCTTTAGAAATGGAGTTCTTAGCCAGGAATAGTGGCTCACGCCTATAATCCTAGCTACTCAGGAGGCTGAGATCTGAGGATTGCGGTTCAAAGCCAGCCTGGGCACTAAAGGCCATGAAACTCTTATCTCCAATTAACCACTAGAAAACCAGAAGTGGTGCTGTGGTTTAAGAGCTTCAAGGCAGTAGCCTTGAGTTGAAGAGTTCAGGGACAGCATCCAGGCCCAGGGTTCAAGTCCCATGACCCACCAAAAAAAAAGAAAGGAAGAAAGAAAGGAAGGAAGGAAGAAAGGAAGGAAGGAAGGAAGGAAGGAAGGAAAGAAGGAAGAAAGAAAGGAAGGAAGGAAGGAAGGAAGGAAGGAAGGAAGGAAGGAAGGGAGGAAGGAAGGAAGGGAGGGCCAGGAGTTTGGCCTAGTGGTAGAGTGCCTGCCTAACATGCACGAAGGCCCAGGTTCAACTCCTCAGTACCACATACATAGAAAAAAGCTGGAAATGGTGCTGTGGCTCAAGTGGACTTGAGAAAGCCCAAGGACAGTGCTCAGGCCCAGGACTGGCAAAAAAGAAGGAAAGAAAGAAAGAAAGATAGAAAGCAAGAAAGCAAGCAAGCAAGCAAGCAAGGGAGGTCTGACAAAAATCACATTGGATGAAAGTGATTGGCATCTGGGATTATAAAAAGACAACCCAAACATGGTGGAGCATACCTACAGTGTTGGAACTCAGGAGGCTAAGGTAAGAGGATTGTGGATTGGAGGCCATCCTTGCCATGTAGCAAGCTAACGTCTCAAAAGCCAATGGCTAAGCTTTCTCACCAACCAGTATCATGTACAAATATGAGTCAGTGTTGCCAGATCTTCACATTGTTTCCAAAGAAGGCTGTCATTTGCAGAAAAACTCCTGATTATTTGAGTGCCGGTAATGAATCCACCATTTTGAAATAAGGTGTAAGTCAAACCAATGGGGACTATTCCCCATTCAACCCACAGGGTATATATATATATATATATATATATATATATATATATATATATATATATATATTGAAATTGTTGATCTCTTGGTATAAGAATTAAATAGTAGGTCCTACTCCCTTAATTAGTTTTTCAAATTCACCAACAAATAGTTCCTTTCACTTGAAAATGCAAACAGACATTACTAATGAGTCCTGGATATCATCCTAGACCCAAAGCCTCACTTACGTATCTAAGTGATCACTGAGTGACACTTTAGGCTCAAAAACACTGCATCATCTCCCAGGTAGACTACTGCAACTGTCTTTTGACTGAGTTCCCACTTAGCCTGGTCCTCAAGGACCTTAGCATCCTATCCCCTAACTGTCTAGCTACGGCCAATCTTGCCCATTCAGGCTCTCTAGGTTATACTTTAACCCTAAGGCATGAGCCATCCCAGCCTTTGTTCTAGGTGTTCTTTTTTTGAATAACCTTTCCCACCTTGTCATCCTTCAAAATTCAATCCCAGGACCACATTGCAGACCTAAGTTCCTTAAATTCGGAGCTCTTAGAAATTTCTCTTTAAAGGGTTCTGTCCATTCTCAAATCTGCTTGGGACAGGTCCACACAATTGGAAGAGGCAAAATGGTGGGAATCTGTCAGCCCCTAGCCAGCAGAAGGGAGACCACAGGAATATTATGGAATCATGACTTCCAGGATGGGCCAGTGCTCACTAGAGGCAGGTCCAGTGAGGATGGCTGGATCCAAGTGTCTTAGAAGGGGAATTATTTGGAGGTTTGGGAAGCTTATGTTTGAATGTAGTTTTATTACAAATAAAGCTGATTGACTTTTGTCAAATGACAATCTGTTTGTGTCTCAGATTTCCCATATCAAATGAAGATAAATGTTTTGTGCTTTCAAGAGTTTTAGTAAAAAATGAGGCAGACACGATGCACCATGCTTATTATCCTGGCTGATCAGGAGTAGGCGTTCAGGAGGATCACGGTTTGAGGCCAATCTGAGTAGAAAAATCCATGAGACCCCCACTTCAACCTCCAACATGTAGGCATAGTATGTACATATCTGTCCTCTCAGCAACGTGGGAAGCATAAAAAGGAGGATCAGGGTCCAAAATGGCCCAGGCAGAAAAATGAGACCTATTTGATTGAAAAAAATAATAAAAGCAAAAATGGGTTAGAGTGATGGCTCTAGTGGTAGAGTGGTTGCCTACCAAGCACAAGGCCCTGAGTTCAATCTACAATACTTAAAAAAGAGATTGCTAGAAGTTATGAGGGGCTCCTTCATGGGACTTCAAGCCTCCAAGTTTATATCCAATTCATTGTCTCTCTTCCACTCTTGGGACCCAGCTCATAAGAAGGACCCAATGGACACATGAGAGCCAAATGAAGGATCTGATGGCACTTCTGGGACCCATGAGTGTGTATGTAACTGATCTAATTACTAGACTCCAGGATCCTCAAGGGAAAGAGCACCATTTATGGTATTAAACAATCAGCCAGAAGTCAAAAATCCTGACTAATCAGGTAATGCCTGTAACCCTAGCTACTCAGGAGGTGGAGATCAGATTATGGTTAGAAGTCAGCCTGGGCAGGAAGGAAAGCCCATGATTTTGAGCTCTAATTAACCACCAGAAATCTGGAAGTGGAAGTGTGGCTCAAATAGCACAGTAGAGACCTTAAGTAACAACAACAACAACAACAAAAACCTGAAGGACAGTGCCCAGGCCCTAGATTCAAGCCTCAGGATTGGTGCTTGCATGTGTGCATGCGCACACGCACACACACACACACACACACACACACACACACACACACACACATGCACACACACACAGTCCTTAATATAGCATTAGGCACACATAACAGAGTGTCAGAGTGTTTCTCTCTCTCTCTCTCTCTCTCTCTCTCTCTCTCTCTCTCTCTCTCTCTTTGTATACAGATCTATCTGTCTGTCTATCTATCTATCTATCTATCTATCTATCTATCTATCCATATATCCATATATCTACATATCACTATGTATTTTCTGATCTCTGACTTCCTCTGCAAAGGGCGGAGTGTTCTTTTTATGTGTTTCTATGGTACCCATTATTTTTCTAGTATACTTCTTACAGCTTCATCATATTTGTTTGCTCCCATCACCAACTTCTCATTAAGGTTAGACCCAGTACTCACTCGAAATATATTGGAAAGATTGTTGGCTAAGTGGATGGATGAGGACAGACTCACATTCGGTTGATCTGCCCTTCAGTGGAAATCCTATCTGCTAGAGAGGCCAATGAACGCATAAAGGAGTAAATTACTGCCTGGGAAATGTGAGAGATGATGGCGATTGGAGAAGCTTCCAGTTTCTTCTAGAATATTGAGGCCGGGCTTTAGGTCTACATAGTACTTACTTGATCTTTAACTTCTGCAATAATCCCTTGCCTTCCTTTTTCTTTTGTTTCTTGACCTGTCTCTTGACCTGTAAAAGAGATATTAAATCTTTCTTAGTCTGTCACTCAGAGCTCTTGAACTTTTTTTTTTTGTGAGACTGGGGTTTGAATTCAAGGCCTTGCTAGGCAGATGCCCTGCCACTTGAGCAACTCCACTAGTCTTAAACTTTCAATTGTATCTTACTATGAGCCTTCTGGTTTAAAATGCATCTCATCTGAGGCTTAATGGGAAAGAAATAGCTGAATATATATATATATATGGATATATGGAATGTATATTCATAAAAATATATAGATAGGAGACATGGATATGAGTAGCAGAGGTTATGGGGAAATAGTTTTATGATAATGAAGTGTCCTTGGATTGGTTATATAAGATACAAAAGGCATAAATCAGAAAGGAAAAGACCATTTTCACAACCATTTAAATAAAATCACATTTTTGCAGCATAAAAATGGTAACAGCAAAGTTGGGTACTGCTGGCTCACATCTTTAATTCTAGCTATTCAGGAAGCTGAGATATGAGAATCACAATTCTCAGATAGTATAGTTCAAGTGGTAGAGCATCAGAAAAGTTGAACAAGGGAAAGCATGAGGTCTTGAGTATTCAAGCTCTAATAGCAGCATGAGAGAGGGAAAGGGGGCGGGGAGAGAGACAGACAGACACAGAGACAAAGACAAGAGACAGAAGGAATGTCAAAGACAAAGGTGAAAGGTACGATCCAGTCTTAGAAAGGGCATTTGCTATCTCTATAAATTAAACTGAAATATACAGATTGGGCTTAATAAATCATAAAAAAAATATAATTCCCTATCAAAAGATTAGGCGAGAAAGGTATGGATCTGAGACTGATTATTTGGTCAATATCAGTTACCTCTGATCACTATCTCAAACGTAAAAAATGCCAATCTAACTTTAGTAAACCCCCTTCATGTGCAGACATATCTATCCTTACCCTTGAGGCAATAATGGTGCTCACCTATATCCAAATACATGTAACCCTTTCATTCCATGGCTTATCGTACTGTTACCCATCTTTTTTTTTTTTTTGGTTCATACCAGCAACTTTCCTGTCCCTCCTGTTCTCAAGTTGACTCAGCAGAGTTACCACCCCAGGCTCTCTTCTTAACCAAGGCATTCTGCCACATTCTATTATAATGACTTGCATGTCAGACTATTCTCTACCCATCAACTTCAGACTGTGGCTGAATCTCTCCAAGGCCAAGCCTGGGCGTACATTATCTATTTCCTCAGCACCTCATACAGGACCTGGTCTACTTATGGGAAAATTTTAATAACATGGAATGCTACTGGTACACTTCATTTTGTCTGCAAAGAAGGAAGCTGCAAGGATCAGGGAGAGTTTCACACAGTAGGTTTTGCAAATTTAAAACTGAGTCTTGAAAAATGAGAAGTTTTGAAAGATAAAAAGCAACAACAAAAACTTGGGGGGGGGTGGGCATTCACAGAAAGTGATACAAGTCTGATCTGCTCATTGTTTTCTCATGTTGGCTTTGCCAAGCCTAGATGTTTGTCTGATTTATTCAAAGATATCATGGGTGACTAGAATAGAAGCTATTACTAACTAGGCAATTCAATAATGATCTGCTTCATCGTTTATACGCGTATGGAGGCTACTACAGGCATAATGCGACATACAATGTAACATGACAGCATGTAGTACAATACCACTGTGTGATAACTGCATCTCTTAAAAGTAGCAGCCAGGTCTCTCTCAATCCCCTTATACACCTTACTATAGTGCCAGGCAATAACTGTGCTCAATAAAAACTTGTCCCAAAAGATGAATTAAAATTATTTAAAATGTAGAATATACTATTTACATCCTAAAAACGGGACGCCACAGAGGAAATACCACAGGCTTTGAAGTCTAAAGCGAAGCCTCAAAGCAGGCTCTGGGTTTGGATACACCCTTTCCGGCCTTGAATAAACTCCATCGGACTGGGCTGACCGAGAACGGATGGAAATGCCCTTAGGGCCCTGCCCCGTAGACAGTAGGCACTCAATAAATGTGCGTTGTGCACGCAGCAGGTGGGACGAGTAGCTCCGGAGAAGAATAACCGGGTTAGGTCATCTAACAGGGCTAGAAATTAGGAAGAACTCTTTCCCGCTCCTGTGGAGCCGCCGCCGCCGCAGCCGAGGCGGGGAAGACTGAGGCGAGGGAGGTTTCCAGCCACACCTGCCTCCGGCGTCGCTTCCGCCTCCGGGAGCTCCGAGGAGGCGACGCGCCGGCCAGGCGGTAGGCGCGCCAATGAGCCTCCCGGGGATTTCGGAGCCGCTCCACCGTGGCGCTGCCCACTGACCTTCCCCACCCACTGCTTAGTAACCGCGACCACCGCGGCTGCCGGCGCAGGCGGCAACCGGCAGTCGGAGCTTCGAACTACAGGTCCCAGCAAGCTCCGCGGCCACTTCCGCCTACAAGTCCGCGTCTGCTCACCCCGATCTACGGATGCCCCGCTGGCACAATCGCTTAGTGGCACGTCACGCCGGCAGCTTCCAACCAATTAGCTTGGGACAAGTCGGAGTGGGGGAGTAGGGGGCGGTGGGAGACGCAGAGACAGGCAAGATGGCGGCGGCGGCGGCGGCTGCTCAAGGCGGGAGGAGCGGTGGTGGCGGAGGAGGTAGTAGTGGGGCTGGAGGTGGCCCCAGCTGCGGCCCTGGCAGCAGCCGCAGCGGCTTGTTGGATAAGGTGAGGAGGAGCCCGTGTCCGGGGACTTTGCACCCTGGACAGGCCGGGCCGGTGGCCGGCCCACCTTCCCATCCCCGCCCCCCTCGTTTAGAGGGGCGCTTGTCCGGATCCCCTACGCGCGCCCCGGGCCTTTTCGAGCCCCAGCCTTCTCCTCCAAGCATCTTTTCGTCGGCATCCCTGGCCACCTCACCGCCCTAACTACCATAATGGATGACTCTCAGGGCCCTGCGTGGCCTTTGCCTTTCCGTTGCGGTACGGGGGGGGGGGGTCACTCTTGAAAGCGCCCCATCTCACCTACTCTGAGCGAGCTCAAAGAATCTCCTCGAAGCGGGTGATCCCTTAGCTTCCCCCACCCCGGCTGCCGTCGCCGTCGCGTGCTGCTGCAGGCTCCCAAGGGTTCCCTTGGCCTTTTGCTGATGAAGCTCCTAGCCACTTTCGTTAACGATAGGGTGGATAATGGGAAGACTAGGGTACTATTGCCTTGCAGGCTGGACTGGACCGCTACATATTTTCCTGCTTGGCCCTCGCCTTTCTTTTCTCCCCCTTGTTTGCCACCAAGGGCACTGCTGCCTGCTTCCACTTCCCCTCCCCCGCCTGCCCATCCTTTAAAAAAAAAAATGTAGTTCCAGTAATAAGGGCTTAAAGAAAAGAGAAGAAAACTGCTTCTGGGTTGACCATGCTTGCCAAAGAAGCAAGCAAAATAACTGATCTTACTGAGGTACCTAGTACAGATCCAGATGATTTTGCTTGCTCCCCCCGCCCCACACACACACAAGTGCACACACGTTCTAAGCAGGTACTCTACCACATCTTCATCTCTGTATTTGTGTGAATTTGAGATAGGGTCTTCCTGTGTGTACAGCACCAGCTGGTTTGGGGACTGGCTGTACAGCAAGGCTAGCAGAAAATCAGAAATCTTTCTTCAGATTCGTGAAGGCTGTCACACTTATTCATTGCTTTAGAACATGAAAGCATTGGGAGCTGGTATGCAAAGCACTTCTTGCTGAGTGAGTCTGCCACAGCCTATGGTAGTCCTTTCTCACTGTTCTTCCTCTGCCTTCCACTTGGTTATCACCAGCAGGCAGTAATATGTTTTGAGCGTTTCTGCCCTTAAATCAGGCCTCATCTTGTATTTTTCTCTGATGTTACTCTCCTTCCAGACCATCTGTCATGTTGATAGTAAACTGTAACATAAATTTGATTGTTATTAATCTTAAAATACTCTCCCTTGCCTTCCTCAGGATAAAATTCTTTAACCTTGAAAACTATGCCATCTAGAATATGGTCCTTCATCATATGTGTTCCATTTTCTACTACTTCCCTTCTTGTACCTTGTATCTACTTTGTGACCTGGAATAGACTAAAGAAGGAACTGTGCTTAATTGTTTCTAAATCAGAATGGGGGCTTTGCATTGACATACTCTCATCCCAGTGTGAACTGAGGAATCCTTTGAGTCCTAACAACTGTCCTGCTGAGGAGTTCTGTAATGCATCTACTGAGGTCTTTGAAATCGCTTCTATTTTCACTATTACTAAAATAAGAAAATGGAAAATGTTGATGCTGGTACATGTCATACTCAGGTAAAATTTGTTTTGCTTGACATGCCATGGTGATGCAGGATTTTTTTTTGTTTTTTATGACTGACCACTATCTTCCTTAAGGCCAGAGGATGAGAAGGCTATTTCAGAAAATAATTTCCTTCGATATTTACATATCCTTCAATCATGAGTTGCATTTACAAAACCTCTCTAAGCACCGCAAAATGGAATTCCTTATGCCATACCGATACCTCTGTAGAGCTTTTATTATTATTCAGATGTGCAGTGGAGAATTATAAACAAAATACATTGCCACAAAGTTCAATCAGAGTCATCAAATGCCTATTTTCTGTGCACTAGTTAGCCTTTCAAGTATGGCTGGTATTGTTTCAGAACTCAACATGCCAGCTGAACAAAGCAAGTCCAATGAGTATGAGCCCTAAGTTCAAACCACAGTTTAAAAAAAAAGAAAGAAAGGGCTGGACACATCAGCTCACACCTGTAATAGTAGCTACTCAGGAGGTTGAGATCTGAGGATCGAGATTCAAAGCCAGCCCGGGCACTAAAGAATATGAGACTCTTATCTCCAATTAATCACTAGAAAATGGGAAGTGGGGCTGTGGAGAAGGGAAGAAGGAAGGAAAGAATATAAGCCAGGGCCTGGTGGCTATCATCCTAACTACTTAGAAGGCCGAGAGCTGGAAGATGACCCTGTGAGGCCAGTCCAAAAGGAAAAGTCCAAGAGACTGTATCTCTAAAATAACCAACAAAAAGCCAGACTGGAGATAAGTCGAGTACCAGTTGAGCAATTTTAGACCTAAAATCCCTGTGCTAACAAAAAGAAAAACAGTGCAACTAAGAGATACAGAAATAAAAACAAAACCCATCTGTCCATCTTTTTGGATGAGAAATGACAATGACAAAGATTTTAGGGCAAATAATGACTTATTTTTAATGTGAGACTTTTTTAGGTGCATCAGTGATGTTAATACAAATAAGTAAATTACGCTATTGTTGGTTATGCCCAATATTTGTGTATCAAATATGCAAGAGGAAATGAAGAGAAATGAAATCTTATATGAAGTTACAACATACCTTGTAGTTGGCAGTACAGTGTTGGGGTTCCCAAGATTACTGGTGATTTGTTAGAAAGGTGGGACTTAATCTATATACTACTTATGGGCAAGGGCTATTACAACAAAAGGATGTAAGGCAACAAACAGTGAAGAGGAACACTAAGAGGAATGAAGCCTAGCTGAAACTAGACACAATAGTCTAAGAGGCCTTTTCCATTGAAGTCCCATACAGTATGCTTAATTCCTCCAGCAATAAGCATTGTGAGTGTACATGTGAAATGTCTGCCAGAGACATTCCAGTGCTCTATAGGACTTGTTTTGCAGACATCTGCTTAGCCTTTGCCAGAGTCAGAAGGAAAGGTGTTCGGCATAAGTCACTTTGTTAATACAATTTAGGCACAACAAGCCACTTTCATTTAGGAAATTTTTTTTAAAAAATCAGTGTAGAGAAGTGTTTATTAGCAGACTCATCATCCTGTGTTTGTAAGTATGTGTGTTCTGTGTATATGTGTGGGGTTTGAAGTTAGGGCTGTGGCTCCTCCCTTTTCCAGACGTTTCTCTGTGCTATAGCAGGAATCCTGTTTGCCTTCAAATGAGCTAAGGTTTTTTTTTAAGCACACAAAATGGCTGATGCTCTGATCACTTCAGAAATCTAAATTATAACCTTTCTTGCCATTTATAAATGTTCCTGTTCCACTTACTGAAAATTACTTTTAGGTACCAGGAAATAGAATTGCCTGTTCAACACATTATAATGGCTGTTTCTGCCTTTGATCCCTGAAATTGCTGAGAATCCCTGAAATTATGCTGTGAATTTAGAAGCAAGCTTCTTGTGTGGGATATGCCACACAGAGTGGTGTCTGACTAGGTGACTACAGGAGTATATATTTTTTCAAATGAAAAGGATGACTTTAGGGGCCGGGAGCATGGCCTAGTGGTAGAGTGTTCACATAGCATTCACAAATTCCTGGGTTCGATTCCTTGGTACCACGTAAACAGAAAGAGCCAGAAATGGTGTAGTGGCTCAAGTGGTAGAATGCTAGCCTTGAGGGGGCTTTCATAAGGCACAAGAAGGGTAACTAACTTTTAATCCCTTCAAGTATGATTATTTTAGTTCATGGGTTGTTTTTTTTTCTCTCAACCTCCATTTTTGTTCGTGTACTAGTATGTAAAAAGAAAATGTTGATGAGGTATTTCTTTCAAGTCCATTCCAAAGCCAAGTGAATTCTGAATTCTCTGACCTTTTCCTCCTTCCTTCCCTCCCTTCCTCACGCCATCTCTACTTGTCCCCAACCTGAGCATCAATCCCAGGGCCTTAGGCTAGCCAAACTGCATGATTATAAGTCTCACTCATCCATGTCTTTCTATCCTCACAGAGTGCCCAGATGTGCCTCTCCCCTGTAGATGAGCATTTAAGTTGCTTATAGGGTTTGTCTGCTTACTATTTTAAATAATACTTTAGTGATGGATCTTACCATGTGTAGTTATATAAAAAATTTCCGAAGTGAAAATTGAATCCAGGTGCTAAATTGACTTTTGTAGATCTTTCAGTATTTTGTAAACATCCAGCAACCTATGAAAGAATCAGTTTGCCTCTGAACAGCAATGTTTGAGAAACTTTCCAGCCCTCTATAGATGAAGAAATGAGGCAGAGTTTGTCCAAAGTCACATAACCAGTGATGGGACCAGGTCAGGAACTTGGTTTTGTAACTGAAAATTTAGTGTTGCTTTCAGCAGGGTCTATCATAATCTGGAGGTATAGCTTAAGCAGTAGAGTGCCTGCTTAACAAGGGCATAGCTCCTTGTTCAAACTGCACTATCACCAACAAAAAAGTGTCTCATCGTACTCCAGGGTACCAGTGTTTGTGATGCACAACTTTTCTGTTTGTTTTACAGTGGAAAATTGATGATAAGCCTGTAAAAATTGACAAGTGGGATGGATCAGCTGTGAAAAACTCTCTAGATGATTCTGCCAAAAAGGTACTTTGTGGAAGAGTGTCCCTGAACAAGTGTTGGGTATATAGGAGGATCTTTTATTTTCTTATTTGGATTGACCTTAATTCTCAGTGTTACAAATTGAGCCAGAAAATAGTTTTTAAAAGTCTCAGAATAAAGTGGTGCTGTGGCTCACAGGGTAGGGTGGAAGCCTTGAGCTGAAGAGCTCAGGGACGATGCTCAGGCCCGGAGCTCAAGTGCTACGACAGACCAAAAAAAAAAAGTCTAAGTGATGTATGTTAAAATATAAACAGATTTCTTAAGTTGATTATTGTTTAGAAATTAATTAACTTAGGCCATAAAAGGTTGAGAGAAGATAGGACAGATATCCATGATAGGGCATCTATTTGGAAAAAAAAGAAAAATTTTAACTGCTAAAAAATTATGTAAAGAGTTAATAAACTTTTTGCTCTAATATCATTTAAAAAGTTTCATTTTCATTTTATTTAGTGGTAAAGTACCAATGAAATATTTCACACAGTTTTCAACATACTTTTATCATTGAAATGAAGAATAAAAGCACCTGCTATGTGGAAAGCACTCTTTGATCCTTGCTGTTCTTCCTAGGTACTTCTGGAAAAGTACAAGTATGTGGAGAATTTTGGTCTAATTGACGGTCGCCTCACCATCTGTACCATCTCCTGTTTCTTTGCCATTGTAGCTTTGATTTGGGATTATATGCACCCCTTTCCAGAGTCCAAGCCAGTTTTGGCTTTGTGTGTCATATCATATCCTTTATTTATGCTCAGGTTTTGCTTTTTGATTTTGTTGGTCATGGGGCTTTACCTTTGGGCCTGAGCGCTCTCCCTGAGCTCTTCATCTCAAGGCTAGCGCTCTATCACTTTGAGCCACAGTACCACATCCAGTTTTCTAGTAGATAATTAGAGACAAGAGTTGCCTGGGCTGTCTTTGAACCACTATCCTCAGATCTCAGCCTCCTCAGCTAGAATTACAGGTGTGAGCCAATAGCATGCAGCTCAGGTTTGTTTTTTAGTAATAATTTTCGATACTTCTGCTGTTACTCTTCCCTGTACCTAACAAAAACTTTGATCTTAGGGCTTTCTAATGTTAGAAGCAATATCTGTAGAGTTAAGTATATTGTTGACTTGTGAGCATCTGTAAAGTTAAGTAGTACTGTTGGTATTTTAATATGTTAATTTTACCCATAAGATACATTTTAAATGTAGAACTTATTTTAATTATAATATAGGCACTCATTAGCAAAATGTACAATAATTATAGTTCTTATCACTTGTACCCCAGAACTTCTTTGTTAGACCAGGCTGCTTTATGTCACTCATTTCAGAATATTAGAAAAAGCACCAGATTTTTCTGGTTGAGATCGCTGCCCAGGTTTCCTTGAAGCTGAGGGGCCACCCGGTGGATCCTCAGCATGATCTTGCTTGTCCGTCTTAAAGAGATTCACCACTGTAGTTCCTGTGTTACAGTTCACACAGCTTAAGTTCACTTACTGCTCTTTGTGAAATATTTCCCTCTGGAAACTCTACTTTCAGAAAGAGTCAATAAGTCATTTAATAAAGTGTCTGGTCAAAAATGATATTATCCAGATTGATGCCAAATCATAGTTCTTAGAATTGACACAGATTCCTAACTACTTTCAGTAATAAGATTGAGTACTTCAGGGGCCGGGAGTTTGGCCTATTGGTAGAGTGCTTGCCTATCATGCACAAAGACCCGGGTTCAGTTCCTTGGTACCACATATATAGAAAAAGCCGGAAGTAGTGCTGTGGCTCAAGTGGTAATGCTCTAGCCTTGAGAAAGCTCAAGGACAGTGCTTGCGCCCTGAGTTCAAGCCCAGGACTGGCAAAAAGAAAAAAAAGAAAAGATAAGTATTTCAGTATGAATTCTGGTATGATGATGCCATAGATTCTATAGAACTTATCGTTCCCAAAGGTGTTCCAAAAAGATTTGAAAATGACATTGATATTATGGCAACATAGTTACATAGCCTTCCAAGAAAACTACTTTGGTGATACTTGTTATAACTGTTTAGAACAATGCAATATCTTATAATCACGTAAGTCTTATGTATAATACCAGTGACTGTCATGATAAATGCTTTCTGTATGCTGGACACTAAATCCCATGACAATTCTAAAATGTCAGTATTATCCCTGCTGTAGTGGTGAAAATACTTGCGTGGGGGATAATTTATTATAATTACACTAATTAAAGGCCATGATTCAAATCCAGGACTGCTTCCTACAAAGTCCATATCCTTTGTACTATACTTTCCTGCCTCTCCAGTTTTTAAAATGAGAACACTATACACATAGTTAATGCCATACGTAATTATGCACCCTGTGCCAGAAACACATAAGTTGACTTGTAATAGTAAGTCTATAGATACATAGCATGTAATTGATCTTATAATAAATAATTCAGTCATTGTCTAATGACTCTTGAAAGTGGTTGAACAGAGTAAAGTTCCCTGTGACAAGCGATTATAATAGGTATAGTTTTAATTTTGTTGGTTTTTTTTTTTTGTTTTTTGGGTTTTTTGTTTTGTTTTGTCTTTTTCTAACAGAGTCTCACTGTATAATCTAGGCTTGTCTCAGCTCCAAGCTAGTATTACAGGTGTAAAACATGCCTGGCTAAGTAACAACATCTTCTGACACTATTGTCCTTGAAGAGAAAAGATAAGAACTGCTTTGTGCCCTTTTTCTTTCATTTTTGAGTTGTCATGGAGAGTTTCTAGAGAGAGCCTTATGTCTCTAGGCACATAAAGAGAGGAAAAGTGAAATAGCTGTATTTTCTGTGCTTTTGAAGTAAGACAAGGTATCTTGTTTAGGTCTAACATGACAATTTCCGTGACTCTTGTATTAGCTTTTGTTGTTTCCCTTTGTTTTTATGTTTATATGTTTTCACCTTAACTTATTTGAACCTATTTTGTGATGATGGGGATTCTCACCATTTATACCTCATATAAGGAAAAGAGCATCTTTCTGGTGGCCCACAGGAAAGACCCCACAGGCATGGATCCTGATGATATTTGGCAGCTGTCTTCCAGTCTCAAAAGGTAATTACTGTCCCTACTAATTCTTTATTCCTGGTGCTAGATTTGCCCAGAAGCTGGTCATCATTTAACAGCACACTATTGTGTGCCTCTTCTATGCAGATGATGGTGCTAGGTATATAAAAGTGTGAAGTAAAGGGTATGAATATCTGGAGGGTTTTGCTAGCAGTGCAGTTTTGAGATTGCACTATGGATAAACTAGACTTGAAGAGTGACTCTCCTTATAGCCAATCAACAAAAGCCAAAGGAATGAGGTCAGTGGATCTTTGCAGGAATCCAGTTCGTTTCTCTGTGTTTTATGATCCAATTGCACTGTGAATACAGTTAGGCATCCCTAGAGCGGTGCTCAGCGCAATTCCAGAAAGTGCAATCCAAGATTTTTTTTCTTTCTGATGGATGATAGAGTGTTTATGAGTACCCAGAACTAAATTCATGTTCCAGTATGTTTTTAGCTGTGTAAGGTATTCGTTTGATGAATTTGAAAATGACTCACTGGACTTCTTGGGAAGATGAGGGAAGATGAGATGCCAGCTGTCATAGCAAACATCTGCCGAGCATTTATTACACATGTGGTCTTCTGATAAATGCGTTGTTAGAATACCTCTGTGTAGGTAGGAATTGAGTCCCAGAAGGTTAGTTGAATACTTCTAGGATCATCTGACCCAGAAGTGGTAGAGTAGGAATTCCAGCCCAAGGTTGAGCACAGAATGTGTGCTTTTAATTACTGACTCAAAACACATTATTATATGAGATCTCAAACTATACTTTTTCACATATGTGTAGATAACTGTATTTTTTCATATATTTTTATTGTAATTAATAGAATGGTTACATGATATTTGCCAGATAGAAGGTGCATTAATTCACATACATTGATACCCTTTCACATGTCTTGGTCCCCATTTCCCTCCCTCCCACCCCCAAGATAACTGTATGTTAGCACCAGATGCCCTCACTCATCACCAATTTGTGGTGCTATCTGGAAGAGGGGTAAACAGACCTTCATTTTGAGGTTGTAGTTGATTTCTCGCTCATCTTCTGGCAGGGGCCCTCAGTGCCCTGTGTGCACACTTTGCCACGCCATGGAAACAGAATCACATAGTTCTAGAGTCTTAGCAGCCTCTTGATTTCGTTAGTTTTATTTCAACATGTTTTTGATTAGCCTTATTGAAATATGTTTGTCTTATCATTCAGGTCACTCATGTAAAGTTTCTAATGTGTTTACAGTTAATGCAGCAGTCAACCTGAGATCATCTTCATCACCTTATAATCCCATACCCTTACTGTTACCTCTTATCCATTTTTCCCCACCCCAAAACAACTATCAGTCTGTGTTTTTTTGTATAAATATCTCTCTTAGGGACATTTCATGTACACCAAATCATAAAATATATAGACTTTTGCATAATGTTTTCAAGGTTCATCCATGGTGTCCTCTGTTTCAGTACTTCAGTCCTTTTTTATGGTTGAATAATACTACATTATACAGGCTCAAAACATTTTGTTTACCTATTGTCAGTTGCCATTTGCTTTATCTTCTGACAATTATGAATTATGCTGCTGTAAACATTTGTGTATACATTGATACATAAACAGTGGACCCCTTTTCATTTCTTTGGGGAAATATATCTAGGAGAGAAATGACTGAATCTTATAGTTACTGTATTCATTCATTCATTTTTCCAGGCATGGAGTTTCACTAGTTAGCTCAGGCTGGTCTTGATTTCAAGATTCTTCTGTCTTAGCCTCCCCAACTTTAGGATTACAGACATCCATCACCATACCTGGTCAGTTGTGCCCTTTGAGGAATTATCAAACTATCTTCCAAAGTGGCTGCACCATATTACAATGCCACTGGAATGATGTAAGAGCACAGAAAATGTTTACATTCCCTCTAACTTTCCAGCTGCCATATTGTTATTAGAGAAATAGTATGAGTGCTTTGTCCTCCCAGCCTTGTCTTCTCCCTTTCCCCTTCTCCAGTGTCAGTGCCTGACACTGATATCTTTTATATCATCTAAAACACGTACAGGTAAAGCTCCAAAGTACTTGAACTAATGCATCTTTTACCAGGACATGTCTTGCCATAAAAGCAATGTAATTGCCAATAAAACTGGACACAGAAGAACAAAAATTACTGATGTAAATCAGCAAGTGGTCAGACCTTGAGGAATCTTTTCAGGAAATAGTTGTAGAACTTCACTACTAGCAATCCAAATTGGATTACCCTAGACTAACTATTTACCGAGGAGCTGTGATTTTTTTTTTAATTGAGCAGTGTAGGCATTGATGATAGTACTCCTTACAGTAAATAGAGGTTTTCCCATTTTAAACATGTACAAAATGCTTTACCCAAGGATGATCCTAGACTTAACAGCCATTGAATACGCTCTTTTTTGGGGGGCGGGGAAGGAGGGAGTTGGTCGTGGGGCTTGAACTCCGGGCCTGGACACTGTCCCTGAACTCTTCAGCTCAAGGCTACTGTCATACCCCTTGAGCCACAGCGCCACTTCTTGAATATGCTCTTCTAAATGGCAGCCGAGACAGGTGATGAAGGAGTGTTAGCCTAACCAGAAATTGGTATCATCAAACCTTTCTTTTTAAATTTTGTTGGTGTGCTTATGTGGTAGTACTAGGTTTGAACTCTAGGTTTGAACTCAGAGCTTCAACTGTTCTACCACTTGAATCATGCCCTGTTAAACTCTTCTGAATGGATGTCCATAACAAAGGCCTTTAAAATACCTTGGGTATAGTTAGGGAATCTTTTAGTAAAGTGATGGGTATCTGAGAAGAACGCAATACCCCTGGGTTGTTCCTTTTTAAGATGTGTATTTCCTTGCTCATCCCTATCCTTAAAACATCTGTGCTGTATTGCCGCTGGTTAACTGAGTTGGTTTTTGACTTGTTATCTTTTCTGTCATGCTTAGGTTCGATGACAAATACACACTGAAGCTGACCTTCATCAGTGGGAGAACAAAGCAGCAGCGCGAGGCCGAGTTCACCAGGTCCATTGCAAAGTTCTTTGACCACAGCGGGACACTAGTGATGGATGCATATGAACCTGAAATATCCAGGCTCCATGACAGTCTTGCCACAGAAAGAAAAATAAAGTAGCCAAGGCCAAAATCAGCCCTCTTTCTGCTGGATCATGCTGAATTATTGGGTGGGTGGTTGGGAAGAAACAAATTAAATTGAGTATAGTAAGACATGCTTTTAAAAAAACAGAAAAGTCCCTGTTTTGTCCTGAAAATTTAGTCCATTCTTGAAAAATAGAATTTTCTAGCACAGATATGAGAAGTTGTAGCTCTAATGTCTAGCTGTAGCTTCCTTGGTCTGTTGATTGTGTTCTGATTTGCTTTTCTGGAAAAGCATTTTTGCTAAAAGCAGTACAGACTTTTTCCTTTGTACCCAGCAGTACTTTGTATAGTATAGCTTTGTGCCATACAGCATTTGAAGATTCGATTTTTAAGAATTGTTAACCTGTTGCTGACATTGTGTTCATTCCGCTTTAACAACTGTTTTCCTGATGAACTCAGGACACAATTCCTGTGTGTAATAGCTTTCCTTCACACACCATTTTTGTGGGTGTGTGTATATCCGACTTGGAGAGATTTAAAAAAAAAAAACAAAAAAACAAAAAAAAACCCTTTTGAGTTTCTTTAAAACATACCTTCTGCCTGTTACATTTTATGCTCTTAACCAATTAAAGAAGCCAGTAGCATTTTTAGTTTTATATTTGTGTATGTTTTCCACTAGTATATTCTTGTTCATTTGTGCCCTTTATTAACTGCCATTTTCTAAAATTTTTTTCAATAAAAGGAAAGAAGATGTGAAAAAAATGAAGTCATAGTCTTGATGGAAGGGACAGAAGCAGCAAGTGTTAACATCTTTGCTTCCACCATATGTTTTATTTCTGGGCTGTTTCATTGTTCAGAGCCCCCTGAGAGCCCGTGACTGGAGGAACTCAGCCTCCAGTGATAGCTAGAATAACAATACTCAGCCTTTATTTTGTACTCCAAGTACTTACTAACAGGAAGCCTAAGAGATAGATGGTATACTATTATCCTCATTTTACAGATGAGGAACCTGAGACAGAAAAGTCACACAGGTAGTGATAAAACAGGGATTTAAACCTGGGTTCTCTGGCTTCACTGTATTCCGGTAGAGATGGCGCAGTTGATTCTTTTCCAATATTTTCACTGCCTGGTAAGAGAAGAGCTGAAACCTTGCTTAGAGCCTGTGACCATTAGGAGTATTTTCCCTAACACCTTACTGAAGCATAATTCTGGCTGAGCCTAGCACCCAAAACTATTTTCGCTTTCTAAGAACTCACCCTTAGAACACTTCCTGTTTGGTTGGGAATGTCTTGTTCTGTATTACCCAGCAGAGGATGACGGAACTGCACTAGACAGAAGTTGAAACCTTGTGTTTAGAATTCCTTTGGGAAATCACAGTTCTTTGAAAGTTAGCAGTTTAGATCTGTCAAGGTAGATTATCAGCCCAGCCATGTTCCAGTTATCCTGCAGTGTCTTCACATTTGTGGCATTTTAGGATAATTGCCTGTTACATGATTTCAAAATGCCCTTTGCAGGCTCAGGCTCATGACCAGCACACTGTGTAGGCCCACAGAGCCTGCTAGCGGACCATGAACCCACCAAGTGGTTGCTCCAACCTGTTTTGGATGCTACTTGGGCTGCTCTTTACCTTTTAGTAACTTTACAACTTCCCTCTTGCCAGGAAACACACTCGTCACATTATCCTGATTCACAGCTTATTAAACTTGCCTTGAATGGACTTATGGCTTCCAAAACAGATCTCCTGTTAATGAATTAGAAAGATGGTTGGTTGTAGGTTGAGTAGGGGGAAATAGGTTCAAAGATAGCTGCGTATAGGTGACTTGATTATTCACTCTTGTTTAAGGACTTCCAGACTAACATGGCAATCAGCCTCATATCTGCCCTGATTTAACTTCCTATATGGTACCCATATGGTACACCCTTTAAAAAGCAAAAAAAGGGGGGGCTGGGAGTTTGGCCTAGTGGTAGAGTGCTTGCCTAGCATGTGCAAAGAGCTGGGTTCAATTCCCCGGTACCACATATATAGAAAAGGGCCGGAAGTGGTGCTGAGGCTCAAGTGGTAGAGCACTAGCCTTGAAAAAGTCCAAGGACAGTGTTCAGACCCTGAGTTCAAGCTCCAGAACTGGCAAAAAAAAAAAAAAAGTAAAAGAGCCTTGACTGCTAAAAACAGCTATCTCAATTTTAGGGTGCTACAATTGTTCATAGACATTGAGGTATCATTCCTTCTTTGGTTTCCTATCTGTTCTTTCACCTTTCACCCTCTCTGGTGATCATTAATACAAGATGATAGTTTCAACTGTGAGATTTTATTCTAAAACCTGAGATGGCCTATACTCTGGATGATTCAGATAGTGGCCCTGTGTCCTTATAGAGTCACCCCCCATAGCTCTTGAGTCACTATGCGATCTTTCACTGTGTGGCACTGAATCAGGAAGGCAAAGAGGTAAGCAGTACAGGCTCCTATCCTCTCTCAACAGTGCAGGCTTCCCACCTGGAAACTGTTGCCCAGTTATCAAACCATTTGGAGAGGAAATACAAGGGGCCAGGCTCATTTTTGTACCCCTAGTAACCCCACCCTATTGAATAAAGCCCCAAGACTCCACAGCTTCATAGTTCCAGTGCAGACTATCCAACTGTCTTGCGGTTTGCTTTTGATTTACAAATAAACAATTTCTTGCCATATTCCTAAGGAAAAGGAAAAAGATGACAAGCAGGTTGGTAGGTTGAGCTTTTAGTTGAGTAATAGTTTCAAAGCTCTTATAACCAGTTTATGATAGAGAAATTCTAACAAAAGAAAGTGAGCAAGTCTAGAGATAATCTTAACTGTAAACATTGGTGTAGAGATAAGCGGGGTTACAATAGCTGTGTTAGGAGACAGCACAGCTATCTACCTCAATCAAGTGAAGGTTAGGATTGTCAGAAGACTATGCTAGGTTCAGGTACTTAGCCCTGTGTGCTACATAAACAGATGTGATAAAGGGCTGAGAAAAGAGATTTCTAACATGGCAGGTGCGTGTATACCGTGAGAAGACTACACATAAGCTCGTCTTCAGCCATCTTCAGAGTAAAAACTTGAGCATTGAAATAGCAAAATTAGGGGTAGGGAACAAAGAGTATATTTTGAAGGGTCCCATTTACAAGAGTGACCTGATTGGTCATTATCTCAGTTCCAGTTCCCTCCGGCTCTGGAGAAATCGTTATCACTCGTATGACTTGATGGGAGAAATGTAGTTGCTACAAGATTATTCTTCCTGTTCTAGGGTGCGGCCTTGTCACTATGGGTAATTGTCCCTATGTGGTCTGTCCTTCAAGGCTATCCTATTACTTAGGGATAGTTTCAGTCCCTTGTCATAAATACAACGAGAGTCCTCCCTTTCCTGGAACTATTATCAATTACATCTTACAAATAAAAAGAAACAGAGAGCCATAAAAGTTAGTAAACCTGCCCGTGAGTCACAGTTAGTAAAAAGCAGTGGAGGAGATGGTTTCAAAGCAGTAGGAGTGACAGAGGAGGAAGGATCCCGTGGGCAATCTATAAAAGGGCGTGGTGCCTGAATATGGAAGAATAGAGGGCCGAGGGAAGTGGGCTATGGAGGGGGGGAGGGAGAGATCCCTTCGAAGGGATTTTCCTAGGATGAGGACACTGTGGTTAGACTTAGAGCTGACAGTGGAACCGGCTAGGGGCAGTTGTTGGGCAGCAGAGATCTAGAGTGGGGAAGGTGGCAAGAATGATAAAGTGGGGGGGGGGGGAAGAGAGGGAGAGAGGATAGTACAAAGTTTTCTCTCAGAGAGCTTTTCATTTCCTGCATTTTAAGTTTTCTTTGCAGTTTCCCCATCTTTGTGGTTAGCTGCTATCTATCAGCCAGACTTATTTGGTTAGAATAACTGATTAGTTCTTTGAGTAGACTGTAGGCAAACCTCAGGAAGAGCGAGGCCCTTAGGGCGCAGTGGGCAGCTGAGGACACAGTTGTGGTCACAGCCTTCATTGGAGATCCTGGAAAGCCGGTCCCAGTGTCCATTACATGAAAGGAACATGTGGCCGAGCCGCAGACACTGAATGAAGCACTGAAAATGCCAATGAAACATTTTGGGTTTTTTTTAGAAATTATATTATGTTTTCTGTGTCATCTGTTAGGATTAATGAAGTATTTTGGCCAGTCTTTAAAGAGAAGCTAATTATGACTTTCTATTTCCTCCCACATTTATTAATTGGAATTCTACTGTACGAAGAGCTATCCCTTTTCCCTACTTACACAACTAGGAATCCTATCAATATGGACTTTATTTTTACTTTATTTTATGAGTTATATAATCTAACTACTCTTTTCTTACCCAACTGGTTCCAACCTTGGAAACTGTTAGGACCACCTGTGCGATAAAAGCTTGCTCTTGTGTTCTTATTAAAATAACTTCATTGGCCAGGAGCGTGGCATAGTGGTAGAGTGCTCACCTCACATACACGAAGCCCTGGGTTCGATTCTTTGGTACCACATACATAAGAAAAAGCTGGAAGTGGCACAGTGGTTCAAGTGATAGAGTGCTAGCCTTGAGCAAAAAGTGTCCAAGGACAGTGCCCAGGTCCCGAGTTCACACTTTCCTTACTTTCCCCTGTTCACATTCCAAAGTCAACTATGTTTACAAGAAGTTGTGATTCCTTTTATTATTCTTTAATAATGCCAGAAACTAAGGTCTGAGGACTTGGTGCTCATTGTCACTTGGGAAGATTTTTTAAAAAATAACTACAGTACTATCATTCCTAAAAAGTAATCATTCTTGATGATCACCTAATACCTGGTCACTAGTAAAGTTACCTTCATTGTTTCAGTGTCTTTTTCACAGTTGATCTATACTCAAACAGGAATACAAATAAGGTTAACACTTTTCTTAGTTGATATTTAAGTTTTAATCTATAACAGTTCCCCTATCTTTTTCGTTTATAGATTTGGCAGATTGTATTCTGATAATGGTTTTAAACATGTTTGGGTTTTTTTGTTGTTGTTGTTGATTCAGTTTGGCTTTTTTTGTTCCCTTGACCATACTGGGTTTGACTGACTCACTTGAGCTTCAACTCTGCCCTCCCCTGCTCATGAGTGTACTCTCTCTTGCTCCCTCTCTCTCTCTTTGCTTTGTAATGCCTAAAGCCAGCTTCTCTGTATATCTCCTGCTTTGCTGAGATAACAAACATGGATTAACATTCTTGTCTTGTTGGTTGAGATGGGGTCTGACAAAGTTTATTTGTTCTGGTTAGTCTTGGACCACAAGTCTTTGGGTCCAGAGTAGCTGAGTTGTCAAAAACTATGCATCACTATAGTATTTACTTAACTTTTTTCAGTAGTGGACAATGAATTGACTTCATAAATGTTATGCAGGTATTCTACCATTGAGTTTTACTGCCACACCCTCGGGTTTGATTACCTTTTGGCAGGAAGATTTTAAAGAGGAGGCCAGGTTGCTTTTATTCTTATTTCAGGAGGCCACATAACAAGAACTTGCCTGTCTTGTGGTGTGATAATTGCTCAATGGACTCTGGTCACTTTTGGCCTTACAAAGTGTAGCAGTTGCCACTTATGATTTGAGCAAGCCACTAATAATTATCAGATACATTATTTCATTTATGATTGCAAAATAAGCAAGTTCTATCGTTTCTCTGGCAGTTATTAGTTTTAGTAAGGAGAACTTTTCTCTAGGGATTTAGTCACTGATATATAGTTTTTATAGGAAGGAAGAACAAAAGCTTGGTTCTTTCATTAGTAAACTATGAGGTAACAAGTGACATTTTTCTTCATATGTCAATATTAAATTGTTTAAACTTTAACTGTTGGCAGATGTTTGTTCTTTTTTTATGTCAATATTTTCCATATTTGGCCAGTTCCAATTCTGTATTTGAACTGTCATTTTCAAGATGGCGTTTGTGACCCAACAGCCTTTTATGGCTCTTTTGCTATACAAGCTATAAAAGATGCCTGTCAAATAGCCTGTACATTTTCGTCTCTGGATCTGAAGTCATCAATTGTCTGATTTCTTTAGAATGAAATAATATTATTCAGCTCATTGCTATTAAGTTAGTTTCTTGTTCTAGTCCTTCTTAGCCCCTCTCCTAGCTGGTACCCTACTACTGAGCCATGCTACCATTTGAGCCATACTTCTAGTCCACCTTTTTAATGCTGTTTAGTTGGAGATACGGTTTTGAGGATTTGTCTACCTATGTTGGCAACAATATCCTTTGAACCAGTATCCTCATATTTCTGCCTCCCAGATAGCTAGGATTCCAGAAGTTAGTCACCAGTGCCTTGCCAGCCCTGCAAAAATTTTAAGGAAGAATGTATCTGGGCTGGAAGTTTGGCCTAGGATAGAGTGCTTTGCCTAGCATTCACGAAGATCCGGGTTCGATTCCTTGGTACCACGTACATAGAAAAAAGCCACAAATGTTGCTGAGGCTCAAGTGGTAGAGCACTAGCCTTGAGAAAGTCCAAGGACAGTGCTCAGGCCCTGAGCTCAAACTCAGGACAGGCAAAAAAAAATGTATCAAGCTGTATTCTGGTTTGGCTTCTGTGTTCTGGAGATATCTTATGTTTTCAGGCCCACTCTTCATGGCACAACAAGATACCAGACTTATCTTGTATTTTCTCTATATCATGAATTCAGACTAACATTTTTATATCCTCTAAGTTAGCAGTTTGTCTTTCCCTTTGTTGACATTTGTCTAATTCCTTTGTTTTACCTGGCTTCAACTAAAAGTGACCATACATTGTTACTGACCTGGTGGATTCTTATGCTCTCTTTCAGAAGAATCTGGTTGTTTTCTTTTTGTCTTGTTTGTTTATTTATATGACTTTGTAAGGGTAAGGAGGGACACAGAAAAGGAGGGACACAGAAATGGAGGGATAAAGGGTAAATTGGACACTATTTTGAAAATTAGTTATACAACTGTGGGTGGAGATGGAAGGGGAAAACTTGGAGATGGAGAAGGAAGGGGTACTGTCTAAAAAGAAATGTACTCATTATCTGACTTTTGAAACTGTAACCCCTCTATATATCATCACCTTTATAACAGTGAAAACAAAACAAAACACAACTCTAACAAGAGGATCAAAGGAGCAAGACTCTTTGCTTTTATGTTTATCCCAAATGTAAGGGAACCAATATGCAAAAAGAGAAAATCCCAAGCTGACTTCAAAGGATAGAGGAGTAAAGGTTTATGGTGTTTTCAGGTGAACAGGGCCTGTGTCTCCATACTATCACAAGTAAATGTGGAATTCCATTTGTGCCCGCACTCCTGCCCTGATGATGCATGCATTACATATTTCATAGTGTTAGAGTCACTTTGACTGACTGATTTTTTTTTACTATTATGACATGGTAAAGATTATTTATTATAGTATACCTTACTGACAATTCTGTACAACACTTTCACCACTAGCAGAATGTCTCTCCCATTATTTCAGAGAAAGCAAAGTTAAAATTATTTTTACACAATAAAAATAATTATAGCTTTATAACTAATTCTACTTCATTATGCCATGGTTTTGCTATTTAAAACCTTTGTAATTAACTCATTTTTCCCCCACTTGCTTTTCTGAATGTCTATTTCCTGGTAGACTTATTAGCCACATAGCTTTTAAAGGCTGATAGGGATTGTTTTAGGGTTTCATTGGCTCCCAATCATTTGTTGATCCACATTTGCACAGTGTGAACTCTTTGTTTCCCTTGTGTGTGTGGGGGGGGCAGATAATTCATTTCCAATTTGGGAAACAAGAATGAACTCAGTCCTCTAACAAACCGATGTGTGTTGATGTGTGTATACACACATATATAGTAAATGTGGGGGAATTTCCATTTAAGGAGCTATGATGGATAGAGAATAAGGTCCATTCAGTGACATGAGTCAAGTAGGCCCAGTGTGGGTGGCTCATGCCTATAATCAGCCGTTACTCAGGAAGATGAAATCTGAGGATTGTAGTTTGAAGCCAGTCTGGGCAGGGAAGTGCAAGAGACTCTTATTTGCAATTAACCATCAAAACATCTGGATGTGGGGCTATGGTTCAAGCGGTAGACTATCATTAGCCTAGAGGGTAAAGACTAAGAGCCCCAAAGCTTCGAGTTGAAGCCCCAGAACTGGCTTGGACACACACACACACACACACACACACACACACACACACACACACACACACACACACACACACACACACACAGCCAGCCCTGGCCAGGTCAAAGGAAGAAAAAAGAGAAGCCTTGAGCCTAAAGAAAAACACATATGAAAACTCAGCTCTCATGATGTTTCAGCACCCTTGGAATTTGAGCCATGGTCTAAGAGACAGCTGCTCACTCAGTCTAGACCACAAAATAGGGAGAAGGTCAATGAGCAAAATCCTCACTTGCCCCACACGATCCTGTCTCCAACTCCATACTGGCAAAGGAGCAGGGGCCACAGCAGAAGCAACAGTAGCACCATGCCCCTCTCTTAGCTTGCCAATTACCCTTTTCTCTCATTTCTCTTCTCCTACTTTAGTAAACTTATTTTGCCAACTCATGGCTCCAAAAGGGAAATGTCCACGGCAATAAACTATACAAATGTACTTTTTGTCTGTGTTTTTTTTGCAAAGGGTGTGTGTACTTCAGGGTCTGAGCTCCGAATCCTTTTGGTAGTTCCCGCTGAGGCCCGGAACCTTCATTGCATTCTTAGACCATCCAGGGGAAGTTTCAGGCAGCGACACCGATCCACACACTAACCAATTGATCACAGCGTGGGGACGCAGGGGCTGACGCAGACACTGCTGGGTCCGCGGGGGCGGAGTCTCGAGGGGGCGTGGCCTCGTCTTGTGCCGCCCCCAGGGGGCGGGGTTTCCTGCGGGCTGGCTGACAGCCTTGGGTTCCTCGCTTGTCTTCCCATCCCCGGGCTGTCTCGGTGCCCTCCCTCTCGCCAGCTCTTTGTTTTTTTTCCTTCTCGGGGCTTTGTGCCTTTCATCGCCGGCTTGTGTCTCTGTTCCGTTCGTCTCTCTAACCAGGGTGCAGGTCATTCTCCTAGGCTTCTGTGTCCGAGACCTGAGCGCCTGTCTTCGCGCCCCACGGAAGAACACCTCTTGCTCAGAGACACCGCGGAGCCCGGGTCCTGCGCAGGTGAGCCAGGCCGGAAGGCCAGGAACCACAACACCCCCCGCCCTCCCCCAGAAAAGTGGGTTCCAGTGGCTTTCAGCAGCACCCTCTGCACTTAGGAAAGCAGCCTTGAGCGAATGTAGAAAGAGACACGCAGTCGGTAGCCACAAAGTATTCTTAGCCACTTGAATTTTTGCTTTCTTCCCATTGGAAGAAAGCAAATTCCTGGGCTGGGAGCGTGGCCTAGTGGTAGAGTGCTTGCTTAGCATACACGAAGTCCTGGGTTCAATTCCTCAGTACTTCATACACAGTCAAAGCCCGAAGGAGTGCTGTGGCTCAAGTGGTAGAGCTCTAGCCTTGAGAAAGTCCAAGGACAGTGTCCAGGCCCTGAGATCAAGCCTCAGGGCCGGTGAAAGAAAAAGAAAGGGGGGAGGGGAGGGAGGAAGAAAGGAAGGGGGGAGAGAGAGAGAGAGAGAGAGAGAGAGAGAGAGAGAGAGAGAGAGAGAGAGAGAGAGAAAGAGACAGACAGACAGACAGACAGACAGACAGACAGACAGAGAGGATTCCTGAGTTGGAAGTTAGTCCAGCTAATGAGTGTCCTGACCCTCTCCAAAGCCAAGTGAGACTTCAGAATCCATGCCACAGAAAGATAGAAGAAAGCACCTTGGAGTATTTGATTACATGTAGTATAGTTTGTAAATAGAATTATTTACTAAAAGATATTCAGACACATGATATTATATAAAAGTAGTTTATCTCTTAATGCCAGAGTAAATAGAAGTTTGTATTATAAGCTTCCATGCCTCACAAGTTCCACTTATGGCTCTGTTATGATTGGATAGGACAGCTCCATTGATAACTCATATGTTATTGTATATTTATCTTGATGAAATAGTCTACCAAAAATAGCCCACAGTTCATTGCCCAGGAAGCTGCCTACAGGTTAATCTGAAAGGATCTTGATATTCTTATCAAGATCTTTTAAGGAAAAGATTTTAAAATCCTACTACCAACCCCCAAAGCTGGAGTTCTACTTAAACTATTCCTTGAACATTTAAAAACTCATATTCGATTAATTTACTCAACATCAATAACCATATTCCAATATCCAATACTAATAAATTCAAATGATTTATCAAATCTAAAAATATTTATTTCACCTAACTAGTATCTTCAGAATTACCAGCATAGTCATAATCAATAAAAATTAACAATGAGAACTATAAGTGAAATTGGGAAAATGTCAAAATTATTATGAAGACTTCTGTTTGAATAATGCTTTAGTGTTTTTTATTTTATTTTTTCCAGTCTTGGGGCTTGAAGTCAGGACCTGGGCACTGTCCCTGAGCTTCTTTTGCTCAAGGCTAGCAATTACCACTTGAACCATAACACTGCTTCAGGCTTTTTCTGTTTATGTGGTTTTGAGGAATCAAGCCAGGGCTTCATGCATGCTAGACAAGCACTGCACTACTAAGCCACATTCCCAGCCTGCTTTCCTGTTTAATAGAGCACTTTTGAGTGGTTCTTCACTTTTGGTCCTCTTAAGTAGATAAAATCCACATTTCACCAAGAGGAGGATGTAATGATGCATGCCTGTAAACCTCACATTTGGAACGCTGAGGCAAGAGTCCATGGGCAGTATAGACTACGTAATAACTGAGTTCATGATTTCGTGTGCAGCATGAACTACATAATAACACCCTGTCTCAAAAGAAGAGAGAGAGATAGAGATATAGAGATAGAGGGCCGGGAGTTTGGCCTAGTGGTTGAGTGCTTGCCTAGCATGCATGAGGACCTGGGTCCGATTCCTCGGTACCACATACATAGAAAAAAGCCAGAAGTGGTGCTGAGGCTCAAGTGGTAGAGCTCTAGCCTTGAGAAAGTCAAGGACAGTGCTCAGGCCCTGAGCTCAAGCCCAGAACTGGCAAAAAAAAAAAAATGTTTCAGACTTTGGGGCCGGGAGTTTGGCCTAGTGGTAGAGTGCTTGCCTAGCATGCACGAAATCCCGGGTTCAATTCCTCGGTACCACATACATAGAAAAAAGCCAGAAATGGTGCTGAGGCTCAAGTGGTAGAGCTCTAACCTTGAGAAAGTCCAAGGACAGTGCTCAGGCTTGAGCTCAAGCCCATGAGAGGGAGAGGGAGAGGGAGAGGGAGAGGGAGAGGAGAGGAGAGAGAGAGAGAGAGAGAGAGAGAGAGAGAGAGAGAGAGAGAGAGAGAGAGAGAGAGAGAGAGGGAGAGGGAGAGGGAGAGGGAGAGGGAGAGGGAGAGGGAGAGGGAGAGGGAGAGGGAGAGGGAGAGGGAGAGAGAGAGAGGGAGAGGGAGAGGGAGAGAGAGAGAGAGGGAGAGGGAGAGAGAGAGAGTGTTAGGAGCCAAGTGCAGTGGCTCATGCCTGTAATCCTCACTACTCAGGCTGAGATCTGAGGATTGTATTATTTCAAAGCCAGCTCAAGCACTGAAGACTCATGAGACTCTTATTTGTAATTAACCACTAGAAATAGGAAGTGGCCTGTGGCACAAGGGGTAGGGTGGTAGCCTTGAGCTGAAGAGCTCAGGGGCAACACCCAGGCCCTGAGTTCAAGCCCCATGACATGAAAAACAAAACAAAACAAAACTGGGAGGTTGAATAACCAGTATGGGGTCACAGTACAAGGTGGATCTGGGACATGAATCCTGCCATATGACAAGTTGTGCTCTGATGGTCAACTCTCCTCTTCCTATTCTTTTTCTCAATCCTTATATCCTACTTAGTGCCCATCCTGTGCTCCATTCTTTGTTTGTTTGGTTTTTTAAAATTGTTATTATGAAGGTGATGTACAGAAGGGTTACCTTCACATAAATCAGGTAACGATTATGCTTTTCTTTTTGACAGTGTCACTCCTTTCCCTCCCTCTCTCCTATTTTGTGCTCCATCCTTACTGAGAATTCCTATTTACATGGTCTCTCATTGGCCAATGAATTAATACTGTTGATATAACTCAAAAGAGTTTAAAGTCAGATCTCTTAAAGAGGTGAAGAGGAAATTGTAGCTGGGTGTCAGTGGCCTACACCTGTCATCCTAGCTACCTAGGAGGCTAAGACCAGGAGATCATAGTTTGAGCTAGCCTGGGCAAGAAGTTTGTGAGACCCCCATCTCAACCACTAGCTGGGCAATTGGCACCCCAGCTATATTAGAGGCTAAATTCACAAGGATTATGGTTCCTGGCCAGCCTGGAAAAAAGAAAGACTCTGCCTCAAAAATAAGTAGACCAGGGCTGGGAATTTGGCCTAGTGGTAAGAGTGCTTGCCTAGCATGCACAAAGACCTGGGTTTGATTCCTCGGTACCACATACACAGAAAAAAGCTGGAAGTGGTGCTGTGGCTTAAGTGGTAGAACTCTAGCCTTGAGAAAGCCAAGAACAGGCTTCACAACTGGCAAAATAAATAAATAAATAAGCAGGAAAAAAGGGTTAGATGCATGGTTCAAGAGGTAGGGTGCCTGCCTAGCAAGCTGGAAGCCCTGAGTTCTTCCCCAGTACTTTTTTTTAAGAATGGGGAAATATTATTATAGTCTTGCATTTCTTTCTTTCTTTTCTTTTTTTTTTTGTGTGGGTCAGGGGGCTTGAACTCTGGGCCTAGGCGCTGTCCCTGAGCTCTTCAGCTTCATGCTACCACCCTTCTCTTGAGCTAAGCCTCACTTCCCGTTTTCAAGAGGTTAATTGGAGATAAGAGTCTCAGTCCTTTTGTGCCCAGGCTGCCTTTGAACTTTGATCCTCAGATCAGAAATATGTCAGGTGATTTCATTGTGCTACTATAGAGTATGCACATATAAACCTAGATGAATACCATATAGCTAGGCTACATAGGATCTGTATTTGCCTGCCTGTGTCTGTCTGTCTGTCTGTCTGTCTGTCTGTCTGTCACATCCTATTGCTTCTCGGACAAGAATGAACAAACCACGAGTGAAATCAAGCACAAGAGGCTATTGGAATCTGAGGTGTATGTGTCTGTCATAAGATAACACAGCATACTTGTTTTACAGTAAACTACTTTTTAGGCAGAAGAAGTATTCTCAAATGATAATGGCATGGTATAATAAATACATAACTATCAATGTAGTTATTTGTTATCATTTAAGTATTTTGTACTATATACAATTATATGTACTGTACTTGTAATGTGACTGGCAGCATGGTATGTTTTCCACACACATGTGAGTGCTGGGACATTAACATGACTAACATGTCACTAGATAATAGGAATTTTCAGCAACATTATAATTTTATGGGATTTCCATCTTCTATGTGGTGTGTCATTGACTTATACATGGTTACACTGCTTGTGACTATACTGTGTGTGTGTGTGTGTGTGTGTGTGTGTGTGTGTGTGTGTGTATGTGTATGTACTGGAGTGTGAATTCAGGGCCAGAGCTCTCTTAGCTTTCTTGCTTAAGGATGGTGCTCTATCAGTTGAGCCATACCTCCGCTTTCTATCTTTTTCCAATTAATTAGAGATAACAGATTTGTCTGTTATCCCAGTCTGGAGTAGGTAGGATTACAAGTGTGAGCCACTGGTGCCTGACTATGACTGTACTTTTATCATCATTATTCACAGGACTTAAGGAATAATATGCAGTAATTGGTAGTTTAAAAAAAACTGACCTATGGGCCGGAAGTGTGGCCTAGTGGTTGAGTGCTTGCCTAGCATGCATGAAGCCCTGGGTTCCATTCCTTAGAACCACATACACAGAAAAAGCCAGAAGTGGTGCTGTGGCTCAACTGGTAGAGCACTAGCCTCATGTGATGTGTTCGGCCTTTTAATGATACTTTACTTACAGCTCTTTAGCCACATAGCTAAGATGACAGGTATGTATTACACCATTCAGCTATTGGCCGAAAGGGGGGTGTGGTCTCATGAACTTTTTTTTCCAAGTAGCTAAGATTACAGATATGAGTTGCTTCCATTTGGCTCAATTTATTCCATAGATGAGGATCTTGAAGTATAGAGAGGTTAAATAAAGTATTCAAGGGCAAGTAGTCTCGGTCCAAATCCTTTGTGAAGCTTTACAATAGCCTAGCTTGGGGACAGATGATATACTCAGAAGGATGCCTGACCCTCCCTGGAAGGAGGGCCTGAACTGGGGGTAAAGATCTAATTTGTAGGAAGCTTTCTGGGAAGTGCACTGCTGCACTGCTTTTAGCTACAGCCTGCTACCCGTATCAGACCACAGGCACATGTTAAGGAGACCAAAAGAGTCAGGGGTCTCTGTTCTCAAGTCATAAGCTCTCTCATTTAATCTATTCTCCATACTCTGTAGAAGTCCTGTGCAGTATGTGTCCATCGTCTCTCTGGATAAATACTGTATAGGAAGCACCCACAGGCCGACGGGCCTGGACAAAGACAAGCTTCTATAACAAGTAATAAAATTGCTCTCAAGTAATAAGAGGTAAGCATGAGAATGAACAGGAAATAGAAAGGGGGCACCTGTCCCAACCGGGGCCTCAGAGGACTCCAGGAGAGCCAGTGCGCTTTTGCTTCATGTGGTTACATGCTATGCCTGGCACTCTTTTCTCCCACAGTCACATAGCTCTCTCCCCCACTGCCTTGAGCTCCCTTCAAACATGCAATCAGTGAAACTCTATGAGGGGCAAAAGTATATCTGCTTTATTCACTGCTCATCCACACCTAGAGCCATAACAGGTACATGGAAGGCACTCAGCCAGTGTTTAGAATGAAGAGTGAGCTAGCCAACTAGGGATGTAAAGAGGGACAAAGGGACTGGTTAAAAACCAGAGCCTGCCGGGTGCGGTGGCTCACACCTGTAATTCTAGCTACTCAGGAGGCGGAGATCTGAGGATCAAGGTTCAAAGCCAGCCCGGGCACAAAAGGACCCGAGACATCTCCAATTAACCTCTAGATAACGGGGAAGTGGGGTTTGCTCAAGGGTAGGGTGTTAGCCTTGAGCTGAAGAGTTCAGGGACAGCGCCCAGGCCGAATTCAAGCCCCATGACTCACAAAACAAAAACAACAATAACAAAACCCAGAGTCGTGGGGCCTTCAGTGCCGCCACGGTGCCTATGACTGTCCTGAAGTGAGTGTAAAAGTTGTGACTGAGGGATCAGCAGAGTCCTAATCCTGGAGGCCTTGGCACCTAATTCCATCTCATAGGTGAGGAGGTACTCTACAGAATTTTTAGCCCAATCCGTAGGCAGCTTTCTGTAGAACTGAGGAGCCATTTTGTTGTTTTGCCAGTTGTAGCTATAGTCTCCTGGTTGATCGACACAAATTTCTATGAACGACTCATTTAATCACTAACTTGAAGGAGAACCGTGGCTCACTGTCATCAGAGAAGTAGGGGAAGTAGCCTCACTGATTCAGAAGGAAAACTTCCTTTTGTTCTCTCTTGGGTTTGTTGGTTGGTTGGTTTTGTCAGTTGTAGGGCTTGAACTCAGGGCCTGGGCACTATTCATGAGCTTTTTTGCTTAAGGCTAGTTAGTACTCTACTACTGACAGCCACTTCCAGTTTTCTGGTGGTTAATTGGAAATGAGTCTCATGGACTTTCCTCCCTAGGCTGGCTTTTAACTGAAATTCTCAGGTCTCAGTCTCCAGAGTAGCTAGGATTACAGGTGAGAGCCACGAGTGCCCAGTCAATTAGGCTCTTAATAGCCAATTAAAACACACACGAGAGTGGGCTAAGATCTGTCAAAAACATACTATTTTTTGCCAGTCCTGGGGTTTGAGTTCAAGTCTTAGGTACTGTTCTTGAGCTTTCTCAAGGCTAGCACTCTACCATTTGAGTCACAGGACCACTTCCAGCTTTTTCTGTGTATGTGGTACCAAGGAATCAACCCAAGGCTTCGTGCATGCTAGGCAAGCACTCTACCACTAGGCCAAACTCCCGGTCCCTGTATTAACAGGGCTTAGTTCTTACTTCCCAACAATTTTTATTAAGATTGGATGACACGATAAAACAATTCTAAGCCTGTTTTGAGTGTGTATATGTGTGTCTTTCAGACATGCATCTATTATTTTACTGTAAAATTAGTATTTATTTTCAACTATGTTTAAACACTCTAACCACAGAAGAAACCATCTTATCATTTATATTAACTAATAACTTCTGGTCTTGCAAATCTTTTCATCTATTATATTTTTATCACAATAACCATCCTAGCCTAGTTTTGTTCAGCTTAGTTCTCTTCTTGGGCTTCTAAAAAGAGGAATACCCGTTTGTTGTTTTTTGCCTTTACTGTTTTATGTGTTAGTGCTGGGGCTTGACCTTAGGGCCTTTTGTTCTCCCCTAGCTTTTTTACTAAAGGCCAGGGCTATATACTACTTGAGCCACACTTACACGTCTGGTTTTTGGTGGCTGATTCAAGGTAAGAATTTCTCATATTTGCCTGGCCAAGCTAAATTTAAACCTCTGTCCTCAGAACTCTACCTCCTGAATAGTTAGGATTGCAGGCAAGAGCCACTGGTGCTGAGCTGTTGGGTTTTTGTTTTGTTTTGTTTTGGGAAATGTACTTAGAGGCTTCTGTTGTCAGAAGTATGACAGGTCAGCTTGTAAATGATAGCTAGAATACTACTACAAAGCTCTTAACAGCTGAATTTGCAAGAAAGTAAAGGTCTGGAAAAGCCTCTGAAGAGCAAACTGAAAACCACAAGTGTTAGCACCTTAATTTGCTGTTGGCTGTACTAGATGTTTACTGGCCTTATGTCAAAGTTTAGGTGTCAATAAGCCTCAATAAGCTTGGCATCATAGTAACTGAAATTTGCTTATGCAGGAACTGAGCTTAGTTCTTCAGAGCTGAGCTAAAACTAACACAGAAGTTCTTTGAAGAGACCATTAACACATATACATACACATACGCATGTGCTATAGAGTCTGGAGAACAGATTGTTAGATGAGAGAGCACATTCTTTGCCTTGTGCTGTTGAGTCCCCTGTGTTACCTTTATATAAAACAATAAACATTTTTGTACCTTTGCACATTCCCTGTGCCCTCCAGCAATGGAGAGATGGCAAATGTGTATAAGGCCATATTGAGCTGCCTTCTGTCCTTGCAGAGGTCATGGAAGACGTGAACACACCTTTGTTCCAGCAGGAAGATAAGAAGGGGATTACCTACCGGATCCCTGCCCTGCTCTACATTCCCTCCAAACATACCTTCCTGGCCTTCGCAGAGAAGCGCTCCACAAGCAAGGATAAGGATGCACTCTACCTGGTGCTGAGGCGAGGACTGAGGACTGGACACTCAGTACAGGTGACTCATCTCCTCTCCATGGGTCTTGGCCTCTTCCTATCATCCAGGGTAAAATTCTGTGTGGGGAGCTGAGGAGGGAAAAGCTGTAAAAACCATGGCTCCCCAGAGTGATTATGGTGTGCCAGGGGCATGTGGAATCCTCACATCCAATAGGCACTGTTGTCAGTCACCCTTACATTCGAGCAAAATGAACCCATGGAGGTTGCCATTTGCTTGCAGAGATACAGCTCATTTGCAGGCCTCACACCCAGTCTACACTCTAGAGTCCTCTGTAGTTCATATCTGGGAGGTAAGCGGTTCACATCTTATGGTAAGAACTTGTGGTATGTTTTCCTTCCTTTCTTTCTTCCTTTCTTCTTTCCTTTCTTTCTTTCTTTCTTCCTTCTTTCCTTTCTTTCTTTCTTTCTTTCTTTCTTTCTTTCTTTCTTTCTTTCTTTCTTTCTTTCTCTTTCTTTCTTTCTTTCGCCAGTCCTAGCTTTGAACTCAGGGCCTGAGTACTTGGGCTTTCTCAAAACTAGAGCTCTACTACTTGAGGCACAGCACAACTCCTGGCTTTTCTATGTATGTTGTACCCAGGAATCGAACCTAGGCCTTCGTTCATGCTAGGCAAGCACTAGGCCAAACTCCTGGCCCCTGTGCTTTCATTTCTGCCTCTTCAGTCCTCCTGTTCACCCAGAAGGGAGAGCATTGGTAGTCCCATTTTGCAGATGAAGGTTAGTACTCCATGAGATAAGTGACTTGGTTTTAAAACAATTTTTTAAAAACAAGCTTTTTCCTTGCTTTGTGCCAGTACTGGGGCTTGAACTCAGTGCTACATGCTCTCACTATTAGAAACAGCTCGAGATGTTGGCATGTCACCTGGGAGTGAGGACACCAACTAGAAAGGATCTTGGGAAAGCTAACTTTACTTCTGCAGAAGGATGAATCATCAGCCAAAAATCTGGCAGGCAAGCACACAGAGCAGGCTGGCTGCTCCCTTTCTATTCCTGCCCCTCTGTTCGATTGGCTAAGGTCTGGTTCACATTCTGCAAAAGGATGTGACTTAACTAACAGGATGCAATTAAAATTCAAGGAGCTTCTCCAGCCCGACAAAAAAGTCCTCCTTGAGCCTTTTATCTCCAATAAAATACTCAGAAAAGACTGGAAGTGGTTCTGTGGTTCAAGTGGTAGAGCACTAGCCTTGAGCACAAAGAGGCTCAAAGACAGTGTCCAGGCCCTGAGGTCAAGCCCCAGGATTGGCAAAAATAAATAAAATTTATGGAGCTTCTAAAAGCAGAAAAATGATGTATATAACTAAAGTATAATTAACAAGGGTCACTCCTCCTGGCCAAAGCAGGAAAAAAACATTTTCACAAGATTAACAGAAAGGAAGCAAACCACTTGGATAGAAAAGATGTTTTTATTTCACATCATTTATCCTTTTTACTCAAAGGCTGGCACTCTACCACTTAAGCCCCATCTCCACTTCTAGTTTGTTTGTTTATTTGTTTGTTTTATGCTGGTAAACTGAAATAAGAGTCTCTCAGATTTGTCTGCCTGGGCTAGCTTTGAACCACCATCCTCAGTTCTCATCAGCCTCCTGAGTTACTGGAGCTACAGGCATGAGCCCCCAGTGTCCAGCTAAGTGACTTGTTTAAGATGACATAGTAGACAACGGAGGGAAAATAACAATAAACACCATGTTACTACTACAAATGCTTTATAAGAGGTACATAGTTGTTGCCATTTTATAAGAGGAATCTGGGCCTGAGAATTAAGCTAATAAGCAGAATTGAAGCTGGAGCCATTGGCCTGAAGCAGCACTGTGTTAATGAATTGTTAGTGGGGGAAAGAATGGTTACTAAAGTAATCTCAGACCCTGTGTTTTTTTGTTTTTTTGTTTTTTTTTTGCCAGTCCTGGGCTTGAGCTCAGGGCCTGAGCACTGTCCTTGGACTTTCTCAAGGCTAGAGCTCTACCACTTGAGCCTCAGCACCACTTCTGGCTTTTTGCTATGTATGTGGTACCGAGGAATCAAACCCGGGTCTTCATGCATGCTAGGCAAGCACTTTAACCACTAGGCCAAACTCCCGGCCCGACCCTGTGTTTCTTAATGTTGCCCTCCTCCCTGAGCTTCCTGAGACAATGGTTTTGAAAGTCTTTTGTAAAACAAGTAGAGTATCTCTATAATGGGTCCTTTACTCCCTACTCTGCTTTTCTCTATCTTACCATGAAACCTTCATGTCCATAGCAGATGCCTAATTCTGTTTCACTACAAAGGTTATTCTACCAAACATGGGCCTTCCTTTCCAGGAACCTTTGTTACTGTTGTAGAGTTCATTTTGTAAAGAGAAAGTAAAGGCCACTCAGGAGAGTAAGCAGCTGGACCTGGAAACCAGTTCTCCTGCCTTGTGGTCAGGGACTGGCTGTTTTCTCTTGTCTCTCCCCATCTATTTCTCCCCCCCCCCGGGGGGCAGTTTGTCAGATGGTGATTGGTTTGTTTGAAACACACCAGACCCTACCCTGGGTGGTGTCCACCAATTGGGGAGGGTGCTTGCTGGCCTGGTCTTGTTGACTGATGTCTTCCTTCATGTCCTCCCTTTGATGTTTTCCCGATTGCTGTTGGGACATAGCTCTGTTAACTTCTTGCTTAATGGGGTTGATGAAAGGGGGCCCATGACGGCTTCCAGAGAAGACACGGGGAAATGGAGGGACTTTAAAGTTGTATTGATGCTGGTCCTGAGTGGTCGATGGTTAGTTTTTATATCCATGATTATTTGTAGTTTGAATTGATTGAGGCGAGAGGACACAAGCTTTGTTAGTAATGTAAGTACATAGGCGTGAGCAGTCCTATCAGCAAAGTGGTTGATGGCAGTCAAGACTATAATCGGAGATCAGGGAGTCTTGTAAAGTTTCCTCTTGTAACCATTTAGCCTGTTGGAGGATGATGTTTACTTGTTAGTGCCATGTGAGAGGTGATAAGGATTGCTGAATATTTTTATAGCTGGTAGTACCAGTTTAGAGATCAGTGGCATCATGTTGGCTAAATCTGCCACCATTATATGATTGGTATCCATTTATGGGAGATTTTACCTAGTGTAAGTACCAACCCAATAATGACTACTATTAGGAAAATGGGGGTGAAAGGAAGGAAACAGGCTGGGCAGTCTTCACAGGAGAGGACTGTTCAGTGAGGTGGTAAAGGACTGAACTGCACCTACCGTTCCAACCTGACACTACTCCCCCTCTGAGTTCTTGCCAGGGAGATCTGTGTCCCCAGTATTAGTAATCACACCAAAATTGGAAAGTATTAAGCTCAAATTGTACTTTGTCCAGGAAGAGTAAAATCAAGGCAGGACTAGGGAAAATGATGCGTGGAAAATGGAAACCAGGAATTGAAAAACAGTGCACTTAGAAACACAGAAGTAATCACTTTTATACTTTTACAAGCTGCAACATTAGTACAAAGAAAAAGAAAAGAAGGGAAGCTTCCTCTATCTGATTTTGTCTGCTGGTCTAAAATAATGAGTGTGTTCTGAAAACTGGGAAAGGATAGCACAAAAAGACACACATTCTGGAAAGGCACATGCCAGGGAGAATGACCCATCCTAGCACAAAGCCCTTACCTCAAGAATAAGTTTATTCAATCCAGATGCCCTACTGCAGATGAATGGATACAAAAATGTGGTGTATGTATATATATATATATATATATATATGTGTGTGTGTGTGCGTGTGTGTGTGTGTGCGTGTGTGTGTGTGTGTGTGTATACAATGGAATTCTACATAGCCAACAGACAAGATAAATTAATAGCATTCCCAGGGAAGTGGATGAATCTAGAGCAAATCATGTTGAGTGAGACAAGTCAAGACCAAAGGTACAAAAGGCGCATGGGATCCTTAATATGTGGCTATTAGATCCAAACAGTACAAGAGCAAGAACTCAATATTTTCAAACCCAATGCTATGGACATGGTATTGAAAATATAAACACAACTACCTAGACATAAAAATTTATGACTCTATAGACATAATGTTTTAATACATAGTTTAATATGTATCTATGACATACAAACCTTCAGCCTAATTTCAATTATGTTCTAAAGTCTAAATGCCAGTGATTGTATATAGAGAGTCCCTTCTTGAATACTTGTTTGTTAAATATGTCATTTGAAATATGATGTAAACATCAATTTTAATAAATTCTTTAAAAAAAGAATAAATTTGTTTAACAGTTTTTTTTGGTGGGGGGGGGAAGAGATGCAGTCAGAGTTCAAAGAGCAGGTCTTAAAGACTCTGAGCCCAAGTGATAAAAATGTAACACACACACACAAAAAAATGTAACACAAAGAATGATTAAGAGCAAAGATAAACACCTAGCTCAGAATATTTCCTTTGAGTTCCTTCACTCTACCTGTCAGAGTATGACTCTGTCTACTTGCTTGCTTGCTCCCAGAGTGTGGGAGCAGTGGAATGAATTTTCACATCAGTAAGTTACAGTCACAAGGGACCATGCTGGCAGGGCCTTTGAAGCCTAATGTCAGACCACTTTATACAGGAGTTCCAGGACTGTAATAGTAACGCACTCTGAAGGGGAGGCATCAGGGAAGAACTCCCAAGAACAGGAAAAAAAAAAACTGTGGAGGGCATCAGTGGGTGAATGTTATAGATAAGCTATAATTTATAGCTCCTTTTAAAGAACTGTGGACTCTGTCGGCCCAGAAGTCTGCTGCTTGGTGATAGATAGGACAGAAGCCTTAATTGCAAGGGACATATATATATATAGTACTGACCCAGGGAATGAGATAGTCTTCCACTGCTGCTGGGCCAGCCACTCATGGTGGGGAAAAAGGTGGAACAGACCTGGAGGCTCCCCTCACCAGCTGATGTAAACCCCACGCTGTCCCTGGGGTCGCAACTCCCATGAGAGAGAAGGTCCCATGAAGGAGACTTGAGAGGAGTTGTCCAGTTCCCTCGGTAGGACCCTCAAATGAGAGAATAGAGAAGAGATAGCACACTGGGAAGTTTGACCCCTATTAAACCTTGGCCCAGGGGGCTTCCTCTGAACATGTGAGCTTCCAGACAATACCCAGACATCCAAGGCCATTTCTGGAGACAAGTGTCAGGTTTACCTTTTTTTTTTTTTTTTTTGCCAGTATAAGGCTTGAGTTCAGAGCCTGAGCACTATCTTTGGGTTTTCTCAAGGCTAGAACCCTACCTCTTGAGCCACAGCACCACTTCTGGCATTTTCTATGTATGTGGTACTGAGGAATTGAACCTGGTCTTTGTGCATGCTAGGCAAGCACTCTACCACTAGGCCAAACTCCTGGCCCCAAAAATTGTATTCCATTTTGCTGTCTTCTGCCCCATATTGGGTACCAAGATAATACATGAGTCGTGGGTTCTTGTTTTCTGGTAGTAGAGAAATAAAACCAGGAAGGATGAGCACAGTTGTAAAGAGAACATAAAGGCTACTCAGGAGAGTGAGCAGTGGGACCTGAAACCAATTGTTCTGCATCCTTTGTTGGCTCCCATTTCCCTATAAGGCATTTTTACTTTGAGGAATTCTAGTTCTTATCCTGTCATTGAGATGATCTCACAGTCTGTTAGTTTACAGTCTTCTCCAGGGCTTCCCAGGAACACACTTGTATAATAGGCCACCATCAAAGCCCAGCCAAGTAGAGTTTGGACTATTTCATTGTCTCTGGGTCAGACATTACCTCTGGTCCTGTCTTCTGTCATAGCTTAGAAGTCATTAAGCTTTCTCCTCTCTCCCCCTCCCCTCTCTGTTTTTTGTTGTATTTCTTTTTCAGCTAGACCTGGGCTATCCCTAAGTTCTATTTGCCCAAGGCTAGTGCTCTACCACTTGATCTACAGTACCATTTTTAGCTTTTTCTGTGAATTATTGGAGATAAGAGTCTCACGGACTTTCCTGCCCAGACTGGCTTTGAACCATGATTCTCAGATCTCAGCCTCCTGAGTAGCTAGGATTATGAGTAGGAGCTACAGGTGCCTGGCAATTTTCCCTTCCCTTCCCTTCCCTTCCCTTCCCTCCCCTCCCCTCCCCTCCCCTCCCCCTCCCCCTTCCCCTCCCCCTTCCCCTCCCCTCCCCTCCTCTCCCTGGCCCTCTCCCTCCTCCCTTCCCCTCCTATCTCTTCCCCTCTCCCCCCTCCCTTCCCTTCCCCTCCTCTCTTCTCGTCTCCCTCCCTTGCGATAATAAAATCTCAGCTTCCTGATCAGCTAGGATGAGCGACCAGCACCTAGCTACACGTGTGTGTGTGCGCGCGCGCATGTGTGTGTGTGTGTGTGTGTGTGTGTGTGTGCGCGGGCGCGTGTGTGTGTCTGGGGCTTAAACTCAGGGCCTGGTCTCTGTTCCTGAACTTTTTTACTCAAGACTAGTGCTATACCACTAGATCCACAGCTCCACTTGCTGCTTTTTTGGTGGCTAATAGGAGATAAGAGTCATATACTTCCCTGCCCAGGCTGCCATGGAACCATGATCCTCAGATCTCAGCCTCCTGTGTAGAAAGGATTACAAGCATGGGCCACTAAATACCCAGATGTACATACCTAATTTGATGAACAAGCTTTGTTTTAGGATAAACTTTCAGAACTGAACATCCTGAGAAATAATGTACTTAAATATATATGAGTATCTACAATGACTATATATCTTATGGAAGTACTGAATCACGTACATTCTGACCTATATATGAAAGAACCTGTTTCTTTACATTTTTTTTTACCAATGCAGTTATCAAATTTTATGATTTTTGACCAGTTGTAAGTTGAAAAATGTTGTATTGTCGTTTTCATTTGCATTTCTTTTGTATGTGTGAGGTTGTTATTTTTTTGTGGGTTATTTGATCTTAACCTTTGCCCATTTCTATTGGGAAATTTAAATCAAGGTGATCAGACCATTCTTGGCAGAATGTCTGATCAGGCATCATCTATATGATACTATCTTTTCAATACCTACGCCATTATGAGATTATCCACTGAACTGACTTGCAAACACAAAGTAAAGTGAGACTGAGTAACTTCCCAGTAGTGAGGCAGGCAGGCTTTGATTAACTGTCTCTAATTCCATGCTTGAGCTTTCAATAATACCCTTCCTTATACATGACCTACCAGGTAGCACAGGAAGTCAAAGTCTCTGTTTTAAACTTCTGTCTATTCATCTAGAACTTTCCTGTTATCTCACTTGATTTTTCTTTCTTTTTCTAGTAAATTTTTTTTGGCCAGTCCTGGGCTTGAGCTCAGGGCCTGAGCACTGTCCTTGGGCTTTCTCAAGGCTAGAGCTCTACCACTTGAGCCACAGCACCACTTCCAGCTTTTTTCTGTGTATGTGGTACCCAGGTCTTCGTGCATGCTAGGCAAGCACTCTACCACTAGACCAAACTCCCAGCCCTCTTGTAAAATTTTATTTAGCTACTATCAGGTGCCAGGCTCTAGAGGTGGAAAAGTTACTATAACTTAGACTCTATCTTCAAAAAATTCATCATCTAAGAAAGGAGACAATTGCAAGAGTTTGCTGTGTTATATAAATGTTATGACTGCTGGAGGAGGAGAGTTTCACAGAAGGCTTCACAAAAGAGGTGACATTTGAGTTGGGTATTGGAGGATGATTTGGAAGTCCAGACAATGTAAGGAAGAACATTCTAGATGGGAACAGAACACAGCTTATCTAATATCTAGCATTATCTTTTTCTAGCTTTGCAAGTCATCTTAGAAAATTTAAGAATTTAGTGACTACTTGCACCGTCAGGATTTTGTAGATTTCAGCAATATCATTTATTTCCTCGAAAAGTACTATGGGTTTCACCAGCCTCGTGTCTTCCCATCCGTATCTCATTCCCCTTCTTTCTTCCTCTTCCCCTTGACTAGTGGGGACCTATGGAGCCACTGATGGACGCCATGTTACCCGGGCATCGAACCATGAACCCCTGTCCTGTGTGGGAAGGGAAGAACAGCTGTGTGTACCTGTTCTTCATCTGCGTGCGAGACCATGTCACCGAGGATCACCAGATTGTGTCAGGCAGGAATGCCGCCCGCCTGTGCTTCGTCTGCAGTCAGGACGGGGGGCACACATGGAGTAAGCTAAGAGACTTGACGGAGGAGGTGATTGAGCCCTCAGAGCTGGAACACTGGGCCACCTTCGCCGTGGGCCCAGGTCATGGCATCCAGATGCAGTCTGGAAGGCTGGTCATTCCTGCATATACCTACTATTTCTCACACCGCTTCTGTGGCTTCCCACTGCCATGTTTCACCAAACCTCACTCCCTGATGATCTACAGTGATGACCTCGGCCTCACGTGGCACCACGGCAAGTTCATTAAGCCCTTGGTAACCGTGGAGTGCCAAGTGGCAGAAGTGACTGGGGAATCTGGTTTCCCTGTACTCTATTGCAGTGCCCGAACACCAGATAGATACCGGGCAGAGGCATTTAGCATTAATCACGGTGAATGCTTTCAGAGACAGGCCCTCAACACACAGCTCTATGAGCCTCCGCATGGCTGCCAGGGCAGTATCGTGAGTTTCCAGCCCTTGAAGACCCCACATAGCTGTCAGGACCCTACTGGCAAAGACATTCCCACCACTGGGGAGAGTTCCCAGTCCGGCAGGTCACTGCAACTGGAGGAAAGTGCTGGAAAGTTGTCAGAAACATGGCTCCTGTACTCACACCCCACCAATAAGAAGAAGAGACTCAACCTAGGTATCTACCTCAACCAGAACCCCATGGATACTGCCGGCTGGTCTCGGCCCTGGATCTTGCACCATGGACCCTGTGGCTACTCGGATCTGGCTGTTGTGGAGGAGCAGGACTCGTTTGCATGTTTATTTGAGTGTGGAAGTGAGCAGGAATGTGAGCAGATTGCTTTTCGCCTGTTTGCACAGCAAGAGGTCCTGAGCCACATGCAGGAGGATGGTGCCAGCACTGTCATGATGGAACCTGAGCCAGGTCAGCACTGACTGCCATCTCTAGAAAGGAGTGACAACCACAGCTGGGGTGCCTGAGCTTTCTGACAGCTCAGTTCTCCCTCTTACCCCTTTCTTCTCCTTTAAAGAGAAAAATGAACGTTTTGCCATAGGTATTGCGAAACTGACAGTTGGCTAGCCATGATATAGTCTTGGCCCTGCCACTGACCTGCTTAGAGACCTGGGATGTGCTTGCAGGACTCCCAGGTCCTCTGATCTCCATTGTTTTGCTAGTCCTGGGGCTTGAACTCAGGGCCTGGGCACTATCCTTGGGCTTTCCTCAAGGCCAGCCCTCTACCATGTGAGCCACAGCACACTTCTAGCTTTTTCTCAGTGTATGCGGTACTGAGGAATCGAACCCAGAGTGTCGTGCATGCTAGGCAAGCACTCTATCACTAGGCCAAACTCCTAGCCCTGATCTCCATTTTTCACATCTTCCCATTGCTAGGTGAGGCAAAGTGCCTGTGCGCTCCGGAGTCAGCAAGTCCTGAGTGTGTAAAGCACTGATCTTGAATGGCGGTCAGGTGACTTCTCTTTTCACATAGGCCGCTCTGTCCAAGTAGGTTTTTGTGTCACAAAAGCAAGTTGGAGATTTGGTGTTTTGTTTTTGGTTTTACACAGGGCCTGGATACTGTCACTTAGCTCCTTTTGCTGAAGGCTGGCCCTTTACCACTGGCTTTTTATTGGTTAATCGAAGATAAAAGTTTCATGGACTTTTCTGCTCAGGCTAGCTTCAAATCACAGTCCTCAGAACTCAGCCTCCTGAGTAGCTAGGGTTACAAGTGTGAGCCACTGGTTACTTGGCAGGTTTGTTTGTTTCTTTTTTTCCTTCCTACCCCCTTCTCTTTCTGGTGCTAATTCTAGGCCTAAACTCAGGGCCTAGGCACTGCCCCTGAGCCATTTGAGCCACAGCTCCATTTCCGGTTTTTTGGTAGTTAATTGGAAATAAGATTCACAGACTTTACTTCCCAGGCAGGCTTTGAACCTCGGTCCTCATATCTCAGCCTCTTGAGAAGCTAGGATTACAAGTGGGAGTCACCAATCTACTTTTATTTTTTAATTATCATTGTTTTCATTTGTTGTTTGTGTGGCTTGAACTTGGGGTCTAGGCATTGCTCCTGAGATCTTTTGCTCGAGGCTAGTGCTCTATTTGAGCCACATCTCCACTCCTGATTTTCACGGACTTTCCTGCTCAGGCTGGCTTTGAACTGTAATCTTCAGATCTCATCCTTCTGAGTAGCACCCAGCGATGGTTTTATTTTTAATGACAAAACACTCCCATTCTTCTAATCATGCTCAGAACTGTACAAGCAGGTTTTCCTAGAAGAATTTAGCAAGATGGCAGAATCATGAGATCACTCACTTTCTCTACTTTGGCAGGTTGGATTAACTGCCCCATCATCCAGAGAACATAATTTCCTAAAGAGAAAGGTGATCATCTCAGTGCTAGACACCCTTCATAAGGGAGCTCATTGCTTCTCAAGCGATCACCTCCTTGCAAAATGAGCCTGAAGTTCATTTATTAATAGACTGCTTCCTGATCAGAAAGAACAAGTATTAGGATTTCACAGCATTGGCCAAGCTGGGAATGGTAGTCCCTGCTACATAGGGAGGCTGAGACAAGAAGATTGCTTGAACTTAGGAGTTCAAGCCAAGCCTGCGCAACAAAGTAAGACCATCTACAAAAAACAAATCAGAGCCCAAAAGAAAACTAGACAACAGTTCCCATGGCCTGTGTCCTCAAGAACCCTCCATTTATGAGGTTAGAAGAGTGTGGTAGTTTGCAGATGTTGGGGTCATGCTAGCTCCTGGCATGGTTTTCGTCACATCTTTACTATACCTGGATTGGTATGTCCAGGGGTGCCCGGGCTGCTGGCTTCCTCACAGATTTGTTTTACTCAGAATATTTTTGTACTTTTGTGATCCAGTCACTCCTTAACTAGAAAGAAGGGCTTCATCATTAGTAGGGTTGCCAAATCAAACCAGTTTGTTTGACCTTATCACAGTTGTTATTGATTTTATGTGTGTTTTTTTACCTTTTCTTTTCTTTTCTGTGGGTGGTGGGGCTTGAACTTGGCCTGGGCACTGTCTCTGAGCTTTTCAGCTCAAGGCTACCACCCTATCCCTGGAGCCACAACTCCACTTCCTGTTTTCTAGTGGTTAACTGAAGATAAGAGTCTCTCAGACTTTAGTGCCTGTGCTGGCTTTGAACTGAGATCCTCAGATCTCAGCCTCTTGAGTAGCTAGGATTCCAGGTGTGAACCACTGTTTTCTTTTTGTGTGTGGTAAGTAGGTTTTGAATTCAGGGCCTTGTACTCTCTAGGAAGACACTTTCCTCCTTGAGCTATGTTTCAGCCCTCTTTTGCTTTAGATATTTTTTCAGGTAAGGTCACACATTTTTCCTAGGGAAGCCTTAGATTGAAGTTCTATATAGCTGGAATCACCTGCTTATGCCACTATTCCTGGCTTGTTGATATAAGATGGGGTCTCACTATTGTTTGTTGGCCCCGAATTGCACAGTCTTCCCAAACCCTTCCTTGTGAGTAGCTGGGATTTCCAGTGAGAACCACTGCACCTAGCTTGATCACTACTGGTGAAGCAAAGGCGCTTCATCCAACAGCCAGGGCACTTAGCCTGTGCCAGGCCTCTCAGCTGGTACCAACTGGTTACTTCCATCATAGATTATTTCCCCAGTAATCTGCCATTGTATTGGAAATTCTATCATAAGAGATTTATTCTTTTGTCCCCATTCCTATCCCTATTTTAGGAAGACAGTGCCTTAAACTGGTATGAGCTAAATAGATTTGGTGCTGGCTAATGTTATGTGACATTGGGTCGGAGATGCCTACCACCATGTGCACAGATGCATCTAAATCATCCTCCTTAAGTCTTCCCCGGTCTCATGCTTCACAGCAGCCAAACTTAATTTTTGGTTTTGATCCTGTGTCAGTATTTCCTAAAGGAATGGGATACCCAAACCTGGATGGCTTTAGTCACATTTAATGATACAGTAGTTATTACTAATATTCATAAATACAGGTAAAAATCAAACCACTATTGGAAACAACAATTAAAATTAAAAGTCTTTTTTTTTTCCTTCAGTACTGGGGATGGAACCCAGGGTCTAAGTTCTACCATTGGAGACATGCCCCTTCTCCTCACAGCCCTCACACATAGCCCTTGTCTAAATGCATTGCCTTTAGAGCTGAACTACACCAGCAAGGATGTGGCATCCCTCTGAAGGTTTTGACCAGCTCTAAAAGATGATGCTCTGTGCTGACCTGATCCTCAGGGCAGTCATAATTCTGGGAATGGGCTTTTCTCTGGGTTGAGCTTGGTGCTGCCTGGGTATCTCAACGATCACAGCCCAAGCCCAAGCCAAGCCATGCTGTGCAGGGCTCTCATTTCACTGTGGTATTTCCTCTGTATGGAACTGGGATTTTCTGTAACTACCATTCCTTCTGGACTTGAAGGGGGATGGCGAACTCTGCAGATTCTGAGTGTCTTGGCTCTGTGATGCCATCCGTGTATCAGAAGTATCTCTGTACCCTAGAAACTGTCATCACTAAAAGATAAATAAATACTGAATTCTAGTAAATGCTATTGCTTTGTTGTTGTTGTCAAGGAAATTGGGACAATCATCTTAGTATCTAGTATGTACTTCCAAAATATAAAGTTGGGGCACTTTCTTTTCATAGGATTTTTTACTTATCAGTAACCTTTAACAAATTATAGCAATCCTCTACCCATTATCAGCTGACACCATTACCTGCGGGCTGGGAGTGCCTTGACTAGTTAGATAGCATGGTGGTATGCATTCACTTCTAAGCAGAGCAACTAGCATCCTCATAGTCACCTTGACCCCAACCCCAGTCCTGTCACTGAATGTCATATAACTTCAAGTTATTGTCAACTTATAGCTGGAAAGCTCCTAAATATTGCCTAAGTAAAATGGGTGAGAGTTTAACATCACTCCTGATTTTAGCTGAACTTCACGACTTCCACTGGAATGTTTAAAAGGGGCTACCTGGATTTGCCATATATTTCAACATGCTGTTGATAGGTCAGCCTGTTTTCCTAAAGCAAATTCATTTTTTTAAAAAGTATCAAATGGGCATCTTTTATCTTCATACCAAATCCCATAATGCAAAAAGTAAATGCTGTTAATTTCCCTCTTAAAAAAGGTTTTTATTGTAATTACTTATATGATCATTTAAAACAGAAATCTAATAACCTATTTTATTTTTGCATGTTTCATTGAATTGCTCAATGTCTACAGGGCCTTTGGGCTCCAGACAACTACTCAAGTGTTCCATAAACTGCTTCAATTTATTAAACTCATATCCAATAAAACATTAAAACCTTTTAAATATTTAAGCAATAACAAGTTAGATTGAGCTGCCTTAAACATAAATATCAATTACCAATAATTACCAATTTAGTAGAGCAGATCCTTTTGAACATTTTAAACACCATTAAAAAGTAGATAAAATATAATTCATCCAATTAATAAAACGTCGTTTTTCCAACATGGGATGCAAAAGAGCTGATGTCATGGATGTAACTTCTTAATTCTTTGGGGAATTTTATTATTATTATTATTATTATTATTATTATTATTATTATTTTGTCTGAGACTAGGGCTCATTGGCTGGCACACTATCATCTGAGCCATGCCTCTAACCCCAGAGAGTTTTAATTTATAAAGCTGTCTAGGTTTTTAGAAATTTGACTCTCTCTCTTTCTCTCTCTCTCTCTCTCTCTTTTTCTTTCTTTCTCTTCTTCTCCTCTCCCCCACCCCACCAGGGAAATCCCTAGGATTTAGTGATCATTCCAGAATAAAAGGAACATCTGTTTAGACAGGCTTGCTTGCTTTCTTTCTTTTCTTTTCTTTCTTTTCTTTCTTTCTTTCTTTCTTTCTTTCTTTCTTTCTTTCTTTCTTTCTCTCCCTTCTTTCTTTCTTTCTCTCCCTTCTTTCTTTCTTTCTCTTCTTTCTCTTCTTTCTTTCTTTCTTTCTTTCTTTCTTTCTTTCTTTCTTTCTTTCTTTCTTTCTTTCTTTCTTCTCTGTCACGGGACTTGAACTCAGGACCTAGGCATTGTCCCTGGGCTCTTCAGCTCAAGCCTACCACCCTACCCCTTTGAGCTACAGTGCCACTTCCAAAGTTCTCTTTCTTGGAGCCAGGAACCCTTCACTAGTGTGCAGAAGAAACCTGAAAGAGTGGGTGCAGGGAGGAGGAATCCTGATGCTATCCGCTAGTGCCCTTCACAATTGTGCAAATCAATGCCCTCTTAATTATTTTTGCGTGGGTTCTGGGACTAAACTTTTTTTGCTCAAGGCTCTCTACCACTTGAATCACAGTTCCACTTTCAACTTTTTTGGGAACTAAGTGGAGATAGGAATCTCACAGACGTTCCTGCTCAGGCTGGCTTTAAAATACCATCTTCAAATCTCAGCCTTCTGAGACAGATTATACATATGCTACTCAGGAGGGCGACAGCTCAGGATCAAGATTCAATGAAGCTAGGCAGGGCAGGAAAATCTATAAGAGACTTATTTACAATTAACTATCAAAAATCAGAGCCTTTAGGAGATAATTAGGTCATGAGAGCTTACCCACACGAATGAGGTTAGTGTTCTACAAGACCTAAAGGCAGGCTACCAGTCCTCATGCCCTCAGCCATGTGCCGATGCTGTCTCCAGGTACCCTGTCTGAGGTGGACATCTTATCTGCTGACATCTTGATCATGAACTTCCCAGCTCTCAAACTCTGAGCCATGAATTTCTTGTTTATAAACCACACTGTCCACAATATTTTCGCTATAACATCCTAAGAAGGTTTATTGGTAGTACATTTCAAACTTCTATTCTCATATAAGTCACTCACAGGGATTCAAACTAAAGGTTCCCAGCCCCTCATTCTCTCTCAAGCCTTGGTCCACAAGAACCTAATTCAGTAGGGCTGAGAAATTGTATTTCTAACCTGCTTTCAAGTAATGTTGCTATACTGACCTCTCCTCTATTGCTCCATCGTCTTCCTACCCACACTTCTGCCAAACCCATGAAGTGGTCACAGAAGTCACCCTGATGTGCCCAAAGAACCAAGCTTCACTTCCCAAGCAGGTGTGTTAAATTGGGTCACTGGCCTGCCAGGCAGCAGAAATTCAACTCTCTCACCACATGGTAATTGCTTGTGATTCTACTGATCTTCCTGCCAAATCTCATGGAGGTTAATGGTGACACTGTCGGTTGGATGGAGACTTGGGCCTGTGGACATAGGGTGCTTTTTCATTTGCAGAGCAGGTTTCAATAACCTGTGGATTTCTCTAAGCACTGGCTGGATTGTAGGTAAGGAAATGGAGTGACTTGGATGATGGAGTACCCAGCTCTGTGAAAAGGAAACTTCCGAGGCTTGCCGAAGGGGAAAAATGGGTGTCAGGGCACTGAGCATGAGCCGTCTGGACTGCTGCCATGCTGAGATCCATGAGTATGTAAGTCAAATATGAAATTCAAAGGGTCACGTGATCCCATCATTTAACCTGACAGGATGTCAGGCTGCCTCTTGCTACCTCTCTCCATAGTGCTATCTCTTCAGAGAAGCCAGGGTCAGGTTTCTTTGGGATCAAGATATTGGACAACTGTCAAGAAGTGCCAGTACCCCTCCTGCTATGTCCATATGCCTGGCTTGAAAGCTTAGGTTTCTGTGGTAAAAATACAGGATGCTCTTTAAAGAGCATGGAGTTTGGCCTATGGGCAGAGCTCATAGCTACAATCTTTGAGAGGAAGCCAGGTCTATTTGCTCTTCATATTATTCCTCTAGCATCGTGGGGACTCAGTAAACGTTTGCAGAATGAAAGAATTGATGGTGATTCTAGTTTTTAAAATTTCTTTACCTCTTAGAGAAGTAGAGCTCCTCCAAAATCGGGATCTCAAAAGTAGATCATAAGCCAAGCTCAGAAAGACAAACAATGCATGTTTTCTCCCATATGTGAAAGCCAGATCTAAAATACTCTGGGACATGATAAATTATACAGGACTCTAGGCATTCACAAACACTAAGACCATAGGTGGATATTCTTAGGAGAGGAACTCAAAGACACAATGCCTATGTGCCTCTGATCATATAAAATAATATTTATCAAAATAAACTCCAAGAAATGGAAACAGGAGGCTTTTTCCTTGTGGTTGTCACTGTTTTCTTTTCTTTTTGTCTTGTTTGATTGTTTATCTATCTTTGGGAGGCACAGAAATGGAGGGGCAAAGGGGTAAACCAATGCCACCATGGTACTCCCTAGACACTATGTTGAAAATGAACTGTACATTCTTTTTTTTTTTGCCAGTCCTGGGCTTGAGCTCAGGGTCTGAGCACTGTCCTTGGACTTTCTCAAGGCTAGAGCTCTACCACTTGAGCTTCAGCACCACTTCTGGCTTTTTTTTTTCTATGTATGTGGTGCCAAGGAATCGAACCCGGGTCTTTGTGCATGGTAGGCAAGCACTCTACCACTAGGCCAAACTCCCGGCCCCATGGACTATACTATTCTGTGGGTGGGGATGAGAGGGGAAATGAGAGAATGAGGAAAGGAGTGATATTGTTCCGAAGGAAATTTATTATTATTATTATTATTATTATTATTATTATTATTGCCAGTCCTGGGGCTTGAACTCAAGGCCTGGGCACTGTCTATGAGCTTTCTCAAGGCTAACGCTTCACTGCTTGAGCCACAGCACTACTTCTGGCTTTTTTTGTGTATATGGTACTGAGGAATCAAACCCAGGGCTTCAGGCATGCTAGACAAGCACTCTACCATTAGGCTACACTCCTGGCCAAGAAATGTATTCTTTACCTGACATTTGAAACAGTAATCCCTCTGTACATCACCTTTATAATAACCATTGTTTTGAAAAGTAGCTCCTAGACAGGCTGGGATGGATATCCTATCCTTCTTGACCTAGTTTGTTTGACTTGAGACTTCATGGCATTGAAGTGACTCAGAGAATGACCCTCTGGTACGTCAAGTGAAAGCGAACCTTCTGAATTTGTGGAGGTGCCACCTCGAGCCTGGGAGGTGAGGAAGGCTGACTTTGCCATTCCAGATCATATCGTGCTCTTTATTTGGTCATCAGAAACTTTCCTAAGGCCTGGTTTGAGCAGTTCAACCTGGCATCTGCTGTGCTGTGCTGTTGGCATTAAGAAATGCAAGAGACGGCTGGGCATGGTGACTCATGCCTGTAATCCTAGCTACTCAGAAGGCTGAGATCTGAAGATCACAGTTCAAAGCCAGCCTGGGCACTAAAGACCATGAGACTCTTATTTCCAATTAACCACTAGAAAATGGGAAGTGGGGCTGTGGCTCAAGGGGTAGGGTGGTAGAGCACAGGGACAGTGCCCAGGCCCAGAGTTCAAGCACCATGACTGACAAAGAAAGAAAGAAAGAAAGAAAGAAAGAAAGAAAGAAAGAAAGAAAGAAAGAAAGAAAGAAAGGAAGAAAGAAAGGAAGAAAGAAAGAAAGGGAGAAAGAAAGAAAGAAAGGGAGAAAGAAAGAAAGAAAGGAAGGAAGGAAGGAAGGAAGGAAGGAAGGAAGGAAGGAAGGCAGGCAGGCAGAAAGGCAAGGGATGCACACATCTGGCTTGAGGTCTGAAAGTGGACTTGTGAGGCTTCCAAAGTCCAGCTGTGGTGGTGGCAGCTGGAATTAGAAAGAGAAGACCTAAAAGCGACAATGAATGTGGAGGCTGGACCCTGTTGAGCTGGCTTTCCTCTGCTCATCATATGAAGCCAGGTAAGACAGCTATACTCTCCTTACAACACTAGGAAGGCCTGAAAGGGGCTTGAGGTTTGGGGTTCATGTACACTTCCTGGGATGTAAGTATCAATGCTCCAGGAGTTCTCACGGAGGGCACAGGCCTTGTACTAAGTCAGCAGAGCTGACGCAGCAGCAGGTCCTGCACGCTTCCCTCAGCTCAGTGGGCGCTGGCCAGCTTCCAGGGCCACAGGTCCTTGCATATCTACTGGGTTGCGGAGGTTGGTCTTGCTAGCTAGAGCTAGATGGGGTCCAGATGAGGACATCATGCTGTGTATGGGCAAGGCTTTTAACACATTGTACAAAAATGTTTGTCCAGAGCTGGGACTGACAGCTAGCCAAGAGTAGAGCCATGAATTATAAGGCTACAACTACCCAGAGGGGCATTGCTTCCTATTTAGTGCAAAATGGACAGTGGGAAATCCTAGTTTGGGGTGTCTGGTGTGGTGCTAATCATAGTTGCCTGAGACCTCTGGGCTAGGTGACCCTACCATTTTAGGGGGATACTGAGGCCAAAGGCTGACTCTCTTCCTTGCCATGTCTAAGAGAAGTTGACCTTGGCCTAGATCAGGTTGAATCGACTTCACTTAAGGACATACCTGCTCTAACAGTGAATCACCCTAGACCCTGCTCAAAACAGGCTTCTGGACTTGCTCATGGTATTTCTAGTCTGAGGGCAGGGATTATTAAAGTTCTATTCTAGCTGGGCTCAGTGTCTCATTCTAGTAGTCCTAGCTACTCAAGAGGTAGTGATGAGGAGACAAAAAATTCACACAAGACCCCATCTCAACCAGTAAAAATCTGTGGGAACAGGCAAAAAAATGAGATCCTAGCTAAACAAATAGTCATAGCAAAAAATGTTGGGGTCATGGCTTCAGTGATAGAGTGCCTGCCTAGCAAGTGCAGAGCCTTGAGTTCAAATCTCTGGGGTGTGTGTGTGTGTGTACTTCTGTTTCTATGACAAGAGTTAGAGGGAGGAAGAGAAACAAATAATATTTAGAAGGATATCATTTATGGGCCGGGAGCATAGCCTAGTGGTAGACTGCTCACTTAGCACACACGAAGCCCTGGGTTTGATTCCTCGGTATCACATACGCAGGAAAAGCCAGAAGTAGCGCTGCGGCTCAAGTGGCAGAGCGCTAGAGCAAAAACATGTCCAAGGACAGTGCCCAGGCCCTGAGTTCAAGTCCCAGGACTGGCACAAAAGGGAAGGATATCATTTATTGAAAGAACCTTAGTGATTAGGACAACTTATATGAAAATTAGAGTAATTCTAGGAATCATCAAGATGCTTAGAGAGGAGCTAAAGTCTTCATTCCAGTTTTAGTTTTCTTTTTACCTCTTCCTTCTCTTCCTCTCTTCCTCACTTTTTAAAACCAGCTAGGGGAACATTTGTGCAATGGAGTAAGCGCAGAGCTTGTCTTTCCTCGCAGGTGCTATTGTGAGGGTATGGACTGTATCTCCAGAGTTCCTTCTTCCCTCCCGGCCTCAGTCCTGTCCTCATAGCTGGGCACCACAGGGCAGGTTGGAGTCTGTCGGAGTGGGACAAGATGGATCTCTCATTTCTGTCTGAGGGATGTCGCCATAGTGGCTGCTTGAGTTGACCTGAGTTGCAGGCAAGGAAGGACCTGGAGATGTGAATCTGTGGGCCTGTCACTTCTCATCAGGACTGACCAGTCTCCTCACTGTCCCTCCAACTTCACATTACCCTTCTAGAGCATTCTCTAGTCAGTGGATCCTTTACCAATATGACAAATACTTTATCTATCTTGGTGTTCAGGAGCCAGTCTAGCTTTCTATTTCCTCCCACAACGATTATCTTCATATACAGTGTTCCTGATCAGACCACAGTGTTTCTGCCTTTATGTGGCTTTGCTGGCCTGAAATGCTCTTCCTCCGTCTTTGATAAGAAAACTCATTTTCCACCCAGAGTCTTGCTTAAATGTCCCACCCACTGAAAAACATGTGTGGACTCTCAGATCAGGGGGTCAGGGCCCTTGGCATAGCTCTGACTACGTGGTCTGCATAGCTCTGTTTGCTGATTGCAGGTTCCTCCACAGGCAGGAACCATATGTGGTCATTTCTATGTCTACAGAGCCAAGATTATGGCGTTACCCAGAGTGTGGGCACCCTGAGACCTACTGAATGCACATCCATATGTGGGAAAATTATAGGGAGCATGGCTGGGGAATTGTAAGTGGTAGGTGCCAGGTAATCCTGTCTCCAAGTCTCAGAGGGTCATAGGGACCGAACAGAGTAGATAGCTTCTGGTATCTTTGTCAAACATTAGTTCTGAATCTGTTTCTAGAAAATATAACGTGTCATATGTAAGACAAAAGTCTAAGAAGGACTAAAATCTGACCCTTCCGTAAAGAGTCAAAACCATCCTGGCCCTGAACAGCTCTATCCAAAGCATTACCAGCATGTACCGCCAGGTGGCAATCTTCTCCCAACTCCAGCAGGACTCAAGGCGACCTGCCATCTCCAACCCCAGGGCCTACATTTAACAGGTTGTGACAAAACAGCCATCTCCACTTGGCTTTTCCCTGCTGCTCTGAGTCATTGTTTAGGAAGTCTATTGTTCCCAGGGCAACACGGGTGCCCCCGGAAGGAGTTCCGTGTGCTGTGTGTGTTGACCTTCGGATGAGCAGAGGCTCTGCTCCTGGGTCCCCCAGAGCCCGGTAGCCCAGCTGGCCTGTCCTTACCTGGCAATCAGTATCCTTGATTGTACTAGCACAGAATCCAGTGTCCCGTGTCCCCTTGGCTGCTGAAGCTCTGCTCAGAGACGGTAGCCAAGCTTTCCCTGGACTCTACCAGACACCCTTTGTTCAGCTAGTCTTACCTTGTGGCTTCCACTGGAACTGCTCCACAGTCCTCCACATCCTTGGTTTCTTCTGACCGGAGCACTCCTTTGCACAGAGCCAGGTGTGACACGAGGTGTGAATGGTCCATGCCCGCAGCCTGGAAGAACTGGAAGTCCTGAATTCTTCCTTTTCTCCTTGAAAGCAGTGCTGCTTGGAATGGGGCTCCTTAATGGATCCAACAGACGCCCTGCCTGTACACAAGGACGAGGCTCCCCTACTGTAGGAACATCTAGTTTCCATGAGGAGCTCTGGAATATTCTCCACCCTCCACCATGCCATGAGTTCAGCACTTCCCACAAGACTCCTGCTAAGCCCTCCCTTCCCCTCCTCAGGCCCCTGTGCCAGCTCCTGTATACTTCTTTTGGGGTGCAATCTAGGGGTCTTCTGTGTGCACCTTGGACTCCCGCCACAATTCCACAAATGCCTAACTTGACATCCTACCATGCACACATGACAGCTACCGTGCCTGACTGTGACAGGATAAACTCCCCCTGTCCCCCCCCAGTAGGCTGTGTCCCCAGCACTCAGCACAGGACCACACACAAGTCCAAGGGCAGTTCCTGGGTTTCTCCTGTAAACGAAGGGAATGAGGTGAGCCACGCCCTGTGTGTCTCAGCAGGACAAATCCCTTTTTTCTGAAGGGCCCCACAAACCCCTCTACAGGAAGTAGAGGTGGGAAGAAGAACAAATATTCCTGAAGGCAAATGTCACACAGCCCTTAGTTCTAATATTGTAGTAGAGTTTCTCTCCATTGTGCATTTCCTCCAGTTTTGCTAACTCTATTAGTCTTCATAGGTCCCCTTAGTATTCTTTATGTAAATATCAAGTCTCACGGTCTCCTAAGCAGTGACGCTCACTGGTTTGATATATTAGCTGGGATTTTGTCCCATTGTACATTACAGTGACTCCATAGCTACTCAAGCTATAGCAAAGATCACCAATATCCTAGGTCCCACCCCAGTGGGGTGATTTCATTTACACGAAACCCCGAGAGGTCATTGTTTCACCACGGAAGAAAAATGAAAGCTCAGAGAGGCGCCTGGACTCGGCCAAGGTCACACTGGGTCTTCTGCTTGCGGGCCCCTCAGCCTAGAGGAGGGGCAGAATAGGCAGGAACATGCACTAAAGGGTTGATGAGGGGAAGGAGGATAGGGAGGGGAGCAGCCTTCAAGGAGAAATGAAAGAAGGCAGAGAAGACAGGGGTGGGGGGACAGGACTCTGTCAGAAAGGCAAATGACCTGAATCCCAATGTCCTATGCACACTAATGGCCATGAAAATAGCTGCAGATTTGCCTGCATTTGTGTGACCAAGATTTATTGTGCCAGCAGCTCCGGTAATTGGATGATGAAAGCGTTTCAGCTGGGCCTGCTGGCTGGAGATTCATTATCAGGGAGCTGGAGGTGGGGTGGGGAGTGGCCAAGAGCAGGCACAGTGATGGAGAGATTGTCTGCAGAAATCTGAGCGCCTCTTTCCCACCCCAAAGGGGCCAGGAGAGGGCAGCAACCACGGCCACTTCCCAGCACACCGAGCAGCTGTGCACCATGGGAGGGGCCGGGCGGCCTTGGCAGCAGCCCACGGTGCCTGGACGTGACGCCTGCAGAGGGGGATCCTTCACTTTGTGTTTTGCTGCCTGTAGAGCTTGGGAAGGTGACTTCATCTCTGAGTCACAGTTTCCCCAGCTGTGCCAGTGAGGATGGGAGCTCTGACTTGAATGAGGAAGTGATGCACTTCCAAGGAAATGGCTGGTCCTGACTCACTAAGTCCTTGGAACCTACTCTGGAGGAAGCATCATTCTACTCCCTGCTGCTCAGGCCTGGCCCGGGGTCCTGAGAGCTCGGCCGGCCTCAGAGCCCTTAAGACTAGATGCTAAGCCCCGGTAGGTGCTTGCTACATGAATGTCTAGTCTCTCCAGGAGAGTGGGGCAAATCTAACAGGCATAAGGGGCTAGGGGTGCCAGGGAGAAGTGAGAGGACTTGGGGGACAGTCCCAAGTTAAGCCACCCTTCCCAAGAGATCAGGAGGTGCCTTCCTCTGAGAAGAAGGCCTGGGGTCACAGAGAAGGGATTCTGTGTCCTAGGACTAAGGAAAGAGGAAGATTGGGCTCTGGAGAAAGAAAGTGCTTGAAGCTCAGGCCTATCTACTACTTGACTAAATGTGATTGTCCACAGCCTTGGTTTTCTCACCTGAAAAATGGGGATGGGTTTTGTTTGGATTGTTTTTTTGAATCACAAAGAATAGAAAACCACATGAGGTCATTTAGACAGAGTAGAGTGGAGTCACGAGCCAGCTGTGAGACTGGAATGTGTGCTCAGCATTGGAGGTGGCAGGGAGGCCAGGCAGGGGCGAGCTTCTCTTTCCACCTCTGTTAGAAGGTCTCTGTGGCTCCTTAGTGCCTGGGAAGGATTTCTCCTGTTGCCCCTGCACCTCTCTGCTCCCTGACAGCCTCTCCTTCCTCCTAATCCCTGCTCTAGGGCACACTCGTGACCACTCATGGCTGTGACTCAATGCCACGGTCCCTTGCTCTGGATCCTTTGTAATTTTCCCTTCCTACCTCAAGCTGCTCCCCATCCTTCTGAGTTTATGAATACAGAGGAAACTTGACTGGCCCTGTTCTTTTGTCCTCTCCAGCCTCGCCAGAGGATAGAGAGCTATTTATGATCTGCACCTGATCGGGGTCACAGGGCCCTCGCTGATCTGACAGAGGGACAGTCCCCTAGATTGACAAGCTGAGTATTGGATTGGGGGAGGGGAGGAGGATGGACTAGGTTACATTTACAAAATGCCACATACGATGTTGACAGCACACAGCTCAAAGAAGTTTGACAAAACTCAGAAATCCTAGCCCAGCGCTGGTGGCTCATACCTATAATTCTAGCGACTCAGGAGGCTGAGATCTGAGGGCTGGGGTTTAAAACCAGCCTGGGTAGGAAAGCCTATGAGATACATCTCTAATTAACCACTAAAACAACTGGGAGTGACATCGTGGTTCAAGTGGTAGAGCACTATTCTTGACAAAAAAAAAAAAAATCTCTGGGTCAGCGCCCAGGCCCTGAATTCCAGCCCCTGGACTGGCATGAAACAACAACAAAACCTTCAGAAACCTTCCCCTGCTCCCTCCTGCTCTCCAGCTTTGCCTTTCTCAGTCTCACATCTGACAGTATTCTTAGCCTTTCTTTGCTGATCAGCCGGGGCCTTGGTGGAAATGATCTCATGATCCAGATCCTTGATAGCGCTCGACAGCTGTCCAGCTCTCCCTCTCTGGGCACTGCCTGCCAGATCTGTGGTATTAGGAAGGAAACAGGTGGGAACTACCATTTGCTGGGCCCTTGAATGTCTGGCCCTGGCCACAGTGCCTTATCACTTTCTCTGTTGTGTGCGTGTGTGTGTGTGTGTGAACTCGGGACCTGGATGCTATTCCCTGAGCATCTTTTGCTCAAGGCTAGTGCTCTACCACTTGATCCACAGCTCCACTCCCAGCTTTTCGGTTGTTCATTAGAGATAAGAGTTTCATGGATTTTCCTGCTCAGGCTGGCTTGGAGCCTCAGTCCTCAGATCTCAGCTTCCTGTGTATAGCTAGGGTTACAGGGTAAGTCCCTTGCGCTAGCTCACTGCCTTTTGAGTGGGGGCTTTATTCCAGCTAGAAAAACAGGTTAGAAAAGAGGATGGTGAAATGATATGAAGCCAGCTTTGCAAAATCAATGCACTAAAAACTAATTAGCTAATGGCTATTTTTTTTCAGATCATGAATGGCTTCTTTGAAGCACTCTGCATGTGTGGGGCATTATTCCGGGTATGTTACATGTAGTAGCAGGGCTTGGGGTATCTCTTTCATCTCCCTTGCTTGCCTGTCATTTTGCAAACCTCAGCCTTGGGAAAAAGTCACTTGACCAAAGCTACACTGCCCTGGTGCAGATGGATACACAGCCAGGCCCTTTAGCTGCAGATTTCAATATTTTAGCCACTGTTCTGTAGGACAGGACTCAGAGAGCCTTCCTCACTCCAGCTCAAGGCCCCGGAACGCATTTCCTGTCTTTTTCCTCCAAAAACTGCTCCCATCAGACACCTCTTCAAGCCACAGCCACTTCCCCAGCTGCTTGTTACTTTCAACACGATTGCATCTTACCCATCTCCGAAGCACTCACAGCCCCACACTACCCTGTTGTTGTTATTTCTGTCCCAGCCCGAAGTCTTGGGATTCCTTATTTGCTGTTGTTACTCCCTTTCCTCTTTTTAACACGGGTCTCCATCTGCCCTACTCCCTCTAATCAAACTGCCCTGAGAAGATGGATCTAGTGCCCCAATATTTGCAGAATGGAAACAATAGTTTAAAACCATTACCGGTCACACATAGTCTGTGCATTGTGAAACATGCCACAGCCCTAGGAGTTCTGCAAGATCTTTTTGTCCTGATTCTGAAGAGAAGTGGAAGCCAAACGCCGAGTCTTCCATTTAACTTAGTTAATGAGGACACTTAGGCAAGTCTTCTCTATCCAGCCAGAGTTTGCTTTTTCTGTCCTCTACTATTATACCCAGAGCTGAGGATGTGGCTCAAGGGTAGTCCGTTTGCCTAGCATGGACAAGGCCCCGGGTCTCATCCACAGCACTATAATTTTTTCCCTATGATATTATAACCAGTCAAGGTGAAATTCAAGTGCAAAGCTCAGCCAGTGTCCTTAGAGGTAACAGATCAGTATTTCCTATGTTGTTTCCCTTGGAATTACCAGTTCTTGCTCTCTTTGTGGTCATTTAACATTTCAGCCATGGTCAGATGTGATGGCGGCTTTCCTTCCTTCCTTTCCTCCTCCTCCTCCTCCTCCTCCTCCTCCTCCTCCTCCTCCTCCTCCTCCTCCTCCTCCTCCTCTCCCTTCTTTGTCCTGGGGTTTGACATCAGGTTGTAGTATTTCCTAGGCATGTGCTCTATCACTTAAGCCACACTTCCAACCCTTCTTTGCGTTGGCTATTTTCAAAGTCGAGCCTTGCGTTTCCATTGGGCTCTCCTGTGTCTTTGGGGATGGCAGAAGGCACCACTGCGTCCAGCCATTGTGTTTTCCCCATAGCTGGGATAACGGGTACACACTGCCATGCGTAGTCACTGGCTGAGAAGGATCTCTTGAACATGTTTTAGTTTTGTCTGAGCTGACCTTGAACCATGATGCCCAGATCTCTACCTCTTGAGTAGCTAGGATTACTTGGCAGACACAATCACTTGGCAAATAAAATACATTTCATTTTCTTTTTAGAGGGCTTGTAGTTCTCATACCTCTCGAACAATCTTCATGCATTTCCATCTTTCTCTCTCCCTTCTTCCTTCTCCCTTCTTTTCTTTCCCATTGCTCCCCAGTCTCCCTTCTAAACACTGCTGCTTCATCATGTAATTCAGGGTTTCTGGGAGTCCCCACTCGTGTACATGCTACCTCCCTATTCCACGAGTGGGATATGACAGACTCATCTCATGATTGGGGAAATGGTGCTCATGAACATCCCATGAAGTCTCCATGTTGCCATGCAGAATGCCTCTGCCTCAGCCCCGGGTCCCTAAACCTGAGGGAACCCTTTTGTTTTCGCCTCCCTGCCCCTCAGCAGCATGGGAGGCCTTTCCTGAAGCAGTTCCACTTCTCCTTGCTCACCTCACGCCACACTATTGTGATTCCCTATGCGTCCCCTCATGTTCCTCCTCTGAGAGACGGAGCGCTTGTGGGGTCGCTCTTCCATCCACTGCTCACACTCCTGCCATTGGTCAGCAATGGCCAAATCTGTGCCTCGGTCTTGGCTTCATACCCAGGTACTGGGTATTGTCCTCAAATGCAACTGGATAAGACCTAACTCCTCCATTCCTCTCATGCATCCTGTTCTGTCTGGGCTCTTTCTTCATACACCAGCTTCCTGGGCCAGCAACCCATATAACATTCATCACTCTCATCTGTCTTTTGTTTTCTACACCCAAACACAAAAATCAGCTTTTAGGCTCTGGAGAAAAGATACCTTTCTCACCGAGAAGCAAAACACAGAGGGAAAGCTTGATATCAGGAATGTTAGGTGAACCCTAGGGGTTGGCCCCATCTGTGTTGAAATTCTGCTTCTACCATTTCCTATGTGCCTCCGATCAGCTCTCTCTACTCATGCACCTCTCTTTCTTAGTCTGACGGATTACCAGGAGGATTAGAAAGAAGGATTGTAAATTCATAGCACTGTGCTCAAATCTGTTAGCGTTTAGTGATAGTAAGCCGGGTGTTGGTGGCTCACGCCTGTAACTGTAAGCTCTTCAGGAAGTTGAGCTCTGAGGCTTTCAATTCAAAGCTAGAGCACAGGCAAGAAAGTCCCTAAGACTCTTGTCCCCAATTTACACCTCACAACTCAGAAGTGGAGCTGTGGTCAAGTGTTTGAGCGCCAGCAAAAAATCTAAAAAACAGTACCTTGGCCCTGAGTTTAAGGCCCAGTACTAGCACAAGTACACACACACACACACACACACACACACACACACACACACACACACACACACACACACACTGCTGTCGGTATTCATTATCATGATGCTAACAATAATATTTCCTGATCGAATCTAGATCTTAATGTAATCTTTCTATTGTAATCTCAGGCTGAGTTTTCTCTTTTGGACATTGTTTTGGCTTCCTAAGTGACCCTTGCCACTTAGGCATTCCTGGCATGATGCCTTTGCACATAGGCAAGCATGCCTTCAGTCTTGCTTAAGGCAATCTGTGGCATCTGACACCACTTTCTATGTACTCTGTGCCCCCAGCCATGCTTATTGGATGCTAAACACCCATTGGTGGCTCACAGCTTCTGCCATGTTTGCTCAAGCAGATGCCCAGCCTCTGCCTGGGTGGCTTCTCTCCCTTCTCTCCCTTCTCTCCCTTCTCCTTCCTGGAGAGAAACAACATCTTACACTCCTGGAGCCCAGGTCTGTTATCCTGCCATGGGGGATGCCTGCTTATGCAGAGCAGCACCTGGCCCACAAAAAGGCCTTGCAGAACATTTTTCAGACATATAGTGGGGCCAGAATTCACCATCAAGCCCAAAGCTCAAATCAATCCCCGTCTTCTGCCTTGGGACCCCTCATTTTGCTTCAGTAGAGCCCATAGGGGGTGGGGTGGGGTGGAGGAGCTCCCCAGGTGAGCGTAGCAGGCAGCCTGAGGACACCCACAATCCCATCTCCCTGCTGCACCTGCTAAGTGGGGGAAGGCTAAAATTATCCACTACCCACGTCCTATATCTCCCCATCCGACATGGGCAAGAGATAAAAAATGAACGACACAAAATCCAATCTTCCTTGGTGTGGAGGCTGATGGGGGCGGGGCTGCTCCTCGAACAGCACATCTTATATTTATTGCCTCATAATTGAAGGCAGCCTGGAGATGTCCCAGCATGGGTCCCGACAAGACAGATGGGGGCACAGCGACTGCTGAAAGAGAGAGTCAGGGCACAGATTTCTTCACAGAATTGCAGCTGTGAGTGGAAAGGTGGCAGATAGCTGGCTGCAGCTCTGGCTCCGGGCCTCTACTGGGGTGCAAGGTCTTACTTGGTGATGATTTTGGAGCAAACCCTCTTCTCTCCAAGATGGATACCAGCCTTCTGGATTTCATAACCAAAGTATAAGAGAACACACTGTTCAGGGATTTGGGAAAATCATAAGTTACTAGTTTTCTGTGTGACTTTAGGCAAATCCCTACATCTCTGAAATATATAAAGGGAAGTTACGGTTGGCTCTGATGGCTCCTGTTTGTAATCCTAGCAACCCAGGACGTTAAGATTTGAGGCTCCTGGTTCAAAGCAGCCTGGGAAGAAGAATCTTTGAGTTGATGATGATGATGATAACATCTCCACTGAACAAGAGAACAAACAAACAAACAGGTCTGGCGTGTGGCTCAAATGGCAGAGCATTTTGCCTAGGAAATTAAGCACAGAAACAGTGAGACAGAGTGAACCAATTCAACAGTGAGAAGCCACTAGATGCTATGTTGGAAATGAATTATAGAACTTGAGCATGAGGAGGGAAGCTGGCAGGGGAAACCTAGGAGACAATGAGGGAGGGGTGACACTGTTCAAAAGGAAATATACTTATTATCTGATTTATGTAACTGTAACCCTTCTGTATACCACCTTTACAATAAAATTTAAGCAATTAAAAAAATGACCAACCAAAAAATCCCAAATGTAAGACCCTGTGTTTAAACCTCAGTATCATACACATACAAAAGCAAGCAAATACAGCAGCTGTGGCTCATGTGGTAAAGTGCCAGCCTTGAGGGACAAAAGCCAAGCAAGAATGTGAGACCCTGAGTTCAAGCCCCAGTACTGGCACAAAATTTTTTTTAAAATGTGGACAAAAAAGTAAAACAGAAAGTAAAACAACTGCCTCTCTTCTATATGAGAATCAAGGAGGTTGGACTAGACTAGAAGCAACCATATTGCAAAATTTAGCAACAGTGCTGGAAAACTTCAGAAGAGAAGAAAAAGTAAGTAAGAAACGCTGTCAAATCTTAAGAGCCTTCCATGGCTCTTAATTGTTACGGAAATGGTCGGTCTGAATTCCCAGGCTTTGGCATTCAATGCTTTGAGAGATCCATGCAGTCCTGTCTCCTCTTAATTGTGCCACTGTGGGAGAGGATCTGGCCTGAGAGCCTGGAAGCCTGAGTTCTGGACCAATTTTATCACTGTCCTTCTGTGTGACCTTGGGCTGGTTCTGATTGTCTCCAGCTCAGTGTTTCCATCTGTACTTAGACCTTATGAAAAAACTAGGGTCTCCAAGCCCAAGCCAGTCAATTACCAATTTCTGCTATCTTTCCAAGTACCCTAAAATCATACCTGTCCCATGCCCCTCTCCAGTGATGGCCACTGGCTCACAGCAGTGCTCTCTCTTGCCGATCAGCGGCCTCTCCTCTGGTCTCCTGCCGATGCTCACGGCTCTCCATACTCCACACAGAGTGACTTTGTAAAGGCCCCTCCTCTGCTCCAGCCGCCTCCTCTGGTGTCCACACCTTCAGTGAGCCTCCTTAGGCCTTTCAACAGGGCCAGATTATTCAAGAGCCTGTTCGGTCTCTTCTCTCACTTCGGTCCCCCATCTGGCCTCACTACTTTCTCTCTAGCTCTGATACCAGGACTGGGCCCTCCCCAAACCAGCCACTAGAAGGCACTGTGGCCTGAAGACCACAGCAGGTGAGGTCAGGGTTGTGTCTATCTAAGGCTCTGCCTCTCTGCAAACTTCTGAAATTCCCCATTGTGGAGGAGACCTGCTCCATGGAGTCCCTGAGGCTCCGGCTCCTAGCCAGAGTCCTAGAGAGGGCTTCCCGTAACCTCTCAGTATATAGACAGAGAATCTATAGAGTAGAAAACAGTGCTCACAGGGCAGGTTAGTGCACAACCAAAATGGGAACCCCTTCTTGTGCTCTCTGGGGTGAGGATACAGGGCTGAAGAAGAGAGAACACTCCTAGGCTTGGGCTGCAGGAGGCATTGCATCACTGTTCAATGGCTGGAGTTAGGATTAGGAAAGACTTGGAGAAGGAGAAAGGATGTCCGTGGATCAGGTTCCTAAGCTGGCTCTGTCCTCTTTGGGGTACTGGGTCTCTTACTCATGTGTCCAGACTTCTTGAATTGGGGAGGGCAGTGTGGAGGGAAGATGGAATCAAGGAATCCAGCACCAACATTGTGATCAGGATCTACCCCTTGACGAGAACTTACTACCTTCTGGTGATCACCTCAGGCCAGAGACCTTTTTTCCTGTGAGGATTTTCAGAGGACTGCTCAGGAGAGGGGGATTCTGTGCAGAGAGACCTTCTAGGCCCTGCATCACCTTGCAGACATTAGAAGGGAGACAGGAAGCTGGGCACTGGTGGTGATGCCTATAATCCTAGCTACTCAGGAGGCTGAGATCTGAGGATCACAGTTCAAGTCAACCCAGGCAAGAAAACCTGTGAGACCTTTATCTCAAGTTAACTACCAAAAATTTAAAAAGCCAGACTTGGAACTATGGCTCATGTAGTAGAGAGCTAGCCTTGAGCAAAAGAAAAAAAGCTCAAGGACACTGCCCAAGTCCTGAGTTCAAGCCCCAGGACTGGCACAGATGAAGGAAGAAAATAATGGAAGGAGGAAGGAAAAAAGAAGGGAGGGAGAAAGGGAGGAAAGAAAGAGAAGGGAATCAGAAATAGATCCTTTCCTCTCCTCTGTTTTTCTACACTCAGTGGATTGTCAGTGATCTAGTACCTGGCCCCTTAATGCACAAGATATGTTTCAGAGCTTCTGTCCACTGAATCCAATCCTTGGAGCCTGCAGATAGTCTGAGGTTGGGCTTAGGCAGTATGTGCCTGGCTCCCCCAGCCGGCCCAGAATCCAAGGACCCTGAGTTTTGACTGTGGACGTTCCATATACTATACTTCCTCTCTGTGATGTGGGGTACTGAGTAGGACCTCTGAAATAAGCTTTACAGATAAAAGAAGCAACTGATGACAAGGGCTTGTGCTGGGTGAAGAGACTGCTGTGTAGGTGCTGCATGTAGAGAGGGTTGCAGGCAGAGGAAAGCTTCAGTTTTCCTTTCTATCCCCACATACAAGGTTTTTTTTGGTTTTGCTTTTGCTTTTTGCCATTCCTGGGCTTGAACTCAGGGTCTGGTCACTGTCCCTGAGTTAGTTTAATGCTCAAGGTCATCATGCTACCACTTAAGCTACAATACCACTTCTGGCTTCCTCTGTTTGTGTGGTAGTGAGGAATTGAACCCAGGGCTTCATGCATTCTAGGCAAGCACTCCACCAGCAAGCCACATTCTCTCTCACACATTGTATAGTTTATTTTCAACCTAGTGTCTAGTGAGTGTTACAGCTGCATTTGCCCATTCCTATGCTCCTCCATTCAGGAAAGGAAGTTCTGCAATGTATTTGCCATGAGCGAACTTGCAGAAAGGCTGTGGCAGAGGTCAGTGGTGGCTTGGGATATGTGGCCCCCTGGAGAATAGTTTGTTAGATGCAGACCAGACAGGGCCGAGTGTCACACCCAGGAGCTCACATATATCTCACAAGAGATAGGGAGGGAGTGTTTTGGTGTTCTAGAAAGATCTTAAGTTGGAGAGAAACCATAGGAGACAGGAAGAGCCTGGGACCATGGTGCAAGAGAAGGATAGTGCGGCACAATGTGGGCAGAGGTCCTGAGATGGATTTGAGAGCTCCCCTGACAGTGCAACCCAAGGCAAACAGCAGTATGTGTGGAAAAGAAGAGTTAGGGGATGTCTTTGGTGAAACCTAAGGCTTTCCCAGGTGGCCATTGGAGCCATAGTGGATTGCAGTTCTGAATGAAGGTCTGCTTTATGTCCCAGCATTGCAAAGCAGCCTGATGCCATTGTCATAGGAGGTGGCCTCCGGGCCAGGCTTTTCCAAGTATGAAATTATTTGTTTTCTAGACATAACTTTCTGGGAGAAATATGGCCAACATGGAAGCTAGATAGTCTAACAGCTAGAACACACAACAGAATGTTATCTATATTGCAGGCTTGCCAGTGTTTACTCCTCAGATAGATACAAAATGCTGTGGGCTAGACTCAGTGCCCAGCCCAGAGTCCAAAGGCTTTGCCTTATATTTTTCTTTTTCCATTTTGGGTTTGATAGTTTTATTTTTCCATTGAACCACTTCACTCAGTGAAGTAATTTGGTATATGGCCTCAGGTAAGGCTCTGAAACCATTTCCTCCTCAAATTGTTACGAATATACATGTGAGTGATCACCTAGACCAGAATTTTCTGGAATGATTCTATAAAATATTGGCTCCAAAATTGCCTCAGGAGGGGTGGAGGACATGGCTCAAGTGGTAGAGGGCCTGCCTAAAACATGTGAGAGCAAATTCAAACCCCAACTCTATCCCACTGTTACCCTCTAAAAAGAAAAGAAAAAGAAAATGAAGCTTAAAAATAGAAAGCATTGTACGCTGCAACATGGTTAAACATTGGGAGCAAAAACACAGCAAGTGCTTCAAGGAGTCTTCTAGTAAGGGTGTGGTGCGTGCGTGCGTGCGTGTGCGTGTGTGTTGGGGCTTGAACTCAGGAACTGGGCTCTATCCCTTAGCTTTTTTACTCAAGACTAATGCTCTACCACTTGAACCATGCCTCCACTTCCTGCTTCTTGGTGGTTATTCGGAGATAAGAGCCTTATGGTCTTTCCTACCCCAGCTGGCTTTGAACAGGAGCCTTAGCTCTTAGCCTCCTGAGTTGTTAGGTGCTTGGCCTTGGTCAGGACATTTTATGAGTGGATTTGTAATTTTTTTAAACTATGTATCCTACCGTGAACACATGCAGAACATTCCACTTCAGAAGAGGATAACTGCCTCCGATCTGTGGAGTATACACCTGGGATAGGGCTGGAAGCATGGCGCGTACACAAGCAGCCAGTTCTGCTCCAGGAATCATAAGCCATGGATGTTCCTGCAGGGCAGAATGGCCTGATTGCCACTTGGAGCCTTTGCCCTGGGCCTTGAAGGATGAGCAGCAACCTAGACCACATCTCGGAACTGTACAATGGAAAGAGCCAAATAAGCAGAAATGCCAATGGAGACGCCAGGTGAGAACTCAGTGCCTAAAACATGGCAAAGGTGGATGTGGGCCAGAACTTTCCTGCAGGTTCTAGGGAGGGGCATTCTGTGTGTCGTTTCTAAGTGCTGGGTCTGTCGTGAGGAGTCAGAGTCGGGGTCTCCCGGGCCTTGTTATCACTCAGGCAGCCTGGACTGCACATGTGGCTAAGTTCTCCCATGGCCCCTCTTTCCTCAGGGAGTCTGCAAAGCTCTTTTCTTGTCAGGAAGATACAACTTGGGAGCTGGAAATCTGGGGACCATGATTCCCAGGGACTCATTAAGGCCCCTTGTTCAGATGTTTCCCCTTTGGAGGCCAATTAAAGCAACAGGAAGTTTAGGCTGAGGTAAATATTTATGCTTGTGCTTGAGACAGATCCTTTGGTACTGAGCTAGGCGGGTCCTCCCGCTCCCCTGGGGTCTGGTAGACCTCAAGGGCCCTGGATTCATGTACAACCAAAGTACATGGGATTATTTATTATTATTATTATTATCTAAGAGCCAGACTCTATGTTCTATGTTGGAAGTCCAATGCCATCTGAGGAAGAATCCTTCTCAACTCCATAGTAACATCTCCACAGTGGCCCCAAGGGCACTTGATCATTGGGTGGGCCGGAGGGGACAGAGGGGGAGAAAGACTAGGTTTTGGTCTCAGGGTTTTGCCCTTGCTCTACCACTTGAGCCACGCTCCCAGCTCTTATAATCTCATTTAAAAGAACAGTTTTATTGAGATACAATCCAGATACAAGTAATGCATCTACTTATATAAAGAAAGAGAGTCAGTAGTTTATTTATTTATTATTATTATTTATCATTATTATTACTATTTTGCCAGTCATAACTCTTGAACTCAGGGCCAGGGCACTGTCCTTGAGCTTTTTTGTGCTCAAGGCTAGTGATCTACCACTTGAGTCACAGTGCCCCTTGTTTTTTTTCTGAGCAGTTTACTGGAGATAAGAGTCACACTAACTTTCCTGCTCTGGTGAGCTTTGAACTGTGACTCTCAGATTTCTGCTTTCTGAATAGCCAGGATTACAGGAGTGAGCCACCAGAGCTTAGCTCCAATTTAGCTTTAGTAGCATATAAAACACTTCTCCTTTGTATGTTATTGTCACAGAATTACAGGCTTTAAAATTTTTCTGCTATTAACATAGATAATTATTAGTTTACTTATCTTTATACAGTATAGAAAAAAGAAGATACTTGCAATCAAACATAAATGCAGGCTACTTCCGAAATACTGCAGATTTAATTCCAGATCACCACAATCAAGCAAATGAATAGGATGTGTCCCACAATATTTTGATTTTCTAATTCTTGTAGAGTTCATGTGGCAGTATGCTATAGTGTTTCAATTGTACAATAGCATTATGTCTAAAAATAGCTTAATTTTAAATACCTGATTGCTAAAAAATGCTACTGGTCCTCTGAACTATTGGCACCTGTAACGTTGTTGAATATAAAGCAGTCCCAAACCTTCAGCTGACAAAAAAAGACAAAAGAAGCAAATGGCCCTCAAGTGAAGTAATAAAAGAAGGAATGGCTGCTGGTTTTGTATTTATATATGGAGTTACCTTTCCCAGAGATCTTCAGTTCTTCATGTCACTTGGATTTACCGTTTTGTATCCTTGCTCCTCAGCCTCCAGGACTCATTTTTACTATATCTTATAGTGAAAAGCTCCTCAACTTCTGATCACCTGGGAATGTCATAATTTCAATTTTCTTTTTAAAAATTTTCGCTTTGTTTATTTGTATGACAGTGGAAATACTTTTATTTTATTTTTAAAATTTTATTTTATTGTTGGGGTGATGTACAGAAGGGTTACAGATACATTCACCAGGTAGTGAGTGCATTACTTCTTGAACATTGTTACCCCTTCCCATGTTTTTCTCCCACTTTCCCTCCCCCCACCCCTCACTCATCTTGTTTCTCCCTTACCTTCCCATTTTCAAATATTCAATTTCTTTTCTTGAATTTTTTTTGGGGGAGGGTGGTAAATGGGGATTGAACTTTGGGCCTGGATGCTGTCCCTGAGCTCTTCAGCTCAAGGCTACAGCCCTACCCTGGAGCCACAGCCCCACTTCCTGTTTTCTAGTGATTAATTGGAGATAAGAGTCTTTCCACTTTGTATTGCTTAGGCTGGCTTTGAACCTAGATCCTCAGATCTCAGCCTCCTAAATAGCTAGGATTACAGGCGTGAGCCACCCTGCCCAGCTTTCTTGAAATTATTTTATAGGCTATAGAATACTGGGTTGACAGACTTTTTTCTTTACTCATTAAAAAAATGACATCGTATTGTCCCCCTCCCTGTTCCAGGGCTTGAGCTCACAGTCCCATGCTCTCATTTGGATATATCTATCTGTCTATCTATCTGTCTATCTATCTATATATATTTTTTGCTTACAGCTGGAGCTCTGATACTTGAGTCACATCTCCAGCCCAGCATTTTCCTAGTTAATTTTAGAGTCACGAGGACTTTCTTCTCACACTGGCTTTAAACCAAGATCCTCAGGTCTTAGCCATCTGAATACCTACAATTACAGACTTGAATCATTGGCTCGTGGCTTATTTCTCTATTTGAGTCTAGCTTGTAGTTTTTACATAGATGTTTGTTGGATAAATGAATGCTTATCCATTGGTTTCAAACGCAAAGGTAATGGAGAATTTAGTGAGAATGTTTCATGACAGTTAAGCCTTCGTAAGAGTACTAAGATCCTAACTCAGTATTCTCATGAGTCAGATTAGGAAGAACTCTTCAAGACATGCTGGTCTAGAAGAGCATGGAGGCTCAGAGATGGATGAAGGACACAGCTGTATCACAGCTCAACTGGAGTCCTGGTCTCCTGGTACCCAGCAGTAGGAGATGATGTGGTAGAACTAGGTTCTCTAATGTCATTAAGGACAATAGGATTGTGGAATTGCAGAAGCCAGATGGCAGCATGGTTAGATGCAAAGTTGATGAAATTACCGCAACAAGCTGCAAGGGATTTTATGTAATAACATAAATGTGATTTGCTGACATATTTGCTCCTACATTGATAATCATTTCTTCTTGAACCTATTGGCTTCTATCTGAATTTCATTTTCATTTGCCTGAAATACCCTTTGGTGTAGGTTTGATGAAGAGGAAATTTACTTTGTTCATTTTTTTTTTGCCAGTCCTGAGCCTTGGGCCTGTGCCTGGGGCCTGGGCACTGTCCTTGGGCTTTCTCAAGGCTAGAGCTCTACCACTTGAGCCACAGCACCATTTCTGGTGCTTTTTTTCTATGTATGTAGTACTGAGGAATCGAACCGGGGTCTTTGTGCAAGCTAAGCAAGCACTCTACCACTAGGCCAAACTCCCTGCCCTACTCTGTTCATTTTTTAAAACTGAGATTGATTGGGTATAGAAATTTTGGCAATTGTTTTCTATTATCATTTTTAAATCTTTTTATGTCTTCCTCTCTCTTAGGTGTTACTAGGGCTTAAGCTCAGGGCTTTGTGCTTCCTAGACAGATGAATTACCATTTGAACCATGCCTCCAGCCCTGTGGTGCTTTAGTTACATTTCCAATAGAGTCTTGAATTGCCATCATCCCACACCTCCTGCCTGGCCTAGACCTGGACTTGATCTTTCTACTCATGACTTCTACATGGCTGGATTAACGGGTATACATTACTATGCTTGACTTCCTCGTTGAGATGAGGGTTTTGTTGCCCAAGCAGGCCTCAAACTTCAGTCATCCTCATCTCCTGAGTAGCTGCTACTTGAATAGCTGAGGTACAAGCAGGGGCTACTGTGCCTAGTCTTAGTAAATTGTCCTCTAACTCCACTGTTTCTTTTTAAAAACCTGGTGTCAATATTTAAAGGTTGTTCATTAAGGGGAATGTGTCTTTCTTCTGGTTCTTTCTTTCTTTATTCATTTTTGGTTGGTCGTGGGGCTTGAACCTGGGTGCTATCCTTGAGCTCTTCAGTTCAAAGCTCTACCACTTGAGCCCCAGCACCACTTCCAGTTTTCTGGTAGTTCATTGAAGATAAGAATCTCACAGATTTTAGTTCCCAGCTGATTTTGAACCACAATACTCAGATCTCAGTCTCCTGAGTAGCTAGGTTTACAGGCATGAGCCACCAGGGCCCGGCTTCTTCTGGCTCTTTTAAGAATTGTCTTCGTTGTCATCGTCGTCTTCTTCCTCCTCTTCCTCTTCTTCTTCCTCCTCCTCCTCGTTTTCTTCTTCTCCTTTTTGTCGGTTGTGGGCCTTGAACTCTGGGCCTGGGCACTGTTCCTGAACTCTTCAGTTCAAGGCTACTGCCCTATCCCTGGAGCCACAGCCCCACTTTTGGTTTTCTGGTGGTAAATTGGAGATGAAAGCCTCATGGACTTTTGTGCCCAGGATGGCTTTGAACCACAATCCTCAGATCTCAGCCTCCTGAGTAGCTAGGATTATTCTTTGGTTTTTAACAACTGTAGCATACTGTTTTGGTTAGAGTTTGTAGAATGTGGATATGTGGATTAATATCTTTCATTAATATTTTAATATGTGGACTAATGTCTTTATTTAGAACTTGAAAATTTCTTTAGTATTGACTCTTCTATTATTATGCCTTCCCCATTTGTCTCTCCACTACAGATGAGCTCCATGTTAGACTTTACTTACCTATTCTGTATTGCTTGTGTACTATCTTCTGTATCTTCTTCTTTTCCCTTTCCTTCTCTTCCCTTCTTCTTCTTTTCCTCTCTCCTATCCTCCCTCCCTCTCTGCTTCCCTCCCTCTCATCCTTCGTTCTTCCCCCCTTCCTTTCCTTTCCTTCCTTTCCTTTTTTTCTTTTTTCTTCCTATCCTTCCTTCCTAGGTGTGAACCCAGAGATTCCCTATGGAACTATATGTCACCAATAAATAATTAAAATATTATTTTCAGTCAATATCTTGTTAAGTCACCTAAGCTGACCTTGAACTTGTGATCCTTCTGCGTTGGCTTCTCCATTAGCTAGGATTACAGACACGTGTTACAACATTTGTCTCTGTTGTGCCTAATCCTTAATGTTTTATTCTGACATCTGCTATAGATGATTTACTTTTTTTTCTCAAGCTACCTAATTTTCCATTAAATACATCTGTTGAATTTTGGTTTTGATTATTATATTTTTCAATTTTAGAATTATTGTTTGCTTCTTTATTACAGTTTCTCTGTTGAAATTCTCCAACTCAAAGTGAGTTTAAAATATTTAGTATGAAATAAAACTTTTTTCAATCATTACTCTCACCTTCTTAATTATAGAAGATTTTCTCAATGTAGTCGCCTAAGTTCCTAGCCATACTTATTCTGTCATTAGCTTTATGGATTGTATTCTTGATTTCAAAGATTCTATTTTTCATCTTTAATATTTCTCCTTCAGCGTAACAATCTGCTTAGAAGCTTCTGCTTGGTCAGCTTTCGCCGAAGATGATGCCCTCTCTACCAGGTAACTTTGTTTTCTTATTTGAGTTATACATGGCTAATACCTTAATTTATCATTTCAAAGAAGTTTAACACACTGACTTTAATCCTCAGTATTCCTCCTTCAGTATTTCTGCTACTGTTGAAATCTATAACCCAGTAAATTCTTTTTCCTTGAAAATGGCTGAGCTCTTTAGAAGTCCTGTTATGATTGCCAACTTGTTAATTTTCTTCTGGAGACATACCAGGGTCTAGAGTGCATTTGCAGGAAGGCCAGCTCCGGATCCTGAAAACTCCACTTAGTCCTCGGTGTGGAGAAGAGGAATTGAAGCCCAGATTTGGAGAAAATCAAAATCAGTCCCTTCTCCTCAGTGAGAAGGAGGCCATGGCGGCTCCCTCCACAGGGTGGACTAGCAATAAGATCAGACTGCAAACACCCATTTCTAGGGATAGCCACACATCTATTTTTCCAGTTTCTCAGAACTGCTTTCTTACCTTTCTTTGGCTCCTGAGTTCTGAATTGTTGCTGCGAGGAGCAGGTATCATTTTTCCTAGGATGTGATGAGAAGTCAAAATAGAATTTCAGTACCCCTTTCATTATTTGTCTTTCTATAATCCTTCATGTCTACTGCCCTAACCAGCACTCCTACATCCCACATGACCATTCTAGACAGGCCCTGGAACATAAGCACTGCTCACAGCTCTCTCAGCCGCCTGATGTTTCTTGTCTGCTCCTTCAGGTGAAAGTTGAGAAGGAGTCCAGCTATTTTGCAATTTCAGGGACTGGGCCAGAACACTTTTATTTTCAAAATAAAGTTTCTCTTACTATTATTAATACATGAGCATGTTTCATTAAAATATTGTTAAATAGTTTAGACTTAAATTTCCTAGTTAAAAAAAGTGAAACTAATGAAACTTAAGGAACGAGGCTAAACATATCTTCAGTTCACAATTCCTATGGTGGTCACCGGGGCTCAAATCTGAAAGTTCTTGAGACTGCATCTCACTAATATAAAAAAAAAAAAGCCAAACATAGTGGCATGCACTTATCCTCTCAGCTACTGGCTTGGGTGGATGGTGGTTTTAAGTTGGCCTATGCAAATAGTGTGAGACCTTAATTGAAAAATAACAGGAGTGGGTAGGGAATTTAGCCTAGTGGTAGAGTGCTTGCCTAGCATCACGAAGACCCAAGTTCAATTCCTCAGTACTACATACATAGAAAAAAAGCCAGAAATGGTGCTGTGGCTCAAGTGGTAGAGCTATAGCCCCGAGAAAGCCCAGGGACAGGGCCTGAGTTCAAGGCCCAGGACTGGCAAAAAGAAAACAAAAAACAGGAGTAAGAGTGCCTATCAGCATGATTCAAGTGATTGAGAACTACCAAACAAGCACATATATAGAAAAAGCCTGAAGTGGTGCTGTGGCTTAAGTAGTAGAGCGCTAGCCTTCAGAAAGCCCAAGTCAGGACTGGCCAAAAGAAAAATGATGATGAAAAACATGAAGAAAAACATATTAGTGTTCAATTTCTTAATTTAATTTTAGAAAATATTAACTTTGTACACTTTAGTTCCCAAAATGTTAGCTATTATTTTTTGCTTTCTTAGAGTTTAGAATGTTAACTTCTACTCTGAAGTTAAAATTTCCAAAGGAATTTAGTCTTGATTCTCTATTTAAATTGGCTATTTAGTGTTCATCATTCTTATTTCATCACTGCTCCTCAACTCAATATTTCCAGTTCTTTTTGTTTTGTTTTGTTTTTGATGATACTGGGGTTTGAACTCAGGGCCTTGCACCTCCAACCAGACCCTGTATTGTTGAACCTTGCCTCCAGCTGCAAAGTCTAATTCTTCATTTTGATTGATCCATTGTAAGGATGAAGAACTTTTTCTTTTTTTTTTCTGTAAAGGGCCACTTGGATGTTTAGAACATAATTTAAGGGCCAAACAAGTCCCTTGTGGTCAATTAATTAACTCACTCCTAATGTGATGACTGGAACGGACATGATTGGTGTTACTGCTCACTGCTGCTTTCTCAGGAGCATAGTTGATTTTGTCATGGTGCATTTTGAAAAGAACTGCTTGCAGCAATAAGCTGTTCTGAACACAGATGCATATTTCAGTCTATATCTCCTCAAAGTGGGAAAGCCATCCTTGGTTATGAAACATTTAAAGGACTCTAGTAGTGGGAGGTGGTTGAATGTAAGCCTTTGGCTCATCATCCCTTGGCAACGGGAATGGTAGGTCGTCGTCGTGTACGTTAGTTGGTGCCACCACAAACAGTGTAGTAAAGATATGCAAATTCACAAACTGCTTGACTTCCTTCTGTCGTTTGTAAAGCCTCGTGAGCATGTTCCTTGGACTCAGTCACAATACTTCACAGAGATAAATAAGATCACCGTATTCAAAGTCAAGATCATTTAGTAGCTCCTTAAACTGCTTTTGACAAAATCCATGCATGGCTCTACTGTTAACATCACATTGCTGAGACAGGGTTGTGCACCGAGATTTCCTTGTATGATTTAGTAGCATACAACTAGGTAACTTGCATCAAGACGGTGGCTATTCAGTTCTTCATGACAAATGTAATTAATCAGTTTTGTAAACCAACCATGGCTGGAGTGCCATCTATAGTAAGGCTACTTAACATTTCAAATGTTAGCTCAAGGTTTTCATCGACAAGAACAAGTCTCTCACTAAGTCTTCACCTCTTATATTGCCATGCATGGCTTCCAGTGTCAGCATTTTCTACTCATGTGTCTAGCTCTGCAGTTAGTCCATGAATGAAAATGGCTAGTTGGACAGTATTTATTATGATCACTGTCTCATTTTTTTCTTTTAAAAAAAATAATTGTATTTTATTTTCGGGGTGATGTATAGAGGGGTTACAGTTACATTTTTCAGGTAGTGGGTGCATTACTTTTTGAACATTGACACCCCTTCCCATGTTTTTCTCTCAAATTTCCTCCCCCCACTCCCTCTGGGATTACAGTTCATAATTAATGTATTGAGCACATTTCTTTTTGAACAGTGTCGTCCTCCCTCATTTTCTCCCAGATTTTTCCCTCCCTTCCCCATCCCCCCTTCAAGTTATATAGTTTATTTCCAACATAATGTCTAGTATCACTGCTGGATAAGTTTGCCCCGTGTCCCACCATTTCTGTGTCTCTCCTTCCCCTCCCAAAGCAGATAAACTTACATATGAGACAGAAGGTACAGAATTCAAAACAGCGGCAAAAAGGGTGGGAAGGCAAAACAGAAACAAAAAAGAACTGCAAAAGCAAAATAAAAGATCTCTTGCCGTGAGACCAAAGGAAGATATTCTTTTGATTGGATCAATAGCTACATAATATCATCATATAAAATGATGCTTATTAATTTTTTGCCAGTCACAGGGCTTGTACTCAGGTCCTGGGCACTGTCCTTGGCTAGAGCTCAGGGCTAGAGCTCTACCACTCTACCACTTGAGTCTCAGCACCACTTCTGGCTTTTTTTCTATGTATGTGGTACTGAGGAATTGAACCAGGGGCTTCGTGCATGCTAGGCAAGCACTCTACCACTAGGCCAAATTTCAGCCTACTAATTTGTTTTTACTGTCTTGTACTAAGCCTGTAATCTATATCGGAGATGATTCTTTGAGACAAATGATCACCCAGACACAATTTGACTTTGTAACTCTTTCCCGGCCTTTCTCTCTACCTGAGACTGCAGCTTCCTTTCTGTGAGCTTGCCCTCTACGTGACTCATGAATAATGCTGTTTTTGAAACAACTAGGCCTAGTGAAAATGGCTTGTTGTCATACCAAACTTGGCTGAAGAGCATTGATTTTATCCAGATGCATCTAGCCTCCAGTTCACTGAGTTTTTGAGCTGCACTGATGCTCCAGTTGGCATTTCTCATGACTGCTACTACAGTGCCACAAACTAATCACGATTTCGACTTTGACAGAAAATATAGCCATTTGTCCATCTCTCCTGGCAATGTTGGCACTCAGCATCAACTTTTCTTTGAGTCACTGTTTATAGGATATGTCACCCCACTTAAGTTTTGATAGTTATCCAGTGTGTATGTGTGTTTGGCTAGAGATGTGATCCCTGTTATGATCTTAAATTTGGACCATATTCAGAGTCATATTGTTGCTTCTTGAGACCTTTTTCTGTATACTGTCATTTCTTGATCTTGATCTGTGGTTCAGATTTTTTTTTTTGCCAGTCCTGGGCTTGAGCTCAGGGCCTGAGCACTGTTCTTGGACTTTCTCAAGGCTAGAGCTCTACCACTTGAGCCTCAGCACCACTTCCGGCTTTTTGGTATGTATGTGGTACCAAGGAATCGAACCCGGGTCTTCGCGCATGCTAGGCAAGCACTTTAACCACTAGGCCAAACTCCCGGCCCTGTGGTTCAGATTTTTGATGATGGACATGGAGTAAAGGTTCGATTGAGCCGTTGTCTGTGTTAAGAAAGAAGTCAGTGGCATCATTATCAATCATCAGGGACAAGGTCATTAACGTCACGAGGCATCATCTCCTCGCATCATCACAGTGGGTTAACACTTTCTCAACTTGCTTGTCCCTGACTGTCCTCTGATCTACCGCCACACAGCTGGTGGACCATCGGGAAGGTGGTGAGAAACATAACGTGTCTGTCCCATCATACACTCATAATGTTTCCTATGTATCCTGCAATGGGCATTCCTTGATTATTCCCTCAAATTACATTATTATTATGATTTGCTTAATAGAAATGTACATTGGGATGGAAAAGCCTCCTAGGTTTTTCTGAATTTCGAGTCCTGCCCACAGTTGCCTTGGCAGAGCCAGACCAAATGATTTGAAGACTTTATATGTTTTGCAGGCCAGATATTTCCCACCCCTGATCTATGGACTGTGTATTTCCTTATGTAGTAGGTTTTTAATGAGGAGCTCTTAGGCGTTAGATTGTCTGAGGTTATTTGCCTTTAGGCATCATCCCATCATATTGTGACATTGAACGATGCTGAGAAGTCTTTTTCTTCTTAAGTGCTTGAAATACTTCTTTCTATATTCCTGAAGCTTGATGACTTAATTGAAGTGTATATAGGTATTGATCTTCTTGCACCAATTTGTCTTGAAATAGGCTGTAGCTTTTAATGCTGTACAATTAGTTCTTTATTTCATGAAACTTCCCTGCTATTTATCTTGGAATAAATATCATTTGTTTATTCAAATAAAATAGAGATCCTTGGGATCGTTATTTCCAGGATATCAAATAGCTTTATGATAAACATTTTTCTTTGATTATTACTTATCTTCCTTCAATTTAGGAATTAAGGACAGACTCTGTCTTGCTCTCAGAACTCATTAATAAATTAATCCAAGAAATATGTTTCTTAAATGGACAGAATTAAAACTAATCAATTAACATCCACTAACAACCTAGAATCTACCATGCCATTTCTTCCATCACAAGCTTCAGGCCTTGGCTGAGCACAATAGTGCATGCTATAACTCTTAGCTGAGACAAGAAGATGGTGAGTTTTGAGTCCAGCTGTGCTTTGTATCTAGACCTATCTAAAAGAGGAGTTCCAAGGATTGAGATGACTCATATTTGGTCTCCATTTCCAGGCCTTGCAACAGGACACAGGCCTGGGCAGTGAGAAGAGGAAGCAGAATTGAGAGAAACCAGTAGTCTATTAGGAAAATTGGACATGCTCAAATAGAGAAGTTGGTGCAGATATGTGGTGTCAGGTTTATAGGGAAATATAAGAGGATCTGTGGAAAATAAGATGTCAGCATTTTTAGAATAGTAGGATCCGACTGGAGATGTGTAAGACAGAGAAAAGGGATTGAGGTGATGACTGTGCATAAAACAATGGTGCTGTGTGGCAGAACCAGCTGTGGCAGACAGGCCACTTGGCACTACTTAGACTAAAATGAAAGTCTGGGTCTCCCAAATACCATCCCTTGTCCTCTCTCCGTGTCCCTCTTCGGCTACATTTCCTATTCTAAGGATTTTCTGCCCTACCAGCTGCTTGTTCTGGCAGACTTTCCTTGCATCTGGTTCTGATTGTCCCCAGATCCATCAATTAGTACAACCCAGAGGTGCCAGTCTCTTACTTGGCTATGGGTCAATATCTATAATGCCTTTTCTACCTTGTTTCCTATGATCTTGTCTTGCACAGGACTCAGAATTCTGTCTCTAGGGAGAAGCAATCAGAGCCATTGGGACTATATATGTCCATTGATTGGCCCTGCACACATGTGGTTGCAAGTGACAGAAGCTTAAACTCCAGCTAGCTGCACCTGGCAGTGACTTACTCGCAAAAAGCAGAAAACAACTCTAGCTGCTTTAATCAGCAAAGAATTGTGCCAAAGGAAATCAGAAGCTCACAAAATCTTGGCAGGGCCTGAGAATCTAGGCCAAAAATACCCAGGCTCTTTTTTTGCAAGGGAAGTAAAGACTTTAGGAAAAGGACAAGGTAGGAAGCATCTCAAATCCAGGAAGGTTCTGGGAAACCAACATAGCAATGTCCAATGAGACTGGGGAGTCCAGGGGATGGTTTAGCCTCTGAAATGGCTGATGAAGGGATTCTTGTAATCACTCTTCTTTTCTTGTGTCATCTTTCAAAGGTTTTCTCTATACTTATTTCTCTCTGAGACAAGCTCTTTACAGCATTACATTTCAGCTTTCATGATCCCTCGGTATTTTGCTTTGTCTGTACCTAACTATTAAAATTATAGTTCAGAATTCAATTGGAATAAAGATTAACCCAATCCAAACCAAATCATATCACATCCATTCTTCTGAGTTCAAGAGAGATTAACACATTTTCACGGGCTCTTCTAAGTATGTTGGACTCCAAACACTGTCCTTCAATGCCTGATGGTAAGTGAGTCTGGAAACTTCCTGCTCGAAGGAAAAATTAATAGCAAATTTGAGCCACAGTGCTTATCTGCTCTTATAGCTATGGTCCCAGATGATAGAGTTCTTTTTTCCCAGCCTATCTATTATTGCTTGACAAGGCCCTTGGAATGGTTGAAGAAGATTTGCTGTGTTTGGATGTGGGAGGGGGCACATCTCTATCCCGAGACAGGAAAGGGGATGTGTGTGACAAGGGGACACACACACTAATCCCACTGGACTCTCAGGGGACAGGAGCAAGGGATATCTTAAGAAAAGATCCTAGGCATACAGAAAGGTAGTAGGGCTCCTTGTGGGTAGGCGAGCTCCACCTCTAAATGACCTGGCCTTCCCAGGAACTGGCTGAGTCACAAATTAGCTATGGCCTTCCATGAGCTTTGCTCAGGGCATCACCTGGGAAGTAGAAAACACTTCCTAGTAGATGGTAGGACTGGACCATTGGTTTGTCTAGTCAAGGGTCACCAGTAATGAGGTATAAAGTCAGAGGACTAAAGGTCTCAGATTTTTAGACTCTTGGATTTAAATGTGTGAGATGTTGGAGTCCCTAGAATTTAGACTCTAGTGATCTTAGTAGTTTAGACTCTACAAATCAAAAAATCTCTGAAAAAAACCAGACTTCTAGATTCTTTTCCCTTGGAATGTTTTCTTTTCAATTATGGACATTTATACTCTCAAATCAGAGAGCTGACCTGCTTTTGCCCAGTGGCCACACAGAACATACATCTGCCACATCCCCAGCCGGTGACGTCTCTTCTCCATGGGGCTGTTTCTTCTCTTCTAGGGGCCAGGCTGCTAGAACCTTTCCTGTTGTAAACCGGGAAGATGAACCAGTGGAAGAGATCAGTAGTCTTTTGTCCGGGTCTTTTCTAGGTCCTTTTGAGCCTTTTGCATATAACAGATCCTTCTCTGAATACTGGCTCAATGGCATTTAAAATGAAAGGCATCCAAACCCAGGAAGGGGGCTCCAGTATGACAGAAAATAACCGTAGAATCAGCTGTTAGCTTTGCTAGACTCTAACGTCATTACTGCCCTAAGATCGTCTTCATCTTACTCAGTTCTGATAGCCACCTTGCCACAGAGAGCATCATTAAATAATTCAGGGATAGAAAAACTTCCCCAAACTAGGCATTACCCAAGACAATTTGCTAAAAATGTAACGAAAGTAGCCCTACCTACTCAGGAGGCTGAGATCTGAGGATCATAGTTGAGGGCCATTCTGGGCACTAAAGTCCATGAGACTCTTATCGCCAATTAACCACCAAAAAACTGGAAGTGGTGCTGTGGCTCAAGTTGTAGATGGCTAGCCTTGAGCTGAAGAGCTCAGGGACAGCACACAGGCCCAGAGTTTAAGCCCCATGACTGACCAAAATAAAATAAAACAACAACAACAAGATATTACCTAGTCCTTAAGTTTTTCTGGCGACCATTGTTTTGTTTTAGGCAGACAGCTTCATAACTATGTCTGTGCATTTATATATTAATACATACATGTTTATTTATATTCCACATATAAGAAGGAGTTGAAACAGCTGGAGAAACTGAAGACAATGTGAAATAGAGCAAAACATAACAAAAATAATTTAGAGGATGGGGGAAGAGTAATAGGTATTTTTAGGCACTCAAAAGAGAGGTGAAAGAGATGAGAAACAGGCTCTGAGTTCCTGTCAGCCAAGGCAAAAAAGACTCTGGCTGTTAACAAAGAATATCATTACCTAGCAGAAGAAAGGACAAGAGTTTACTTCTGGATGCATTCCTTTCTTCGTCTGCATTTGCACAGAAAATTACCAGGTAAAGTTGAATAATGGATACTGTACCAAACTTGTGGTTCTTGAAACATTATTAAAAGCCAGTGCTCCCTGAGTATTTAGTATGGGCTTATGTGTGTTAGAAATTCAAAGCCTTGCCCCACCCCCAACCTAAGATCTGGACCAAAAATTCAGCAACCTGTTTTTTTTGTGTTGGGGAGGAGTTGGGTGGATGGGGGGAATTGTGCCACTTTTGAACTCAGAGCTTAGGTACTGTCCCTGAGCTTTTATTGTTTAAAGATAGCCCTCTGCTACTTTAGCCACAGCTCCACTTTTAGCTTTTTGTTGCTTGATTGGAGATAAGAGTCTCATGGACTTTCTTTTTTTCATATATTTTTTATTGTAATTAATAGAAGGGTTACATTATATTCGCAAGATAGAAGGTGCATTACTTCACATACATTGATACCCTTTCTCATGTCTTGGTCCCCATTTCCCTCCCCCCCACCTCCACCCCTCATCTTGTTTTCCCTCCTTCCCTATCCAATTTCAAATAACCAAATACAAATATATCCAATATATCAGATAACAAAGTGAGATACTGTAACAATATGAGATAACCAAGGGACAGCAAAAGAGATGAGAGATAACATAGTACATTAAGGACAACAATAACTCATTATATGGCTTTTGTTTCTATATCCTAGAGGTCCTTTCATTTAGCATCATACTGTATGGCCTTATGTATCTAGGTTTTGCTCTATTGCAAATCTCTGCTAGGAGAGCCAAAGGTTTCTACTGATTATGACAAATGAGGGAAACCATTGAGCCTCTGTTCCTTTGAGGCTAGCTTACTTCACTTAATATGATTTTTTCTAAGTGTTTCCATTTCCTAACAAATGGGGCGATGTCATTCTTTCTGACAGCAGCATAGAATTCCATTGTACAAATACCACATCTTGTTGATCCACTCATCAACTGAGGGACATCTGGGTTGGTTCCATATCTTTGCTAAGATGTGGCCAGGAGGGATCACTACTACACTGTTGGTGGGAGTGCAAACTCGTTCAACCACTATGGAAAGCAGTATGGCAGTTCCTCAAAAGGCTAAACATAGAGCTCCCCTATGACCCAGCAATTCCACTACTTGGCATTTACCCAACCATCCAGAAACAAGGACATACTAAATCCACCAGCACAACGATGTTCATTGCAGCACTATTTATCATGGACTTTCTTATCTGAGCTGGCTTTGAGCAGAGATCTTCAGATCTCAAGTCTTCTGAGTAGCTAGGATTACAGGCTGCAACCTGTGCTTTTAAACGCCTTCAGTAGTATGATGGGGAGAAGGAAGAAAAGAGTGATATTGAACGAGATGCATTCTACTCACAGACTGACGTGTTGATGATCATTTAAAAAACAGAAACAAATAAAAGCCCTCAGCAGGGTGTCCATGTTGAGCCGCTACTGCAGAAGACTGGACCACACAGGGAGGGAAAGGCAGTGTACTTGGTATTCCATATTACCATGAACCATCTTCAGATCCTTGAACCTTCTGAGGAAAATTAATCCTTGACTTTGTTTTGCTTCATTGAGCACAAATCTACCATCCATCGTTCCCGTAAAGGTGGAGAGTCTTCCTGGAAATGAAATGGACTTCAGCCAGGAGACCTAGAGTTTTTCTTTAAATTACTCGAGTCCTTAGAAAATGTAGGTTCCCTCTCCTTGGACCTGAGCCTATGTTCTCAATCCAGTGTAGGATCTGATGAGATGAGTCCTCAAAATACCAAGGAAGTCTGCCTCTCAAAAGCTTGCCCTGGGAGCCAGGCCCCATAAACACTGTGGGACGCAGACATGTAAAAGACAGACCCAGATCCTCACCTCACTAGTGAAAAATGCAGACAGCCATGGGCTAGGAATGTAGCCTAGTGGTAGAGTGCTCGCCTCATGTACACAAAGCCCTGGGTTCAATTCCTTGAGACCCCCATACACAGAAAAATCTGGAAGTGGCTCTGTGGCTCAAGTGGCAGAGTGCTAGCCTTGAGCAAAAAGTGCTCAAGGACAGTGCCCAGGCCCTATGTTCAAGTCCCACGATTGGCAAAAAAGCAAAAAGAATACAGAGAGGCAATAGAAAGCTCATTGGGAACCTCTATACAAGCTAAAAATAGGTTTTTCTTTCTTGCGTAACAATCAGAAAAATAACTTTGAAGTGCTTTTTCATAATAATAGCATAACTAATGAGATTTATGTTACTATTATATAGGAATTTGGTATTGATAAAGATAGCATTCTGCAACAATGAGAAGGATCAGTTTTTTAAAAAGATGCATTTGAGAATAATAGCTTCTGAAAGAGGGCAACGAAAGAATTCCTTCCTTATGCCTTGAACAGAGAGAATCTCTATCTGGAGACAAGATATAAATACAGAGGATAAAACTAATAAGTTTATGAAAGAAAGTCTTGTGACTAGCTTTGTGATATATAGGAGAGGAAGGCTAATCACTACAGTTGGTCTGGGATGGATCACCCCATATCATCTTAGGACTTCTGGTCACTGAAGTATAGAATATAAAGTGGGACCGTATAATCACAGTATTTAAACGTCACCAGGAATGAAGATCCCGCAGAGCGATCACCTAAGACAGGAAATCCAAAAAAACCAAAATGAACTTCTCAAGCTACCAGATGCACATGGACTAGTGACCAGAGAGATACGGATGAAACAGAAAGAGGTAGCTTCCTGGCTGGATAAAGGCAACCCAAATAAAAGTTAGAGACCAGCAAAGCTGGGTGGGGATGGGAAAAGACGGGAGCCATGTCGTCAGTTACTGCTGGGACTCTAATTGGCACAGCCATTCTGGGAAACAACCTCAGAGTACAGTCAGTTTGTGTTATTTAAGGTAATTAGGTTCTATAAAGTTACTGTAAGCATGAAAGTCACTGCTATAGAGGCAATTCAGGGTCAAGTTCCTACAAGCCTAGTGTTAACATTTATTTTTCATGCATATATATATATATAGCTTTGTTTTACACGTGTTTGTTTAAAGGTAACTTATTTAATATCTATTACTGATTCTTTGATATTAAATTCATAGCCAACAATATTCCAACTCAAGCCCCAACACTTATCAGGTTCCTTTGATGGTTGCTATGACCAAAATACCTGACAGACAGGACTTAAAGGAAAGATTAATTTTGACCTCCAGGTGCAGAGGATTCGGGCTATGGCTGCTTGACTTCTTGCACTTGGGTGGACCATCATTAGGACAGGAGCTTGTGACTGAGGAGAGTTGCTCACTGAATGGTGGACAGGAAACAGAATGAAAAGGGGACTTGAGGACCTGGCGTGCCCTTCAAAACGACTCCTCCAGTGATCTTCCTTCAGTGAAGCCTCACCTCTAAACGGTTTCTACCACCTCCCCAAATAGCTCCGCCACCTGGAGACCAGGTACACATGAGTCTGTGGGAGACATTTCAGATCCAATCCATAACACTTACCTAACACATATTTTCCCGGTAAGGCACATCACAGCCTTCTTGCACTTAGACATACTAGACAGCACTTCAGCACTGTGTTTTGGGGGACAGTTAAAACAGTAAAATTACCAAAATAGAGGGAGGGAGACAGAGGGAGGGAGGATAGGAGGGAGAAAGGAAGGGAAGGAGGGAGGCAGAGAGAGAGTGTTTAAAAATGTGGTGTAAATAGACAACTAAAAGGACACTTATTTATAGCATGAGAGTTGAACATGAAGACAGAGTGTTGACTTTGTTGACCTCAACTGGGAACCTGCCTTGCAGAAGACAAATCTAGGGTTTGACTGTCCTGGTTGGCTCTGCCCTAGTATATTACTGAATCCTGAAGTGCCCTTGACCTATCTATCTTTGGATAAGAATGGGTATTTAAGGCAGGGAATGTGGCTCAGCGGTAGAGTGCTTGTCTAGCATGCATGAAGCCCTGGGGTCAATCCTCAGTACCACATGCATAGAAAAAACCAGAAGTGATGCTATGACTCAAGTGGTAGAATTCTAGCCTTTAGCAAAAGAAGCTTAGTATCAGTGCCCAGGTCCTGAGTTCAAGTCCTAGGACTGGCCAAAAAAAGGAAAAAAATAATGGGGATTTAAATCATTAATTATTATTGTGTTGGGGTCTACATAGGTTTTATTCCGTTAGTGATGCACTATCATTTAGTGAGCATATGTCTAGAACTGATGGATTTTCCCCTTTATCCATAAAAAGTGGACATTGTCTCTTTTAACTCATTTTGGTTGGAAGTCTGCCTTGTCAGATGTGGGTATAACTACTACAGCTTGCTTTCAGGCTGTTTGCTTAGAATATCTTAATATTCTTTCCCTGTAAGTCTTTATTTGTCTCTTTCAATGAGATGCATTACAGGTAGCAAATGAATGGTCAGATCTTATTTTTTAATCTGACAGTTGTATCTTTTTTTGTGTGTGAATACTGGTTGTAGGGCTTGAACTCGGAGCCTGGACACTATCCCTAAACCATTGTGTTCAAGGCTAGGGCTCTACCACTTGAACCACAACTCCACATTGGCTTTTTGGGTGCATAATTGGAGATAATCAGATTTTTCTGCCTGGACTGGCTCTTGAGTAGCTGGGATTATATGGCCTGGTTTAGCTTGTGTCTTTTAATTGGATAATTGAGACAACATTCAGTTACTATTGAAAGATATGTATGTTGTATTGTGTTTGATTCTTTCCCCACTCTCATTTTTTTCTCTACTCATGTCATGGGCTTTATTCTTTCCCATATTTTCATGATTGTATTTATCTTCTTCTATTTACAGGACTCCTTAAATATCTTCTTCAACCCTACTATGGTGATCGTGAATTCCTTTGTATTTTGCTTATTGTGGAAAGTTTTAAATTTATCTTTCAGTTATGAAGGAGAGCTTTGCTAGGTACAAATAATTCCACTCTATGTCTAATGTTTTAACAATAATATGCCTTGGTGAAGTCCTTTTGTGATCCTGTCTGTTTGATGTGCTAAAAGCCTCCTGCATCTGGGAGACTAAGTCTCAAGGTTTTCCTCTGTCTTTTATTAAATATTTTCTATATTTTTATCTTGCACACCCTTTTCTTCTCTTAACCTATGATTCATCTTTGGTTTTTCAAATGTCCCAGAAGTTGTGAATGGTTCATTTGTCCTTTTTAATATTTCTTCTTTATCCAGCTATACTATTACACCCTCTACCTTGTCCTCAAACCCTAATATTCTAACTTCAACTTGATCCAGTCCACTGGAAGGCTTTTATTGAATTTTTAAATTTGATTATTTTGCCAATCCTGGGGCATGAACTCAGGGCCTAAGTGCTGTTACCTCTTGACTCACAGCCTCATTTCCAGCTTTTTCTATGTATATGGTACCAAGGAATCAAACCTGGGTCTTTGTGAATGCTAGGCAAGCATGCTACCACTAGGCCAAACTTCCGGCCCTAAATTTGATTTTTTTTTTTAAGTTTCATTTCCAGAATTTCAAGTTAATTTTTTCTTTTTTGAATTCTCCTCTTTATCTTGCTCATTCTCTTTCTCCTCCTTTTCTTCTTGTTTATTGTATCAATTCTAGAGCTTGAACTTAGTGCCTGAGTGCTGTCCCTGAGCATTTCTCATTGTGCTACTTGAGTCACAGTTCCACTTCTGGCTTTTGCTGTGATTAATTGGAGATAAGAGTTTCTTGGACTTTTCTGCCTGGGCTGGCTTTGAACTGTGATCCCAAGATCTCAGCCTCCTGAGTAGCTAGGATTACTGGTGTGGTCCACTGATACCTGGCTAAATTCTTTTTTTATATATCATGCATTGTCTTATTTATTTGAATTTGTATTTTCTTTTAGTTCACTGGGGTATTTCTACATATTCTCTTTACTTTTGATGGCCATTCTTGCAATCCTTGTCCGAAGTTCTTTTTGAGATTTTTATCTGCTCTGCTATCCTTACTGTCCATTACTGTGGTGTTCTTGACCTTTTGGAGGAATCATGTCTCCTTATTTTTTCATATTTCTTGTGCTTCTGTATTGTGATTCGTGCATCTGAGTCAAAGTCTTTGGTTGTACTAGAAGGGTTGAGGTACTGTTTCTCACCACTGGACTGGGAGTGTGGCTCAGAAGCCAAATTTTTACCCAGATGGTCAGGACACTCAGCCTGATTGCTAGCAACTGCTCAGGTGAAGAAAAACCACCTAAAGTTTCTTGTAGCTCTTAGGCTATTGGATGTTGCTAAAAGTAGGCTAGAGCGGGGCCAATCAAGTGTTGATTGTTTACTTTTGAGCTGCTGTCACTATGGAGACTTTTCTTTATGTACTGGGAGCTGCTGTTGTCCAGAGGAAACCTTGCAGACTCTTCAGTTTGTGCTCCAAGGATCAGCAAGTGACAAGCCTTGGAGTGTGCCTCAAATACTTCAGAGAATTAGGGGAGAGGGAAGCAAACAAAGCCCTGAGATCTGCACTAGAAAGATCTGAGGGACTAAGGCCCTTTAGCTGCCTGTCTCTGTGCTCTCAGATGTCCCCCAGCAGTCCCCTTTCCTGTGTGGCAGAGGAATTGGCTATGGAAATAATGTGATTCAGAGGACTTGGCATTCTCAATTTTGCCTGGTCACAAACACCTGAAGCCCAGCCACTATATATTTCCTAGCGACTGGTCTTGGTGCTTTCAGAGTATTTGGGCTACAAGCATCTTAATGGACAACAAACATCTCTAACCTCAAGGCAGCTCCTGGAGACTCAAAACTTTATCAGCTATGAGCTCAGGAATCTGTTTTGATTGAGACTGTCAGGTGATGAGACTGCTCACCACCAGGTAAAGGGGATTCTGACAACCTCGCTTATCACTGTCTGACCTCTCTGATGTGTAAACTTCTCAGCAGTTCTACATTAGACCTCCATCTTCTACTCAGACACCCAGACAGGGTGTCCCGAGACTCCCTAAGCTATGACTGTCATCTCTTCAGTGCATTTAGTTAGTAGACACCTCAAGATGGCACCTTGCTCTAGCTCTCCAAGATTTAAGAGAGAGAGAGAGAGAGAGAGAGAGAGAGAGAGAGAGAGAGAGAGAGAGAGAGAGCAACAAAAGGTCTCTCTTTACTGGAGCTAGCCCTCCACAGTATCAGTCACTATATCATCCAATCCTCACACTGGGTTTAAAGCTTGTGGGAGCTGTCAACTTACCTGGAAGCCAGAATTTCCAATCTGTTTCCAGGGATGTCTGGCTTACCTTGTGGATGTATCTTCTATTATAACACCCCACCCCCAGGGAGACAGGAATAGTGCCTGGGACCCCCTTCTGCTTTTCTCTGCCATCTTTCAGTTTCTCCATGATTTTCAGCCATCTAGCCACTCCACCCCTAAACCTTGGGATTCCTGATGTTCTTTCTCTCTTTCTCTTCAGAATAGTCTTTCCTTTGTCACTTTGACTCTTCTCATTCATCCACTCAAATGGAGGATGCTTCTAATCCACCATCTTGCCCTTTCCTCATTAAATATTTTTGATATGAATTCCTTATCAGATATATGGCAAATATTTTTCTCCCATTCTGTGGTTGTCATTTCACCCTTTTTCGACAGTGCTGAGATTTTTTTGTACCTGTTAGGCAGATGATCAGGCTTAGATAACAACTTAAGCCATGCCTTCACACTATTTTGCCTCACATTGTCTTTTCTGAGATGGGGTTTTGCTTTTAGACTAGGTTGACAGTGGATTTTGATCCCTTTATTTAATGTTTCCCTCTATTTAATAGGGTAACAGGAACATGCCACCATGCCTAACCTTTCCTGTAGAGATGGAGTCTCATAAACTTTTTTTTTCTTTTGGCCTTGGATGATCTAGAATCATAATCCTCTTGATCTCAGTCTCCTGAGTAAGTGGGGTGACGGGAGTGTAGCACTGTTCCCAGCTATTGGTTAAGGTGATGTCTTATAAACCTTTTGCCTATGCTGTTCTGAAACCTTACTCCTCCTGATCTCAGCCTTCCTGAGTAGCTAAGATTAGAGCTGTGGACTACTCACTCCTGTTTCTCCTTCTCAGTAGTGTTCTCTAATATACAAAGTGAAAACTATATTTAGGTGGAAACTATAGAGAAATTATACAAATTAAGAGACGACTACAGCTGAAAGGTGCTATTGTTTTGTGGCTATTATTTTGTCTTCTCATGATACATGTTTGGCATGAGTCATGAGAAAGTAGTGATTGGCATTAGAAAATAGTGATCAGGGGAAGCCTGGGCTTCTAACTCATTGTCTATGTAAAGTTTTTTCCTTTTTTATTTCCTTTTACCAGTCTTGGCGCTTGAATTCAGGGCCTAGGCACTGTCCCCAAGCTTTTGTGCTCAAGGCTACCACTCTACCACTTGCGCCACACCTCCAGTTCTGACTTTTTTTTTTTTGGTGTTTAATTGGCTTGTTATTATCATGACCCAGGATCACCCAAAGGTAAAGGCTTTGGCTTTTATGAGGTTAATCCCAGAAGAGAAGATCTACACACAGAATCTCCAAACAAAACTCCATTTGTAACATGGAAGTTAGTTTGGAGTTGATTATTGGTAGTAGAATTATGAGAAATAAAATATTCCTGTCCAGGCCTTATGTTAAATTCTAATAGCTCATGAAACTCAAGGCTGCAAAGTTTAGCAATCTGTCTCTTATAGAATTTGAGGAGTGTGGTCCCATTAAAGTCTAGACATCAATTTCAAGCAGTGAAGAACAGGATGCTAGAAAATGTGAAGAATCAGATAGAAGACCATGAGCTTGCATTCCAGCATCAGAAACAAGAACACTCAAAGCTTTTTGTTTTCAAAAAATCATTTTTGACTATTGCTGGATGAGACTACTGAATGTGGAATCCAGGAAGTACGTATGTTACTAAACTGCATCAATACTTCTCATTTGCTTCCTTTAATCTGTGTGTGTGTGTGTGTGTGTGTGTGTGTGTGTGTGTGTGTGTGTGTGTGTGTGTGTGTGTGTGTGTGTGAGCTGGTGCTTTATCACATGAACCATACTCCCAGCCTTGCTTTTTACTGGTTGTTTTTGAGATAGTCTCACAAACTTTTCTGCCCAGGATGGCTTCAAACTGTGACCCTCTGGATCTCAGCCTTCTGAAAAGCTAGAACTACAGGTGTGAGCCGCCAGTGCTTGGCTTGCATTGGGATTTAGGCAGGAGGAAAATGGTGAGCATTAATGCTTTAATCCTAGGAACTAGAATAGGACTATCTGTGAAAAGCAAGAGATGGGGAAAATCTGTCACCTGAGTCCCCTCATTCTCACCACTCAAATACTTTTTTTTTTGGTCAGGCATAGCGCTTGAACTCTGGGCCTGGATGCTGCCCCTGAGCTCTTCAGCTCAAGGCTAGCGCTCTACCATGTGAAGCCACCACATTACTTCCAATACTAAAAACAAAATACCCTTCTGTTTATGTCCCTGACTGGACAGATCTGACAGAAAACTTAACACAGGCTGAGGAATAAGGATCCTGGGCTGGTTTCTGAGGCCAAAAAGAGAAATATATGTTTATCTTTTGAGGAAAAACACTTGCTGAGGGGCCAGCATCCTATTGACTAGGAGAAACTTCCTGCTGAGTCACCCAATGTCCTGGATAGGAAAGCTGTAGTGCATTGGGGATTTACAAAAGGATTCACCCAACAGGATTGCTGAAGAACGATCCCATGCCCTAAGGAACAGAAGTAACTCTCCTCTAGAACTGGCATTGATCTATCGGGGCGGGGGGGGGGTGATAATGAATCTTCAGGCAGCTAGAATTGATACAGCAATTCCCTTTTCTTTTCTTTTTAAAATTTGTGAGATATTCTTGAAAAGTCACTTCTGGCTGGGCACTGGTGACTAGTGCTACTCAGAAGCCTAAGTATGGAGGTTCAAAGCCAACCCTGGCAGATTGATTGATGAGTCTCTTATCTCCAAGTATCTAGCAAAATACCAGAGGTGGAAGTGTAGCTCAAGTGGTAAAGCTCTAGCCTTGAGCAAAGAAAGCTACAAGAAGGCATGAACACCTGAGTTCAAGTCCTAGTACCAGCAAAAACAGAAAGAGACAAAGAGAGGAAAGAAAGAAAATTGTATATATAGGATAGGAATGAGTCATTTAATGCACTTTAAATGCTAGAGGTTTTCAAAAAGTTTGGAAAAAGATATTCAAGATTGTAAACTGAATTTCTCTCCAAATACTGAGACTTTGTGAGAATAAATAGTAACATGATCGCCATTGTATTTACAGTCTTGTAAAATTTGGGATTCACAGAATTAAAATGGAATAGAAAGATCCTATCCATATTTTGTCTAGGAATTAGAAAAATACTCATATTTGATGACCATGGAGAAATACTTAGGGCTGTATTTTGAGAATTATTGTCTTAGATGCTTGGGTGGCTGAATTTTCCACTTTGCCTCTACTGTTGTTGCTGTGTATGGGAAAAGACCAAGTTACCAGCTTTGAATCAGGACTTCCCAGCATTCTTTGGCTCCTGGGGACACGCCATTTTGGTGATGGCTGTCTTGACATCCTTGTTCCTGAGCGTGTAGATGAGGGGGTTGAGAACAGGTGTGAGAATCGCATAAGCCACATTGCCCATGACATGGAAATCGAGGGGCAGGTCAGCCTTGTAGGCGACATAGGCCACAGCAATGGATGAGTAGTAGGTGCCCACCACCAGAAGGTGGGAGCTACAGGTGGAGAAGGCTTTTGAACGACCTTCCCTGGAGTTGATGCGAAGCACAGAGGCCAGGATGCGGGCATAGGAGAGCAGCACCAGGAGGAGGGGGAGGAAAGACACCACCATGGCGATGCAGAAGCCCATGAGGGTCTGCGGGGTGGTGTCCGAGCAGGAGGCCTGAACCACAGCCAGGTGGTCACAGAAGCAGTGGTAGATGTAGGCAATGTTGTTGTAGGCCATCTGGGAGGTCTGCACCACTGCTGGGATGGGCAGCAGAAGCGCAGTGAGCCAGGCACTGGCGGCCAGTGCAGCGTTGGTCTGTGGGGTCATATGGACCGGGTAGTGCAGTGGGCGGCAGATAGCCACATAGCGGTCATAGGCCATGACCACCAGGATGAAGGCTTCGGAGCAGGAGAAGCTATGGAAGAGGTACATCTGCAGGAAGCAGGCGGGGAAGCTGAGGAATCGATCTCCAAGCAGGAACAGGGACAGCATCTTGGGGACGGTGGTGGTGGTGAATAGGATGTCCAGGGCTGAGAGGTTGCTGAGGAAGAAGTACATGGGCTTGTGGAGGCTGGGCTCTGCCACCACGGCCACCAGGATCAGGGCATTGCCCACCAAGATGAGCAGGTAGAGGAAGAGGAAGAGGAAGAAGACAGGAAGGAAGAGAGATCTGGGCAGAGAGGGGATGCCGGTGAGGTAGAAGATGGGCGGGGAGTTGCCTGATCCATTACAGGTCGTGGTCTCCATGGTGGGGTAAAGATGGATGTTTGTGAGCTGTGCAGGGGGCAACATCAGGGAAAGAGGCCTGCCCGGAAACAGAACACCCAGGGGTTCTGGAACAAGAGTTGTAGAATGACCACTTTAATTAATTAATCCTTCATCCTATTCCTTTTGCCTTTTAAATCAAGTATGGAAAAACAGATGTACAATATACAAACCATGTGTCGCTGATTGGATATGCAATAGACGAAGTGAGCAGGGTAGAGAAGTGGTAAAGGAAGGCATTAAGCAATGAATCATGTAATTATTTGATTGTAATTACATGAAGTGCTATGGAAAAACTTCTTGGAGATCTCATTTCCAGGTCCCATACAGTTGCTGAAAATCAGATCTCTTACGCAAAGACTGTAACTTCCTTTTGCTTTGGGCATTGCTTTGTGTTTTTTTTAAATATAATCTATTGTTATTAGCATTATTATTTTGTTTATGTGGTACTGAAGAATCGAATGTAGGCTTCATGTATGCTAGGCAAGCAGCCTTCCCGACTCCATGTGTTTGTTTTGTTTTGTTTTTAATGGTATCTCTGTCACCATTTACCCAGAGAGGATTGATTTTCTAAAGGTTTGCTAAGAATATGTGGGATTCCTGCCATAATTATTATTTTTTTTTGCCAGTCCTGGGCTTGGGCTCAGGGCCTGAGCACTGTCCCTGGTTTTTCTCAAGGCTAGGGCTCTACCACTTGAGCCACAGCACCACTTTTGGCCTTTTGCTACACATGTGGTACCAAGGAATCGAACCCCGGTCTTCGTGCATGCTAGGCAAGCACTTTAACCACTAGGCCAAACTCCCGGCCCCTCCTGCCATAATTATTAACTGAGACTGGCTCCTTTCTCATTTGTTTCCTTGATGCTGTGATATTTTCCCCCTGCTGACATATAAATTGAAGCCTCTGTAAGAGGATAAAGAGTTTAAGGACAGCCTGAGTTACATGGCCAGGCACTGAGGCAAAATAACGAATGAGAAAACAAACATGGCACAACAGTGGTGTAACCCATAGCCTCAACCTCAAGGCAGAGGCAAGAGGATCAATGGAGTTGGAAAACACTCTGGGAAACATGTAAGGTCTTACAAGAGGAAGATAGAGTGAGAGAGACAGACACACACACACAGAGAGAGAGAGAGACAGAGACAGAGACAGAGACAGAGAGAGAGACAGAGACAGAGAGTCAGAGGGAGAGACAGAGAGAGACAGAGAGAGAGAGATGGGGGGAGGGAGGGAGTGGGAGAGGGATGAAAGGGAGAGGGATGAGAGGGAGAGGGGAAGCGGGAAAAAGAGCCAGAAAGAGACACAGAGAGAGGAGTGCTAGTAGCTCATACCTATAAATCTAGCTACTCAAGAGGCTGAGATCTAAGGATTGCAGTTCAAAGCCAGCCCAGGCAGGAAGGTCTGTGAGATTTGCTCTCAAATTAAGATTTGAGTTTGGCCTAGTGGTAGAGTGCTTGCCTAGCATGCACAAAGACTCGGGTTCGATTCCTCGGTACCACATACATAGAAAAAAGCCAGAAGTGGTGCTGAGGCTCAAGTGGTACAGCTCTAGCCTTGAGAAAGTCCAAGGACAGTGCTCAGACTAATCTGAGAGACAAAGGGAAGGCAAGTGCTTTCCAGGTAGCACAGCTGGCCAGATGCATAACCACATCAGCAATGTGTCAAGTCTTAGATTTCCACAACAGGGATGTTTTACCTGCTTATCTTTTCTGGAGAATCCAAATTCAAGCTTTCAAGGGGGAAGGGGCAGGGAAGAAACATCAAGGCAAAACTCTGTTTTTATGTTTCTTTTTGTTTTTCCAATTGGCCCTATCAGACAAAGCTAAATTTCATGCCACCCCCTCCCCACTGTCCCTGCCCTCTGGGTACAATATAGTAGAACTAACTCGGTGTCTAGCAAGGCAAATGCTTCTCTGACATAACATCCTAGCCCTGGGCAGAACAATAAGCCTGCTGTGGCCCAAGTGGAGAGGGTTTGACCCCATTCCAACAGTCTTAGTAGCCAGGGATCCTTCAACTCCGGAGACACAGAAAAACTAACCTGGATCGTGCTGTACTCAGAAGGGCTGACAGACCTGCCATTGCCAGGTTAGGCTGAGCTGGGGAACTGGCAGGATGGGAACTAATGTGGTCAACACTGAGGCCCTCAAGTCCAACTGCCCATCCTCTTCTCTCCTATGTGCATTCTTTACAGATACTTAGACCCTGGTGGTGAGGGGGGTTTTCACTGCCAGGTGGGACTGTACTATATTACAGCTGGCTCAGGTGAGCCCCTAATAAAGAAGAGCCATAAAAAAATCCCTTCTGAAAGAATTTGACATTTCAAAGAACTGTCAACTAATCCATCACTGAGAGTTCCAGACTTTATTTAGACTTCCTTGTTATTTTATGGGCAAGATTGCTGTGTTCTGATGATATGATGCCTCTAAGTAGTGCCTTTGTGTGGTTAGAGCTAAAAGGACTGTTTCCCAGCACCCAGATTGCCTCAGTGACTCTTCCCTAGAGAGAATGTCTGCGAACCATTTCTAATGTCCATAGGGGAGAAAGACAGAAAACCAGTCACCAGAATGTACAAACTGTGCTTAATATATATCAGCCTTTCATCACACAACCCTGCCCCTTAACCAAGCAAAGAAACAGAGACACAGAGAAGGCTAGCCCTTGCGCAAGGCCACGGCTGGTGAGGATAGTGCAGTGCTCAATGGTTGGTTCTGCAGCCACCACTGCAATAGTCTCAGTCTAGGAGAGGAACTAAAAGGCACAATATGCCCATGTGCTTCTGGTCATACAAAATAATATTTATTGAAATGAGCTTCAAGAAATGGAAACAGAGGTTTTCTTTTTTTGCTGTTTGTGTTTTCTTCTCTTTTGGTTCTAGTTGTTCATTTCTATGCCTTTGGGAGTTTAACGTGCAGCTCAGAAATGGAGAGACAAAGGGTGACCAATGCAGCAATGATAGTCACTGGGCATTGTGTTGAAAATGAACTCTACAACTTGTGGTGGGGATGGGAGGGGAAAACTCAGAGAGTGCGGGAAGGGGTAACACTGTCCAAAAAGAAATGCACTTTTTACCTGACTTATGTAACTGTAACCCCACTGTACATCACCAAGCAATAAAGCAAGTTAAAAATAATAACAGCAATAAAGAAATTAGTCTCAGTCTTGCAACCAAGAGTCCTGGCTCCTAGTCAAGTCCTGCTTCTCACTTGCAGACACCTTGAATCTGAAAACTTTTTTTTTTTTCATCAGCATGATAAGTTTGAAGAAATGCTCTCTGAAGAGTTCCACTGTTTCCAGAAGGTCCCCTCTAAGTTTGGCAGGGTGAGGTTTCAGAGACAGATGTCACATGGTTCATGCCCCGAAGGGAGAGAGAGGGCTCTCTCCACTCAAAGAGCCCTACGGCAAATCCAGGTTCTCTCTGGTTATGTTGTCACTTGCACCATCCGAGTGGATGCCGTTTCTCATCTTCTAGCTGGCTGACCCATAGCAAGTCTTGCCCCTCTCTGAGCCCTGTTCCACTCTTCTGCAAACTTTGCAGGGTTTTTCTTTGTGGAGAGAACACTGTAAACAGGGCCAATAAAGAGGCTAGAACATGTATGAAGGCAACGTGTTTCCAGTTATTGTCTTGCCTTTCTGTGGGAAGAACTTGTTCAAGATGGTTGGGGTGTCACCTGAGAGATCACACACCCTTCGCCTGACCTATCAGGGCCCAAGGTTCACAGCTCTTGTTCTCTCCATGGCCTTAGACTGAGAGCCTCAGTGTTTTATTTTTCCATCTACGGTCTCCTTCCTCCCCATTTCTGTCTCTCTAGCTCAGATTTCATCTGTCTCCGACAATGCTCACCTGTTGAGTCTGGTCCACACTGGTCTCCTGGGGTTCTCCACTCACAGCTGTGGTGGAAGGAGCAGGCTAGGGCTGAGCCATGGTGCCTTAAACCCTCAAGCCCCTCCTTTCAGGCAGTTCTCTTGAGGTGCTCCCTTAAGATGGTGCTCCCCTGATACCACACCCACCATCCTCAGGGATCACTCCCTGGGATCTCCTAGAACAGATATGGGAGGGAGGGAGAGTTTGTCCCTGAACTTGGTTGTTAATGAGAACAGCATCCTTAACAACCCTCGAGGGTACAGAATTTCACATTGATGGTGTAGCCTTCCTTCTCATTATCCCACCCGATCCTCACAACGCGGAGAAGACAGGACCGATGGGCTGCAGCAGGAAGTCCATAAGGAGGAACGCAAAGTCCAGGAAGTGAAATGCCTTGCCTATTTTAACACTGGTGGCTCTAGGAGGCTGAGATCTGAGAATCCAAGTTCAAAACCAGCCCAGCCAGTAAAAGTCCATGAAAATTTTATCTCCAACTAACTACAAAATACTGAAAGTGGATCTGTGGCTCAAAATAGAGCACTAGAATTAAGCAAAAGATCTCAGGGACAGTATCCAGGTCCTGAGTTCAAGCCCCAGTATTAGCAGAAAAAAATAAATAAAAGCAAAGTTGAGGGACTGGGAGTTTGGCCTAGTGGTACAGTGCTTGCCTCACATGCATGAAGACCGCTGTTTGATTCCTTGATACCACCTATATAGAAAAACAAAAACAAAAACAAAAACGTAAGTGGTGCTGTTGCTCAAGTGGAAGAGCTTTAGCCTTGAGAAAGCCCAAGGATAGTACACTCAGACCCTGAGTTCAAGCCCCAGGACTGTCAAAAAAAAAAAAAAGCGAAGTTGAGGGGAAGGAAGTTGTGGGGCTTTTAATTTTGTTTTGTTTGTTTGTTGTTGTTCTCTCTGTGTTCAAGGCTCTCATTCTACCACTTGAGGCTTTTTCTGAGTCGTTTACTACAGATACGAGTCTCATGAACTTTCCTGCCTGGATAGTCTTGAACCACCATCGTCAGACCTCAGCCTCCTGAGTGGCTAGGAGTACAGGCATGAGCCACCAGTGCCCAGCCAAGTGTTTTGAAGATGGGTTCTTGGGGTGAGTGAGGGGAGGCCATGCTGCTTCTCCCTTGTTCTGCAGACCTGTGTGTTCCGGGCGCTTTATGCATTGGCTGCTGGTTAGAACTATGTATTTCAGGCTGGTTGGGCAGCACCTACACCTTGATAGGTGTTGCCATTTATCCAGCACCCTGAACTGAGTCTTCAGTTATTTTTCCATTTGTGTGGGCTGCCTGCTTCTAAATGATGATGGATCGGTGACTCCTAAATGTACAAGACTGATGGCTCCATTTCTTTTGCTATGAATTCAGTTTCTTTGTCAACAGTAAGATCAAATGGGCTCTCATGATGAATAGCTGTTTGGTTCTGAATCTGATTTATCCCTCAAGGTTCTGATTGGAAGATCTTGTGTTTTGGGGAAGTGGTTGAATCATAAAGGCTGTAGCCTCATCAGTGGCTATGGATAGTTCAATGACATTGTTGGGATATGGTGGAAACCAGGACATAGGGCTACACTGAAGTAAGTAAGTCACTAGAGAGATCCTGAAAGAGTGCCTTGTCCCTTCTCTCCCCACTTCTGCTTCCTACTCCCTGAAGTACACAGCTGAGCTCCGCAACGTGCTTGTCACCATGACGTACGTCCTCAACACAAGCCCATAGAAATGGGGCCCAGCAAACTTGGGTTGAAATCAACTCAGATATTTTGCTCCAGCAATAAGATGTGACTCTCACATAAGGCATTTATTAGTTACATAGAAGGTGATGCTAGTAGAAACACTGTAGGCAATAAGGACAAATATATAACCAGAATAAGTTTCTATTCCAATAAACACAAACCGGTTCCAACTTGATGATGACAAAGACTATCCACCTGCCTCCCATCGGTAGCTAATTTGTTTCCTTGAGCAACAGGTCTTCACATGAGCTCAAGACTGGTCTTGGTTGCTGGAATTGTTAGGTAAGTTGCAGAAGCCTTGATGAACTATGTATAACCCCCATTCCTACCTTACCAATCCTCTAGCCTTCCTCCCGGATATTGTTGCAAATCCATTAACCATAGCACCTAAGCTTGCATACTTCTTTCCATTTCAGTTTCCAGGTAAGATGAACTTAGGTGAAAAGCCAGAGATACTGCCATGGGTTCTGCCCACTGAGAGGGTTTCTTTACCTTATGGAGGATTCTCCTTCCCAGTGAAGCTGCCATGCTGCAGCAGTCCACTCTTGAGTGCTTCCAGCACATTTAAAAAAATATTTATAATTCAAGGCCGGAATGTTATTTTCCTGAGAGAATTGATTAGAAGGCATTTTCCTGATGGCTGTATGTTAGAGTTAATGGCAAACATTAAAGCAGCAAAACTGAGTCACTGGTGTCTGAAGCTCTTGCTTACACTACTTACTTGTCACTCAAAGGTGTCCTTGAGCCTAATATGCCATTTATCACTTCCACTTGATGAGGGGATGTCTCTTTTCAAGTCCATTTTATATTTTGTGTGTTCAAATTCATAACCAATTCATAAGAGAGACCCTTCATTCATACATTAAAACTACAGCGGGGCCAAGAACCATTTCTTAGGTGGAGAATACATTTCTACAGAAGAGAACATAGTTTTGTTCTAAAATCTAAGCCTACAATGTGTGCTGCCTCAGAAATTCAATTAGATTTTTAAGTTTGGCCTATGATAGTATAGCTTACCTAGGATTAAACTTCCTACCAAAAACAACTATAAAAATTGAAGAAAAAAATGTACCAGTACTAGTCAAGTAATTTGAAGAATAACAAGTCATGGACCTTGAACCACTGTCAACTGAATGTTGAACTAAGGGAGGCACGGAGGCTGAGTTCTAGGACCTCAACTTTCTTATCAATGGCACTTCTTAGCTTGTAGGATGGAGACTAAAACTCAAATACAAAATGAAGATCCTACTGGGCTAAAGAGACCTAAATTGGAAGTTGAGTGGCAAAGTGAAAGTTAACAGCAAACTTATAGAGAGGAGAATACAGTAGAAAAAGGCACTAAACTAGAAGTATAATTTCCCTTCGAGTCACAGACTGATTTTAGGCATGCAAAGACAAAGTTCATTTGAGGAACCCCAAAGAATGCTGCAGCTTGGAAGTTTAAGAGCTTCCAAAATATTTGAACAGCCACATGATATTGTAAGGGTTGGTATGTACCCTCATCCGAATAGAAGGAATTTCACTTGAGACCCCGCAAATACTCGAGTCCAGTAATAAGGGCTAAATCTCATAAGTAAAAGCAAAATGGAAACACACGAGTCAGAATTCAACTTAAAACCAATGTACAACAAAGATGATCACTGGTACTATTATCTGGCAAAATGTAACACTTTGTGGAGGAAGACAGAAATTATCCAGAGCTTTAATTTAAAAAAAATTCAGCTCCCAGTACCTAATCAAAAAAAGATGAGGCAAGACTACAATTAATCAAATGAATGAACCAATGAAAAAATGGAGGATTCAGCTAGAGGTTGATTACTTCTTATAGAATCTGGTTTGAAGACCTCCAATACTAGGTTGGTGGACTGGAAGTAGGTTCCCAGCTAGATTGGCCATGCCATACTGTAGGAGGAAGACTGACCAGTCCAGTGGCTGATATACACTATAAAAATGCACTGAGTTCATTTTCCAAGTGCTCTTCCACAAGCAACGCTGATTCCTTCACTGAGAATCTGACAGCTGTAATGTGGATATCCAGGAAGGGTTGGAAGAGTTGAGAACAGGACACAGTGAGTGTACCTGAAATACATTTTGCTCTACTCCTCAATTCTCTCATTGGACAGACTCATTTGTACTCTTTTTTTTGCTTAGGAGGCTATATCTTCAGTTGGATTGCAATGAAAAAGAGAGGGCTAACCAAACAAAAGGGAATCTTAGGGGGAAAAGATACCTTTTCACTCATCCCAGCAGTTTTTCGATCCTTTCTTTGAATATTTCTGTGTGTCTCAGTTTTCTGAACTTACTTTGTTCCATTAACGTATATTTCTATTGTTATGCCAACTCTATACTCTCTTGATTACTGTAGAACAATCCCATTTTTTAAATAAGTGTCTAAAAATATAACAAGCCGGTGTGGTGGCTAATGGCTGTAATCCTAGCTACTCAGGCTGAGATCTGAGGATCATGGTTGAAAGCCAGTCTGGGCACTAAAGTCCATGAAACTTTTATCTCCAATTAACCACCAGAAAACTGGAAGTGGTGCTGTGGCTCAAGGGGTAAAGCAGCAGCCTTGAGCTGAAGAGCTCAGGGATAATGCCAGGCCCAGAATTCAAGTCCCATGACTGACCAAAAAGAATATATATATATATATATATATATAAATTAATATGTTTAATGAAACCCCTGTGTATGACTATTTAAATATCATTTTAAAATAAAGTAACAAAAGATTATTCCATTATTATTAATTATCCCGATTGTTCCGTTGGGACAGGAGGAAAGTCCTGGACCAAATATGGCAATCACTGTTTGCGCTTCATACTCAATTGAATTTTTTTTATTTTTACTAATTTATGTCTATTAAATTAGTCATCCAGCACTATGAGCTAAATTTCCACTCTGAGAATGTACCACTTAGAACATCTTCCTCTAAGCTGAGCATTATTACTTGGCATCCTAGGAACAGAAATGGCTACACAGCAGCTCTCACATTGGGGTTGAAGTCATGACTCAAGGGTAACAGCAGTCAACAAGCAACGCATTAGGTATCAAGTTCAAGTTCGGATCTCACAACAAAAGAAAAGAATAGCCAACACTCACGTCACAGCCTCGGTTTTGAGATATACAATTTTGGTGATGGCTGTCTTGACATCCTTGTTCCTGAGCGTGTAGATGAGGGGGTTAAGGATTGGTGTGAGAATCGCATAAGCCACATTGCCCATGACATGGAAATCGAGGGGCAGGTCAGCCTTGTAGGTGACATAGGCCACAGCAATGGATGAGTAGTAGGTGCCCACCACCAGAAGGTGGGAGCTACAGGTGGAGAAGGCTTTTGAACGACCTTCCCTGGAGTTGATGCGAAGCACAGAGGCCAGGATGCGGGCATAGGAGAGCAGCACCAGGAGGAGGGGGAGGAAAGACACCACCATGGCGATGCAGAAGCCCATGAGGGTCTGTGCTCTGGTGTCTGAGCAGGAAGACTGGACTAGGGCAAAGTGGTCACAGAAGCAGTGGTAGATGTAGGCAATGTTGTTGTAGGCCATCTGGGAGGTCTGCACCACTGCTGGGATGGGCAGCAGAAGCGCAGTGAGCCAGGCACTGGCGGCCAGTGCAGCGTTGGTCTGTGGGGTCATATGGACCGGGTAGTGCAGTGGGCGGCAGATAGCCACATAGCGGTCATAGGCCATGACCACCAGGATGAAGGCTTCTGCGCATGTAAAGCTTTGGAACAGGTACATCTGCAATAAACAGGCAGGGAAACGCAGGAAGTGGTCTCTCAGGAGAAATAGGGACAGCATCTTGGGGACGGTGGTGGAGGTGAATAGGATGTCCAGGGCTGAGAGGTTGATGAGGAAGAAGTACATGGGCTTGTGGAGGCTGGGCTCTGCCACCACGGCCACCAGGATCAGGGCATTGCCCATGAGGATGAGAACGTAGAAGAGGAGAAAAACAACAAACACGGGCAGGAAGAAGGACTCTGGCAGAGAAGGGATGCCCACCAGGTAGAAAACAGGTGCGCTGTCCCCTGATCCGTTACAGGTGGGAAGCTCCATAGTGAGGCAGAGTGGGATTCTGTGAAATGGGTGGCTGGAACATGGACATGCTAAGAACCTCTGGAAACCAGAGCAGGAAAGGATTCCATAACGATAACTCCATAGTGTTTACTGGACAGTCTCCATGAGCGTAATTATTAGCAACCAGTTCTAGAGGACTGGTGAGGGCCTCTGGTAATGACTTCCATTATCAAGTGAATTAGGAATTTATAATTGGTCAAATACCAATTAATTAGTGACCCAATTAATTGAAGTCTTTATGCTGTGTTTAGTGATCATGGTGACAGTGGGGAAGACAGGCAAGGTTCCCAACTTCTTAGACTCTTCTGGGAAAATCACATTTAAACAGTGGATTATTGAATTATGGAAATAATGCTTTTATTTCCTATCATTTCTTCCACACTGTGGGACTTGGGTTATGAGTTCTCTTAAATCACCTTCTTAAGCTTGTGTCTATACTTTTGCACTCACTCCAAGTCCCATTGTATGGCTTTGATGTATTTTCTTTCTCCAAGGTTCTCTGTAATACGTTGTTGATCACACAATTAAGCTTCTTCCTCTCTTGTATTCCTTGACTTGAGGCTCTTCCTGGCTCTATTTGAGCTGGGTGTCTGGACTTCCACTCTTGAATAGGCTATTACCATGTAATACCCCTGATAGCCCAACACATCCATCGTTGTAACCAAGAGAGCCTGGATCAATTACACAAATCACATTTTATAACCAACTAGAGAAACGTAAGTGCAATACAAACAAGAAGAAATTGAACCCCAATGATAGAGTGAACCCTCCAAAGTAAGCTAACAATCACCAGCTCTTTTCCTCTCTCAGGGGGTTACCCTGTGGCTTGGAGTTACTTATATGAAGACAGATGAGAAAGAAATAAGCAAGCCTTTTGTCAGTCAAAAAGGACTCACAAAATAGCTTCAAATGTTCAAGTATCTAATCATATGACAAATCTTCCCCCATGGGATAGCTGGACTCTGGGGTTCAGCAATGGAGGTGAAAAAGCTAAGTTGAGAGCTCCTGTTTTATTATTTTTGTTGAGCCAAGACCAGGACTTGAATTTGGTACCTGATGCATTTTTACTCATTGGCTAGCACTCTACCAACTGAGCCACATCTCTAACTCCCATTGAAGGCTACTAAAAGACAGGCTGAAATTTCCCAAGTGCCATACATGCTTACAGGACTAGAGGGGAGGGCTTGCCTCAGACATCTATTGATCTTTTCCTCTAATACTTCCCAAACATTTAAAGCTGTATGTGTAGGCAGGAATGGACAGGAGTGGAGAGGGTGGTTTAGAGACCTAGTGAAACCCTTGGAGAGGAAGAAACATATTTCCCACAGTCTTCCTTAGTCTTCCTTATCAAGGAGTCAGAGATCAGTTAGGTTATTGATTCAGAACCTGGAAAGCTACATGTTGGGAACAGGAACACAAACCAGTGTTAGGCTCAATCCTATTATAACAGAAATGGAGCCATCACACAATTTAAGTATTCAACTGGCTCCAGGTAATCAGCCCCTTACTCTATTCTGCCTAGAAAGGAAAAAAGGAGAAGTTTATCCAGTAAGATAGTCCTTGAGGGCCTCTGTGAATCTATTACAAATAATGTTCCATCTATAATCAAAATTATTATATATGAAAAAGGACAAAATAATCAATAAGAAAATACAGTAATAGTAGATATACAGTGATCTAGGATATCTGAGCTATCAAATGATGACTTCAGTGTAACTCTTTTATATGTTATAGAGGAGAATACTGACAAAATAGAATTTAAAAATAAGGAATTTGAGCTGGGTGTCCATGGCTCATGCTTGTAAGCCTAACAAAGTCAGGAGACTGAGATCTGAACATGGTTCAATGCCAGCCAGGCAGAAAGTCTGAGAATCTTATCCTCAATTAACTAGCAAAAAGTCAGAAGTGGAATGGTGACTTAATTGGTAGAGCACTAGCCTTGAGCAAAAATAACTCAGGGCAGCACCTAGAGCCTGAGTTCAAGCTCCAGGGCCAACATAACAATGAGAGAGAGAGAGAGAGGGAGGGAGAGAGAAAGAGGGGGGGGGAATCTATCAAGAAAAGAAAGTGTCAGTGGCTCATGTATATAATCCTAGCTTCTCAGGAGACTGAGATTTGGAGACAAATAATTACAAATCAGAAAAATTCCCAGGATTCTTTCTACAAAATACCCATCAAAACGCTTGGTGCTGGTCACTGGTGACTCAGGCTTATAATCCTAGCTATCCAGCGTGGGCAGGAAAATAGAACACAAGGAATCAGGTATTAGCAAGGGCTGGGATAGACAAATGAAGAGGAGGGGAAATACAGACAAGAATCCAGTGTATATATAATTAAGAAGAGTGAATGAAGGGGTAGGGAGGTGAGAATGTTCAAAGAGGTGACATTGTTCAAGATATTCATAAACTTATTTGCTAAATAGCACTTCTTTGTACAACTACTTAAAGATAATAATTTTAAAATTTGGGGACAACATGAGAAGTGTTATGCGAGAAGTAACGCACCTACTACCCGACGAATGTAACTATAACCCCTCTATACATTATCCTGACAATAAAAAGAATTTTTTTAGTCAGGTGCTGGTGGTTCATGGCTATATAATCTTAACTACTCAGGAAGCTGAGATCTGAAGATTACAGTTTCAAGCCTGCCCAGGCAGGAAACTCTTAGAAGATTCATCTCCAGTTAATCACCAGAAGGTGTGCTGTGGCTCAGTGTGGTAGAATACTATCCTTGAGCAGAAATGCTCAAAGACAGCACCTCAGGCTCTGAGTTCAAGTCTCTCAACTAACAGCAACAACAAAAGCAGAGAAAAAAAACTCCAAACAACGAAAACAAGAACAATACAGAAAGAAGACAGGACTCAAATTGGAAGAAAGTATTTTCGTGTGTTTAATACATCTGCCTTCTTGCAACAAGTGCCCAGAGGCCAAAATCCCTGCTCTTGAGGCTTTTCACCTGTCACAGGAGGGGAAATTTGTACTTCTATCTACTCATAGAACTGGGGTCTTTCACGGAGGGAACTCCTCGCATATATGGGGATATTGTTCTGAATTAATGATCTAGGAGAAAGTCCATGTTCACATACAGATCCTTGATCTTCAATTCTAGTGATTCTTAAGATCTTGCAATCCCTGGATAGCATGGGTGGCTCACGCCTATAACCCTAGCTACCTACAAGGCTGAGATCTGAGGATCGAAGTGTGAAACTAGCCTAGGGAGGAAAGTCCATGAGATTCTTAACTCCAGTTAACTACCAAAAAGCCAGACGTAGAGCTGTAGCTCATGTGGTAGAGCACTAGTATCGAGCATGTTGAAAACAAACAAAAAAAAAAGCTCAGGGTTAGCTCCAGAGCCCTGAGAACAAGCCCTGGGAGCAGCAGTAAATAAATAGATACATGATTCTAACGCCTGGCACTCAAAACCTGTCCTCCTGCATCTTTGTTGTCCTGTTCTTGCTGATGACAGATACTCACTCTCGTCTATGCTTCCCTGCAATGCTCAGCTCAAAGGTCGCCTCCTGAGATGCCTTTGCTCCTCCTTGCTGGCTCAGGGTCCTCTTTTCTGAGCTCTGGAGGTTTCCCCTTTGTCATCATTCCAGTCACTCTAGATTGTCCTGGTTTATTTATATGTCTGTGACTCTACCAGACTGGGAGCACCTGCAGGGCAGTAATGGAGTCTGATTGTTTCTATTTAATAATGCACCATCATCCTTCCCAATAGCAAGATGCAGTCCCTCAATTTGCCTCATTTTACTGATGAATTATAAAATAGGAATAAAGGAGCCATTAGGGATGAAATAGTTATGTCGGAGCCCTTTTATTGTATAGATAGAGACATGGAAGACATTGAAATGGATTGTGAATGCCCCCCAAGATCTCTTAGTAAGGAGCAGGAACACAGAACTAGTCAGCAAAACTGGATCATCAAGTCACCCTTAGTCCAGGAAAGTCAGTGATGGGCCCAGCTGCTCCACACCAGTGCGGAACAAGTGAGGCTTCTGTGCCCCCACCTCCAGGGGTATTAAAACACAATGGTTCCCTAAGTTACTGTTCTGATTTTTTTTTCTCTCCTTGTTTTCATAGTACTCTTGAGCCATGTCTTCAGTCCTATTTTGCTTTATAATTAATTTTTAGGTAGACTCTCATGCTTTTGCAGCCTCAAAGATCCTGTTTATGTTTTGTAGTTCAGAGAGATGATTTTGTTAGAAATGCATGTCATAAGAGTGTGTGGGTATTTGGGGGCTACTAATAGTATTGTTAAGAGATTATAGCCAGGAGCTGGACACAGATGGCTCGCGCCTGTAATTCTAGCTACTCAGGAGAACTAGACCTGCGGATCACAGTTTATCACTGGCAAGAAAGTCTTTAAGACTCTTAGCTTCACCAGAAAACAGGAAGTGATGCTGTGGCTAAAAGGGGTAGAGCACTAGCCTTAAGCAAAACTGCTCAGAGACAGCACACAGGCCAAGAGGAAAAAGAGAGAGAGAGAGAGAGAGAGAGAGAGAGAGAGAGAGAGAGAGAGAGAGAGAGAGAGAGAGAGAGAGAGAGAGAGAGAGAGAGAAGAGATGGACAGACAGACAGATCTATTCCTGGGTAAGATTTTTTTTCCTGCTAACTGTATGTAAAAGCCAGTTTCCATGCAAGGAGCTGTAGAAAGCAAAGCCAGTCGCCCAGATGCACAATCTGCTCTGCACTTCCTGTGTATCCTCTCCTCTCAGCACACACCAGGTGGGAGTGGCTACCCCCTCAACATGTGAGGAAACTGAGATGAGAAAGGACACACTCTAGTCCAGCACCCAGCTGGTAACGTGAGTACAGAGCTAGCTTCTGGAGCCAGCCCACTGCCCACAAAAGTCCATGCTCTACCTGGCAGCCAAGCCTGACCCTGATGCTTATTTGTTATAGATTTTACTTTTATGAAATGAAGGCCGTAGAAAAGATGATCTCCTTGAAGCCAATAGATTTTGAGATAGAGTCTCACTACATAGTCTAGTCTGGCCCCAAATTTACAATCTTCCTGCCTCAGCCACCCAAAACCTGGGATTACAGGTATGAATTCCCATGCTCCATTGCACAAATGTCTTTTGACATTTGTGAGTGACTTCTGTGCATCTGGCCAAGGAGGATATTCAGAAATACATAGTCCAAATCTCCTAAGGAAAGAGAGGGAGCCCTCCCTCTCCCCCATCGCAGGTTGGATTCCCATTTTTGTGTGTGCCAGTATTGGGGCTTGACACCAAGGCTTGAGCGCTGTCCCTTAGCCTTTTCACTGAAGGCTGATTCTCTACCCAATGAGTCACAGCTCTATTTCTGGATTTGGGGGGGGGGGTAGTTAATTGGAGATGAGACCTTTTCACAGACTTTACTGCCTGGGTTGGCTTCAAACTGCAATCCTCAGTTCTCAGCCTCCTGAGTAGCTAGGTTTTCGGGTGTGAGCCACCCCTGCCCATATCAGGTGTTAGGCTCTTGCTCCCTCCCTTGCTCCCTGTTTCACCCCCAACCCGAGAGAACCCCACTTCTCTCACAATGCTCCTCTACACTGTGCCCAAGGAAAAACAAAGATTAACTTTGGTATCAGAAAGACCTGGTTTCCCTTCTGAGTCTACCACCTTCTTTCCCTTTCTGAACTGCAATTTCCCCCTCTGAGACTCTTGAATGGCAGTGCCTTGATCTCTAGCTGCCATGAGCCTTGCCTCTGCTGGAAGCTCTCCTTCCAGATTTGCAGGCCCCTGCAGGTGACTGCACCTCTCAGCCTGTGCACAGTGGATGAAGATTCTGGGGCTCGGAAGGTCACACGTCAGGTGTGTTCCTGGGCCTCTCTGAGCCTGTCTCCCACTCAAGCTCTGGGTGTTCATTCCCCATCCAACTCACATGCCAAGCCTGGTCCAGCTGGGTGTCTTCTGTGCCATCATCACAATTGCCCTTGGTGGGAAGACTCAGGTAGAAGCAGAGCCACAGCCCATTAAACCCTGTGTTCCTCCCTGCAGACTTGCCTCAGGCTAGCTTTCTCTTGGGACCCCCCCCCTCCCATCCCATGCTTCCCCAGTCAGCTGGGAGCAAATTCCCAGGGTGTGATGGGAGACATGGTCCTGGGCTTTGCCCATGATGAATCCAAGCTTGTTAACAAGACTCATGGGTCCTAGAACTCTGTCACCAGTGGAGCAGTTTGTCTCCAATGTTATCTACTTATCTTCATTCCCCCTCTAGGGAATACAAGAGTCAACATGGCTCCCACTGCTTTGCATGTTGAGAGAACTGAGATGCAGACAAGTAGGATCATTTGTCTGGATGAATGGGCAGTGGCAGAACTTGTATTTGGACCAGGGCACCAATTCTGGTCCAGTAAGCAAGAACTATCACTTTAGAGCAGCAAACCTTGCTGTTATGTAAGTGTGACATAGGACAACTACCTCAAACCCCACCAGGCCATTAGCGCTCAGGCCTCAGGCTTTCTCACTTCCTCCTTGGCTTCTGACCCCCACTCTTTTACCATGACAGAGAAATTCTAACAAACTAATAGCATTCACAAATAATAAGTAAACCTTTATTACGAAATATTTTACTGGCTTTGTATGTTTTGTCTAGACTATTCTGTGTGGGGGTCTATTTTTCAACATAATTTGTATCATTTTATACTTCTTGTATACTTATTGAGTACTATATTTAACTTAAACTATATCTTGGAATCTTTCTTTATCTGATCTATTTCATTCCTTTTTCATTTTTGCTTATGTTTTCTTCTTGTAGTTGTTTATTTTTCGTGTGTGTGTGTGTATGTGTGTGTGTGTGTGTGTGTGTGTGTGTGTGTGTATGTGTTAGTTGTGGGGCTTGGAATTTAGAGCCTGGCATTGTCCCTGAGCTTTTGTGCTCTACCACTGAGCCACAGCTCAGTGAGTAATTAACTGATCGTTAATTGGAAATAAGAATCTGCCCTGACTGGCTTCGAACCTCAGTCCCTTAGATTTGTAGGACCACTGGCATGAACCACCAGTGCCCAGCTACATAGTCATTTTTTCATATATTTTTATTGTAATTAATAGAAGGGTTACATGATATTTTCCAGAGAGGAGGAGCATTAATTCATATACATTGATACCCTTTCTCATGTCTTGCTCCCCATTTCCCTCCCCGTAGTCTTTTTTTTTTTCATAGTATACACAATGCAATGACTGCATCAAACAATTCTAATGAGTCTAGATGCATTTGAATAATCCATGGATGGCTCAGAGAGCATCAACGGGCTCTGTTTGAAAGATAGCAACTCTAGTGTGATGCTGGTTTAAAAAAATTATGTGTAATTCCTCTGTTATAATTCCTTCCAACATGATTAGGAAGTGGTAAGAAGGCATCATTTCTCTGATGTCCCTTCCCCTCCCAGGAAAAGTGGAAAATTACATTCCCAACTGTTATCACAACGAAATGAGTTTCAATGCCAAACTTACCTATCAGTTCTTGAGGAACTGCAAAACAGGCTTCCTTGGCTTATCCATAAAATGTATTAGTTCTCGGGACTCAGCTTCTGCCTGTGGGGCTTATTTGCTATGGAAATAATTCTTCTCATAATTATTAGTTTAGTCTTTTAAATGATACATGGTGCTATCTCCCAGATGGAATAGATCGGGATGAAAATGATTGTTGTCCTATCTAAACAAGAGATGGCTGTTTTAAAACCTGAAAACAGGGAAGACGTGGGAGCCCAGGGCCCTGTGGAGACTTGTGGCTGGTTGCAGGAGATTTGACGGTATGTTTGAAGTGTGAATGATGCCAGTAGAAAACCTTTGTGGTATAGCTGTTTATCCTAAGTCTAAAGACACAGGATCATAGCTGGAAGCCCATAGCTCACGCATGTAATGCCAGTGACACAGGAAGTGAGAACTGAGGATTACAGAAAGAAGCCAGCCTGGACAGGAAAGTTCATGAGACTCTTATCTCCAATCAATCACCAAAAAGGCTGCTAGTGGAGCTGTAACTCAAGTGATAGAGTGCTACCTTGTGCAAAAGAAGTTCAATGACAGCACCCCTGGGTGCTAAGTTTAAGCCCCACATCTAGCAAAAAAAAAAAAAGGATGAAGGACCACCAGTGTTTGACCTTTTGTATTAATTCCTGTCAAAAGACAACATCCCTGTATGTACTTACCTTAGTGAGGAGACTCCTGCTTAAGAACTTCCTGACTTTTTGTCATTGGCCCCTAAGAATGTGCCCTTTCATCTATATTCCTGAAACTCTCTTAAGTGTGCCCTTCCCTAATTTGAACTTACAATAGTGGAAGTTGGGGAAGCCTAGCCATATCTGAGTCAGTTAATCTCATTCCTTGTCTCATGGTGATAATTGGAATATTCATTATTTAATAAACAATATTTAAGGTATCACTGTAGAGTGTCCTGGAATCTGCTAGGTAGAACTGGCATGTGTTCCAGTACTGGGGCTTGAAATCAGGGCCTAGGAACTATCCCTGAGCTTTTTGACTCAAGGCTAATGCTTTACACGAGAGTCCCAGCTGGCTTATTTTTTTTCATTTTTATTTTTTTTGCCAGTCCTGGCTTGCACTCAGGGCCTGAGCACTGTCCTTGGGCTTTCTCAAGGCCAGAACTCTACTTTCGCCACAGCACCACTGCTGGTTTTTTCTATGTATGTGCTACCAAGCAATCAAACCTGGGTCTTCGTGCATGCTAGGCAAGTACTCTACCGCTAGGCCAAATTCCCAGCCCCACAATTGACTTTTTTGATGATTAATTGGAATTGTAGATAACAGCCTCCACACTAAAAAAAAAAAATAGTTGGAAGTGGAGCTGTGGTTCAAGTGGTAGAACACCTCAGGGTGGAGCTTGTGGCTAAGCCAAACTTCACACCTCAAAGACAGGAAGCCATTGAGGAAGAAGGTTTCCCATAGTCCAAACCTGGTCATTTCCAAGGGACATTGGGAGCCCCCCACATTGTGTGGAAGGTCTCATCACCTCCTAGTGCCTCCACTTGGATACTCAGCACTTAGCCCATGAATCTGTGGAGGACACAGCAAGAAGAGGTTTTACTTTGGAGAAATGGAACCATTTTGGAGCTAGATAGAAGTGGGGGTTGAATTGGACAACATACTACTAAATAAACAAGAGGTCAGAGAAGAAATCACAAAAGAAATCAGAGAATACAGAGAAGAATGCAACTTAGAAAGAGTATGGGAGTGCAAGAAGTAGCACCTAGAAGGAACTGTATAGTTCTAAATCCCTGTGTTACATGAAGAGAGAAATCTCAAATCGATAACCTATTCACCTGATGAAATTAGAAAAGGCCTGATGCCAGTGGCTCATGGCTTTAATGCTAGTGACTCAGGAGGCCCAGATGTGAGGATCTCAACTTGGGCAAAAAAGTCCGTTGCTGCTAAAAAGTTGACCACTTTTTTCTTATACTTATTGGATTTTGTATATTCTGCCTTCGAATGTATTTTGTTCATTTTTAATATTTTGACTATCTTTTATTTTTTGTAGTAGCTTATATTTTGGCTATATATACTGAATCTTTTAGTTCATTCATGTGTCCTAAATAACTTCTCTTAACCTGTGTTATATTTTTCCACTTTTCACTTTTGTGATTCTGATTGACAGACATTCTCCATGTTTTGAGAGGGGTGGTTGTGGAGCTTGAACTCATCCTGGATGCTGTCCTGGAGCGCTTCAACTTTGAGCTACAGCCCCACTTCCAGTTTTCTGGTGGTTCATTGGAGATAAGAAGCTCACGGACTTTTGTGCCTAGGCTGGCTTTGAATCGCAATCCTCAGATCTGAGCCTACTGAGTAGCCAGGATTATAGGCCTGAGCCACTGGTGTCCTGCTCTACGTTTTAAAATAATCAGCATCAGTGTTTCTGCTTTTTCCTAGGCATTTCAAACCTTTATCAAGCACTTTCTAATCTTGTTTAAGAGATATTTCCCCATCCTAATGTCAGTACATTATGAGTTATATTTTCCTTCTACATGTAGACCTTTAATTAGATTGATTTTATTATTTCCTTAGGGTAAGAGACAAAATCCATTTTTAACTGATGGATAAAAATAGTTCCAATATGATTTATTATATATCATCTTCTGTACCAATCTGCAAAGTCATTTCCTCCATAATCACTTATTCATATATTTGTGTTTCTGGAATGGATATTCTACTTCACTGGTTTCTGTATCCACCAACATCTTAAAAATGTACTTGACTACCTTCTCACCTTTGTTATCATTTTAGCTCTTTTGTTTTATTTATTTATTTTGCTAGTCCTGGGGCTTGAACTCAAGGCCTGAGCACTCTCCTTGAGCTTTCTCAAGGCTAGAGCACTACCACTTGAGCCACAGCACCACTTCTGGCTTTTTCTATGTATGTGGTACTAAGGAATCGAACCTTGGTCTTTGTGCATGCTAGGCAAGCACTCTACCACTAGGCCAAACTCCCAGCCCTAGCTTTTTTATATTGAAAATTTTCTAATGCCTTTAGGGAGATTCCCTTTATAGTTTATCTGAGTTTATTTCATAATCTAATCTATAGTTAACAAACATGAAAGCTATCTGGTATAATTTTTGTCCCAGCTAAAATCATTCAAAAAAATTTTTAGAAAGCGAGAAATAGAATTAGAACATCTAATGTTCTACGGCCTTGTAACATAATTGTGGTTGACACCAATTAGGCATGTGTCTCAAAATAGCTAAGATAGAGGACTTTGAATACTCTCAAGACAAAGAAACGCTGAATGATTTAAGTAATGAGTATTCCAGTTATCATGATCTGATCATTTTATACTGTGACACTGAGATGTCAATCTCTTCTCCAAAATATATGTAAATAGTATTTGTCAATTAAAAATAAAAATGCTATTTTCTGTGTTTAGTGAGCGCTGACATTTGAGAAGCAGAATTAGCAAATGTGAAAGACCGAAAACCCAGAATGCCCTGGTCCTGAGGACATGCCATATTGTTGGTAGAGTTGTGTGACGTCCTTGCTTCTCAGCATGTAGGTGAGAGGATTGAGAACAGAAGAGCGATACACATCACGCTCATCAGATCAGTTCTATCGGTTATCTAGGCTGTGAAAATGGATGGGTAGTGGCAGCTGACTGTGCTAGTCAGCTTCCCGTTATGCTCATGAATTAGCGGAGACTATAGAGTTATAAAGAAAAAAGGGTATTGTGGCTCATCATTCTGGAATTCTAGTCTCAGACCATTTTGGGTCTTTGGCTAGGGTGGCACCTCGTGGCAGAAAAGTATGGCTAGAGCAAACTGCTTACATCTTTAGCCAGGAAGCAAACAGGACGAGGAAAGAATTAGGGTTCAGAAATTCCCTTTGAAAACACAATCCCCAATAACCTAAAGACCTCTCCCAAGGCCTCACCTCCCATAGATTCACAGCATTCCCCCAGAGGCCATCCCTGAGGATTTAAACTTTACTGTACAGCCTCTGGACGACAGTCCACAGCCACACTATGAAGGGTGCCCTCTACCAAAAGGTGGGAGCTATGGGTGGTGAAGGCTTCTGAAGGTCCTTCTCAGGAGCAGATGTGAAGCCCAGAAGCCAGGATGTGGACAGAGGAGAGGAGAAAAGCCCGAGGAGAAGGATAAGGGATACCACCACGGTGATACAAAAGTCCATGACGTCAGAACGGGAGGCCTGGACCACACACGCCCAGTGGTCACAAATGCAGCGTAGAGATGGATGATGCTGTCGGAGGCCACCTGTGATGTCCATACTACTGCTGGAATGGGCAGCAGAAGGGCAGTGAGCCAAGAACTGCCCGCCAACATGTCACTAGCCTGTGTGACCTTGTGAACAAGGGAGTGCGATAGGTGGCAGACAGCCACACTCAGTGGGAGAAAAGCTCCAGGGCAAGAAAAGCTGTGGAAGATGGATGTCCACAGAAAGCAGGCAGAAAGCTCAGCAGTGATATCCTAACATGAATATCCAGCGTCTTGGAAGTGGCGAATGTGAAATAACTTAAGGAAGAGATAGCCTTGGTGTATCCTCATAAAACAAAAATTGTGTTGGGCAACAGCGGCTCCTGGCTGTAACTCTAGCAACTCAGGAGACTGAAATCTGAAGACTGAGGTTTGAAGCCAGCCCCAGCAAGAAAATATGTGAAACTCTGATCTCCAGTAAACTACAAAAACAAAAATAAATAAATAAAAAGCCGGAAGTGGAACCATTACTCAAGTGCTAGAACATGAGCCTGGAGTTCAAAAGCTCAGGGACAGTGCCCATACCCTGAATTCGAGCAGCATGTCACACACACACACACACACACACACACACACACACACACACACACACACACACACACAGTAGTCCTAGAAGCCAGGTTTATATCCTGACCACCATGCCTGGATCATCAGCAGTGTTTTTAGATAAGTGACTTAATGAAAGGGATGACATGAATGACAACCCAATCAACAGAGATTTTCCTTTCCTTTTCTTTTCATGGCTACATGAATACAAATCATACTTCTCTGAGAGTTGCTGCAGTTCTAATAGCTTGGAGACCATATAAAGTCAGAGGGACAAAGTTTGATGGGAAATCTCAAAGCATCAGAACCAGAAGGGTTATTACAAGCAAACAGTGTCATCCAACCCGTATTTGACTCTAACCTCATCTTTTCAAACAAAAATGGCTCAGAGAGGGGATCAAGGTAACATAGAAAATTGTTAACAGGGACTGTGAGTGTGGCTTAGTGGTAGAGTGTTTACCTAGCATTCATAAAGTCCTGGGTTTGATTCCTCGGTACCACATAAATAGAAAAACCAGAAGTGGTGCTGTGACTCAAGTGATAGAGCGCTAGCCTTGAGCAAAAGAAGCTCAGGGACAGTGTCCTGAGTTCAAGCCTCAGAAATGGCAGAAAGGAAAAGAAAATTGGTGACAATTATGGGGTTGGAGACATGGCTCAATCAGTAGGGAAAGCATCAGGCACCACGTCTGAGTCCGTCTTAGACCTAAACAAAGATTGGTAGCAATTAAACCAGAAGCCATACACCTGCTCCCTGTCTTGTTCTCCTAAGGGCCTACCATGGAAAAGACACGGAAGCTTGTTCCTGACAGCCCAGAACGTTCTGAGGCCTGCCATCCGGGTATACATCAGCATCTCTCCGGGATGTGAAGGCTTCGTGGAAGTAGGGGTTTGTTCTGAGTCCTTTCCTACAAAGCCAGCACATCACTGGTTTCCTGGCTCCTTGCTTCCTAATCTTCCACAGGAATATGCTAGACAGGGCTTTCCTGACAGTGTTTGGGGTTTTCTGTCCAGCATTGTTGGAGGATCAGCCACCATTCAGCTCTGTGCCAGCTCTTCACACGGTGGGCAACTCAGTGGCAGAACCAGGCATCTCAGAATGGGGCACCCTAGAGCAGGTCACCTCTCTTCTCCACAGCCCCTCTCTGTTGGGATGAGGATTCCTCGTCACCTGCCCCCTAAAGCCTGTCCTCCCAACAGCTGGTCTGTGGCTAGTGCTGGGCACTTCACTTTGTGTCTTCCTGCCTGAGGTCTCTGAAGTTTGGCCCAATGTAAGCTGCTCCAGCTGACCAACACAGGTCCAAGCCTTGCTTCACAAAATCCCCAAGCTCCACCCGTCCCTAGTCCGCTGGTATCTGGACCCCCCAGAGATCCTCTTCTCCTGGGATTCTGAGTAATGCTTTGGGGGGCACTCCCAGGTGACTTGTTAGCAGCTACCATTGGGCTTTGCTGAGAATCAGAACAACGAGATTAATCATCCTCCCTGGGACACGGGACTCGACATTCTGTGGGGCTCCACCAGCTGTTAACCGGCGTTTGGTATGATCATCCAAGGGCAAGGTCTCAAATATGCTCATTTGTAATCTCACTTCTATGCTACTTAGTTACAGAATGAGATGAGGGGGTAAAAAGTCTCTATGACTAAAGTCCTTGAATTCTGAAGCTAATCGAATGTGGCAGAGCAGAGAGCCATTCGGCTTCCCAGTCTTTACTCTCTCCAGTTCAGTGGCCTCATTTTCCTGCTGTCTCTCAGATGCTTTATAATTCTAAGTATAAATTCTTCCAGGGGGCCTTTTGTGATTTCATCTCCTCCCCAGACCTCAGTGTTCTTTCTCTCCTCTGGATTAACCAGTCTCGACTCTCAGTGATGTCACTCTAAAGATTAGGAGATCTGAGAGAATCTGTCTTTGTGCTGGGTGCCTGGGCACAGTAAACTCACACAGTTGGGTGAGGGGCCAGCAGGAGAACTGGCCAATACCTATGCTGATCTGTGATATGAAATGGATAGACGCAGTGTAGAGAGAAAATCAGGCTTGCCTTACAGGTTGCACCTTTCCAGATGATCAATTATGGGGCCAGGAGTGTGGCCTAGTAATAGAGTGCTTGCTTAGCATGCATGAAGCCCTGGATTCGATTCCTCGGTATCATATACACAGAAAAAGCCAGAAGTGGTGCCGTGGCCCAATGGCAGAGCACTAGACTTGAGAAAGCCCAAAGATAGTGCCCAGATCCTGAATTCAAGCCCCAGGACTGGCATATATATATGTGACTCTCAAAGCCAAAAAAAGAGGGGGAGGAATAAGCAAAGCCACCAAGGAAGGACAATTCAGGGAATCACATTAGTGGGATAGGTGGAAGTTGGTTTGGGGTAAGCGGGTTCTTCTGGAGGTTTCCAGTGATGAGGCTAAATAGGTCAGTGGGAGAACTTTACATGAGTAAGAACTCCATGTGAAGTTGTCGGAGAACCACACCCAGTCTTCAGACAGCATGCTAACACATTTAGCTACACATACTTGAGAAAGATGGGGGCCACTGTGGCTGCAAGAGGAGTGGATTTGAGGGGGAGAGGCTAGAAGCGGAATAGCCAGGGAGCTTGGTGGCCAGACGGGGGACAAGGAACAATAATGATGGTAGTGGTGATAATGGAAGGTAGCTGCCTTCATGAACTGCTTACTTGTGCTAGTGACAGTGCCCCAGTGCTTGCTCATATATTTCATTTCATTTCATCCAAGCAGTAATTTTTATTATGGGTGTTATAGTTAAGATATGAGATATTCCCCCCCAAGGGCTCATATATGAAAGGCTTATTTCCCTTGATGGTGATGCTATTAAGAAGTAATTGGTCTCTAATAGTTCCCCATCTATTTCATGACCTGATTGTTGTTTTTGTTATTCTCCTTAACTTCAACAAATGAGAAGATGCAGCAATAATTGTCCTGGTGGGACTGGCTTATTTCACTTAACATGATGATCTCCTGTTCCATCCATTTTCCAGCAAAATGACATAATTTTATTCCTTATAATGGCTGAGTAAAAGTCTATTGTGTATATGACCTTAAAAAAAAAGAAGAAGAAAGCAATAGGATTGCAAGGGCACTAAGTTCATCAATGGATTAGTCTGTCAATGAGTTCACAGCTGAACAGGCCATTAGAAGGTAGAACGTGATTGGAGAAAATAGGTCACTAGGGGCATGGCTTTGAAGGGTTTATATTATTCCCAGACCCTTCCCCTCTCCCTCTCTCTCTCTGGAGCTGACTAACCATGGACTTAATCCACCGAGGCTATGAAATCTTTCCTCTCTTAAGTTGTTTTTGCTTCGGCATTTTGTCACAAAAATAATTGCCTGACCAATAATGGCTTCTTTTATAGATGGGGAAGCTTACAGAGATTAAAGTAACCAAGCATGCTTTAATGCCTCTCCTGTGGACCAAAGGTGAGTTGGTATTAGAATCTGATTCATCTCCATAGCCCATGCCCCTTAACCACTGGAGGATTAGAGAAGTCAAGTGGAAAAGTCAGAATGGGATATCTTAGACTCTATCAAAGATGGATAGAGTCTAAGATAATGGCTGGTATTCTGCTGTGGGTGACAAGACAGAGGATGGAAATATTGGCTGAGACAAAGAACATGGTGCTGGGTGCTGAGCAGTGGAAGTAGTAATGAGTTCAGCTTAGGACATGTTACACTTGAAGACATTCATGGGAAGATGTGCAGCTATATTCAAGGGTCCTGTCTGGAGTTCAGCCAAGCTGTTGCAGCAAAATACTTTAAACTGGGTAATTTATAAACACCTGGAATGTACTGCTCACAGAGAAGGCCAAGGCCAAGGTGCTGACAGGCTGTGTCTAGTGAGTATTCCCTCTCTGTTTCATAAATGACATATTCTGTGTCCTCAAATAGTGGAAGGGACAAACAAGCTCTCTTGGACATCTCTTTCTTTCTTCCTTCCTTCCTTCCTTCCTTCCTTTCTTCCTTCTTTCCTTCCTTTTTCTTTCTTTCTTACTTGAGTTCCTGGAGTTTGAACTCATAGCCTCACACTTACTAGAAGGTGCTTCACTGCTGAACCACTTACATGATGTCCTTAATATGAGGATACTAGAGCCAAACAGTACAAGAGCGATGACTCAATATTTGGGTACCCAATGTTATGGACATGGTCTTGGAGATATAAAAATTGTTAGGGTCTAGTTCCCCAATATTAGGGTCCATGATCAAAGGAACGAGTCTGACACAAAAGCAGAAGTTAAACACAGTTTTATTCCGCGCCTAGCATCGAGACTTATACTGACTGGTCAGGACCACCTCTGAGATGTGAATGAGAGAGCGACCCCACCTAATCTTACAGGCTACCTTTATAGACCCCAGCCATGTGGCTGGGCTGGCCATATACAGGTGGCCAATGGAATTCAACATAGTTGATTGATGTCTGGGGCAACCACTGACACCTTTGCTGTTTGAAGGGGCCTATCATCTCGGTGGGCTTCTGGCGCACTGCTCTGATGACAAAGGAAGGGGAGGGAGTTTCCTGGCAGGCCGAGGGGGGGGTTAAGGTGGGGAGGAATTGGGAAAGTCCCTTTCAACATAACTACATAAACATAAAAATCTATGATGGGCTATATACTCTATAGACATAATGTTTTATTACATACATTAATATGTACCCTATGACACAACAAACCCTCAGTTTAATTATGTTCTAAAATCTAAGTGCCAGTGATTGTATATAGAGACTCCCTTCTTGAATACTTGTTTGTTAAACATGACCTTTGAAATATGATGTAAAAATCAATGTTAATAAATTCTTTAATTTAAAAAATAAGCATTGGTTATTTTTGAAATAATGTCTCATTTCCTGCCTGGGCATGTTCCTGGACTTCGTTCTGCCTATTTTGGGTTCCCTGTCATAGCTAAGATGACAGGTAGATGTTTCTACATCTAGTTCCTTCCACTGAGCTGAATTCTTGTGGACTTTTCTGCCTGTCCTGATATGGAGCCATGATCTTCCCCATTTCAGCCTCTTGTGTCACTTGCAATAATAACTGGGCAACTCTGCTCAGCTATGGGGTGAGAAGAAGCCTTATAAACTTTTCTGCCCAGGATGATCTCAAACCATGATCTACCCAATCTCAGCCTCCCAAGTAGCTAGGATTACAGGCATGACCCACCAGCACCTGAACGTTTGTGCATCTTTAATAAGAGGGTTAATATAACAAATGAGGGTTCTGCCCTCACAACCCCCATTGTCTCCCAAAGACCTCACCCCCTAACACTACCACACTGGAAGTTTGTGTTCAACTGCGAAGGGAGCAGTGCGGCGCCCGACACCCCTGACCGGCAGGGAAGAACGGACACCACCCGAGGATCCTTCTTCTATCACGCTTTATTGAAGAGCCACTTGATTGAAGGGAGAGCTGAAGCAGAGGGGCCCTGGGCCGGGAAATGCAACTGCTTATATAAGCCCAAGGAACAAGGGGCTCTCTACCATTGGCTGCTCTGTTGCTAAGGCCGTTTTGAGACTCGGGATTGGTCACGCCCTTTTTCGTCATGCGCAGACTGAAGAGCAACTTGATACTTAGTAACGAGTAAAGGCCTCGCACTCACATACCAAATAAGTTACAAGGAGCGAGGCAGGAAACAGGTGCCATCCGGCTCCCCACATCTCCCCCCTTTTGTTTTATAGCAGCAAGCCAACATGCCTGTTGTGAAGAGAGTAGAGGTGCTGTCCTCCAAAGTAAAATTTGAGGTCCTATTCTAGAGGAGTGACCCAGGAGGCCAACCCTGGATCCCTCCCCTCCAGGTTCTCTATCCCCTTTGTGGAGATGGGCTAGGGACGCGAGCCCATATGCTGACGCACATGCTCTCCCTGACCTGTTAGGGTCAGGAGTGGTACTTTGTCCAGCATTTCACAACTCTTGGCTGTCCATACTCCTATTCCTCGTGCAATAGACCGAGGTCTCGAGGGTGCAAAGGCAGTACAGGGCATTTTTAAAACCGCAAGCCAAATCTGGGGGGAGTGTCCCTGCTCCAAGGCAGTGAGTGCATGAACAAGCATTGCTCTCTCTCTCTTATTGCGAGACCTCATTCGGCAGAGCAACCAAAGGCTAAAGACACAAAACCCAAAACAAACTGCAGCAAACATTCACAGGAACTGGAACAAATGTAGGCAACGGCTCCAGCATTGACTCAATTTACACTCTATGGCAGAACAATTTAAAATACTATCATTACTTGAAGCTTTAAAGAGTAAAAACATAAACAGGAAGGTCCGCCTCTGGAACAAGTGCAGAAAACCCCACAACCCTTCCCTTGCCAGAACTATACATTAATCATAGCGACCCAATTTTTGAGAAACCAGCCTAACACAGAAGGACAGATTTTTTGACAGGGTAAGGCATAGGGAACCTTGCAGTCCTAGGGAAGTTGCAAGGAAGAATTGGTGTACAAAGGGGAAAACGGAAGAAGCATTAAAGGTCTTCATCACTGCCCACATTGGTTTTTTCTTCTGGTCCATTGTCCAACATTGTGGCAGCAGAAGAGATGTCAGAAGGGTTCTCCCCAGGATTTTGCTTAGCCTCATCCTCTTTGGGTTTCTGGCTTTCTTCCAATATTCTCACGAGGCGCTGCGGTACCCAATGGGGGGATTCCTGTCCCTGTGGAAAATCACAAACAGCTCCCCTGGATCTCTGTATTACAGGATCCGGTCCATACCATTTATTATCAATAACATTTTTCCACATTACTTTTTGTGTGAGTGGTATCGCCATTTTACTGGCATGTCGATCAGCAGCTGATTGTCCGTTGTCATCCACTGTTACATAATTTAAGGTAAACAGTGCAATGGCCAGCCTTTCTCTGGGGGAGGCATCTCGGCCTATTCCCTCCTTTTGTTTAAATAAAAGTTGTTTAAGAGTCCTATTGGCACGTTCCACAATTCCCTGACCCTGGGGATTATAGGGGAGGCCAGTAGAATGAACCACCTGCATTTGAGTGCAAAAGGAGCGAAATCCAGCAGAGGCATAAGCAGGGCCATTATCTGTTTTTAATTTTAATGGTTTTCCCCATGCTGCCCAGGCTTCCAAGCAATGAACTTTGACATGGGACACCCTTTCCCCAGTAAGGGCAGTGGCATGCATTATGCCAGAGAAAGTATCCACAGAAACATGAACATATTTTGTCCGGCCAAACTCAGGCACATGAGTAACATCCATTTGCCATAAGGCGCTAGAGCAAAGTCCTCTAGGATTAACCCCGATTATAAAAGAGGGGTGATATACTACACAGGATTGACAAGATTTAACAATTTCTCTAGCCTGTTGGCGTGAAATGGAAAATTTATATCGAAGGGTTTTTGCAGAAACATGATAAAGTTGATGAAAATCTCGTGCTAATTGAACAGAATTATGGGAAAGGCCCACCAGGGCTCTGGCAGCCAAATCCACTATGGCATTGGCCTCTGACATGGGACCAGGCAAGCCAGTATGTGCCCGAATATGACCAATGAAAAAAGGGTTTTTCCTTTGTAAAATTAAACTCTGAAGTTGGGATAATATATTTGAAACCGTACTGCTACCTTTTATGGAGGCGGCGTCTTCCAGGGAGGCCACCGCATTGACCGCATATTGTGAATCAGAATACAAATTAAAAGGCTCAGGAAATTTTCCGAATACTTCTAAAACTGTTAGACATTCAACTACTTGTGGAGTTTCTGGTTGAAAATTTAAAGTTACTGGCTCTTTTCCTTGAACTACATAGGCACCTCGGCCTGTTTTTGACCCATCTGTAAATATACTTAGGGCATTACTCAAAGGCAGTTTTTCCGTGACTTTGGGGAAATACACCCAATCTTCACGCACAAAATTCAGCAGTGGATGTTTGGGATAATGATTGTCAATTATATTTGGAAAGGAGCACACCAAAACTGCCCACCAGTCAACAGAGGCAGCCAATATTTGTACTTGTTGCCGGGTATAAGGAATAATTAATTTGTCAGGAAATTTTGCAAAGTGAGTCAAACACGCCTTGCAACCTGTAAGAGCTAACAAAGCAACTAATTCTGGAAAATACTGAATAGTTTTTAAGCCATAAGAATTTCCATGCAACCATAACAATGTGCCTTCTTGCCATAATACTCCTGTAGGATAATTCTTTGTTTTAAATATGCACAATAAAATTGGCGCCGATGGATTTACACGCAAAAGTTGTGCATTTTCTATGGCCTTTTCAAGACGCTGAATGGAACTCTTAGCCTGAACAGTCAATTTTCTAGGTGAGGTAACATTCGGGTCTCCCTCCAATAAGGAAAAGAGGGGCAACAATTCAGAGTGAGGGACATTAAGAAAATTTCGGACCCAATTTACGTCCCCCATTAATTTTTGAAAATCATGAAGGGAATGCAAATGCTTTGTCTTTAATACCACCTTTTGAGGTGTAACAACTGTGGGAGAAATTATGGAACCTAAAAACTGAACCTTTTCTGAAAATTGCACCTTTTCTGGTGCCAAGTTTAAGCCTGCCTCTGCAAGGAGTTTAGACAACTTACTAAATACCTGAAAGAGAATATTTTGTTCAGGGGCAGCTATTAAAATATCATCCATATAGTGAAAAATTCTAACAATGGGAAATTGCCGTCTCACAGGGGAAAGAACCGTGTCAACATATAGTTGGCATATTGTAGGGCTATTGGCCATCCCTTGCGGAAGAACTCTCCACTGATAACGTACATCAGGTTGTTCATGATTAACAGAGGGCAAGGTAAAGGCAAAACGTTCTCTATCCCGAGGGTGCAGGGGAATAGAAAAGAAACAGTCCTTAATATCAATAGATATAATGGGCCACTTTTGAGGCAAGGCAGAAAGCAGCGGAAGACCGCGCTGAACTGACCCTAATACCTGCATTTGAGCATTAATGGCTCTAAGGTCATGCAGTAGTCTCCACTTGCCTAAGGTCTTTTTAATAACAAAGATAGGAGTGTTCCACGGGGAAACAGAAGGTTCTACATGCTCCAATCGTAGTTGTTCCTGTACCAATTGAGTTATAGCCTCCAGTTTCTCTTGGGACAGGGGCCACTGAGGCACCCACACCGCTTTATTTGTTAACCAGGGTATGGGTGTTGGACCAGCGGAGGCTAAACTTTCAGTGACCCCCAAGAAAAACCCAAACCTCGTTTATCTTTGTTGGCAACTGGCTCTACAGGGGTATGTCGGCCCTGTAAATGTTTTCCTAATCCACCAGTAGGGACAAAACCCTGATTTCTCATTATAGTTTGTACCGTTGAAGAGCAATCAGTGGTTAGAATTAAACCCATTTGCTGTTGGATATCCCGGCCCCACAAATTAACTGGGACCTGGAGGACAAACGGCTGAATTTTTCCCTTTTGACCTTCCTCCGTGGACCAGGTCAGCTGTTTTGCGCTGACCCGAGGAGTATCTGCATAACCTAAGCCTTGCAGGGTTTGTGAAGAAAATTGTAGGGGCCATGTCTTTGGCCACTGAGTTATTTGGATGATACTCCGGTCAGCCCCCGTGTCCACCAGACCACTAAAGGTCCTACCTTCAATTGTTAATGTTAACATGGGACGGTTATTTAAGGCCATGGACAAACAGACAAGGTCTGCTCCCGAGGTACTCAAATCTCTTTCTTTTTCTTGTCTAGGGAAAATTTGATGATGGGAAGGCACCAAAATTAATTGGGCAATTCGATCTCCAGGGGCCACCGAAATGGCTCCTCGAGAGACTGAACAGAGGACTTGGATGACTCCCATGTAATTAGGGTCGACAACCCCGGGGAACACCATAAGGCCTTTCATAGTGTTAGAGGCACGTCCCAACACTATCCCCACCATTTTTTCAGGTAGGGGGCCTATTAGGTCAGTTGCTATGAGCTGAGCCCCCATGTCGCCAGTTAAGACCACTCCGGCGGTGGCACGGAGGTCCAACCCTGCAGATCCTGCGGTTGCTCTGCGGGAACAAATGGCTGTTGGAAATGAGGTGGGGGCCTCTGATAAGTTTCCTGGCACTGGATCCCCTGATTTTGCGGGCCCTGGGGCAGCGGGCCCTTCCGCCCGTTTTTTGGCTCCAAGGCCTGAGGTTGTTGAATAGGCTGTCCATTTACATCTTTAACTGCTCTGCACTCATTTGCCCAATGTTTTCCCTTTTTGCATCGTGGACAAAGTCCACGATTGGGACACTGCTTTTTAAAATGTCCTGGCTTTTGACAGTTGAAACATAATCCTGAATTTCTAGTGGTCGCAGCTACCGCGGCGACAATTTTATCCAAGCTCACAGGGGCTCCCACCTTCCGGCAGGCCCTAATCCAATCTTGTAAGGGCTTATCTTTTACAGGAATTATAGCCTTTTGGCATTCAGGGAGGCTTTGTTCAAAAATAATTTGTTGAATTAAGAGCATGTGATCCTCTGGGTCCCCGAACAATTTATCTGCAGTTTCTAGGACTCACCCAACAAAATCTGTAAAGGGCTCGGTAGGTCCTTGAACAACTTTGGTAAGGTTACCATGGCGTTCCCCCCGACTGGCAAGAGATTTCCAAGCCGTGTAAAAAATGTTATTAATCTGTTGATAAACCTCATTGGGATATCCAGTCTGGTCTGCTGCATAGGGGCCTTTTCCTAATAACATTTCGGTTGACCAATTGGGGTGGCCTGCCAGTGTATTTTCCCTATGTCGGGTAGCGGCCAAATCTGCTGCAGAAGCACAATAATCAAGGTACTGGCCATGCGTCAAACAGGAACGTCCGACCTCATACCAGTCTGTTGGAGTCATGCTGGTGGTCTGCAATCGACGAACTAGGGCAATGGTGTAGTTTGCAGAATGGCCATAATTTTGTACAGCGGCCATGAGATCCTTTAAAGCTCTGTAAGAAACTGGCTCAAAAACTCTCTGTCCAGTAATGGGATTTTCAAAAACAGGAAAAGCAGAGGCCAACCGAGACCAGGTGCGGGCCTTGATAAAGGAACTTCCCTTTTTCGGGGCGTAGGGAGGCGGGGCAGAGGGGGCAGGGCGGGAAACGTCCTGACCACTCCCTGCGCCTAATTCCCCCCAGGGGCCATATCTGTCTGCCTCATCTTCCTCTTCATCTGAGCTTAGTTCCTCCGGGGATCCTTCCTCCTCATTTCCTGTCCTTCGGTCTGCCTCCTCTGCATCCTGTTCATGCAAAGTCAGGGCTGAGTTTCTCTTTCCTCTTCCTTCCTCCTGCACCATACTTTGTGAGGGCTGCAGTCCCTCAATTTTTTCCCTTTTCCTTTCGGGTTTCTTTTGTTTATTTTCCTTTTTATTTTTTACTTTACCTTGGGGCCCTACTACCTCTCCCTCCTTATATGAAGATTCTGAAGGACTATCCTGATGCTTAATTAATGCCTTCCCCCCTTCAAACACAAACCACAGAAGAAGAACAATGGGAAGCACCCAGATAGGGTCTTGCCAGAACCACATACCTCGGAGAGAGTCCTCTTCACGTGTCAAGTTCTGGATCCTCTTCGGCCCCTCCGCAGGTCCCGGGTTTCGGCACCAGTTGCGGCGCCTGACACCCCTGACCGGCAGGGAAGAACGGACACCACCCGAGGATCCTTCTTGTATCACGCTTTATTGAAGAGCCACTTGATTGAAGGGAGAGCTGAAGCAGAGGGGCCCTGGGCCGGGAAATGCAACTGCTTATATAGGCCCAAGGAACAAGGGGCTCTCTACCATTGGCTGCTCTGTTGCTAAGGCCGTTTTGAGACTCGGGATTGATCACGCCCTTTTTCGTCAAGCGCAGACTGAAGAGCAACTTGATACTTAGTAACGAGTAAAGGCCTCGCACTCACATACCAAATAAGTTACAAGGAGCAAGGCAGGAAACAGGTGCCATCCGGCTCCCCACAGAGCAGGACACAAATATTTAGACCAAAACAAGGAAATTGGGAGAATATTGTTGGTGTGTGTGTGTGTGTGTGTGTGTGTGTGCGCGCGCGCACGCACGCGCATGCTGGTACTAAGATTTAAATTCAGGGCCCAGGCCTGAGTGTCAGACTGGCACTCTACCACTTGAGCCACAACTCTAGCTTTTTGCTGGCTAACTAGAGACGAGAGTCTCAGGGACTTTTCTCCGTAGGCTAGTCCCTGTGATCCTCAGATCTCAGCCTCCTGAGTTGCTAGGATTACAGATAGGAGCCACCAAAGCCTGACTTGTATTTTGTTTTTAATTGGAGCTCTTTATGCAGAATTTCCACCATGTGTTGGTGGGGAGGGAAATATGAGTAGAGTAGGAAGATGAAGGAGCATTGAAGAAAGAGGATGATATAGAGAAGAGCTTCTGAACTGGGGCCTGGGCTCCTGGGTACTGAGGGGGAGAGAAGTGAGCAAATCAGAGTGGGCTAAAGGGAAGCCTTTAGGTTGATGTTGGCGGTGGAAGCAAGCTCCACAAGTCCTAGGTGGGAGTTCCATGAAGCTGTTGTGAAGCAGGTATATGTGCTCGCCAATCAGTGGAACCAGGAAGCCATGCAGCAGAGAAGACTCAAATCTTGGTGCCAGACTAATTTGATTCCAGTCTGGCACATCTGAAAATCAGTTTTCTTTTCTCTAAAATGGACACGTGTTCATAGAATAAGTACTTCTCAAGTGCTAGCTCTGTGCTAATATAGTACAGGTTAAATAGAGGTACAGGGCTGGGGGCCAGTGGCTCAGACGTGTAATGATACCTACTCTGAAACTGAAATCTGAGGATCTTAGTTCGAAGCCAAGCCCAAGCAGGAGAGTCCATGGGACTTATGTCAATCACCAAAAGGAAAGGAAAAGAAAAAGTGGAACTGTTGCTCTAGTGATAAAGTGTCAGCCTTCAGCAAAAAAAGGAATAGTCCTGAGTTCAAGCATGCACCCCCCCCCTTCCCCCTCCACACACCGACAGGCCTTAGAGACATCTTGCATCAAAACTGTGCAAGCCGTGTCCCTCTCTCTCTGGACCACGGGGAGGTCCATAAGCGCACTGTCTACTTTCTCTCTCCTTAGAAATTGAGGAGACTCCAGAATGTCTCTAGACAAAACAAGCCCTCCAGGCCTGGGCTAAATCTCAGGAACCTATATCAGCTCAAAGCAGAAAGCAGCCCACTCTTCCAAAAGAAGGCCAGCTGCTGGTGCTTTCCCTGGGCACAGCTGTGCCTCCAGGAGAGCTGGAAATAGTGACATCCGTCCCTCTCTGTCCCCCTGCTCCAGCTCCCCCCACCCCATTGCTCCTCACTCCCACTGGGAAGTTGTAAATATCTCAGGGCAGAAACCTGAGCTGCTCAGTCATGGGCTAGAGGCCCAAGGATCTCTGAGGGTTTCCATTTAAACCCCAATATTGTGGCCTCCCAGCCACCAGGAGGCAGTGTGACCCAGTGGAAGGTCACTCACTGTAGAGAGGAGCTAACCAGCTGTGCATACTCTAGCAAATGCCTCCACTGGCCTTCTCTGCTTCTTTTATTTGGGGGTGAGAGTCCCGGTATCTGCAGCGTTCACTTGAGATGCTGTGTGGCATCCTGGAGAGACAACCACCACCACTACTGTCAGAGGGGCCTCCCCTGGAGGTCTCTACCTCTGAGGGACTGAGATTGTTCCCTGCTATCCTCCCTAGTGGAATCCGGAGGCTTAGCGAGGAGAAGCCTGGACATAGGGGGCCTGATTTAGGAGGCTCTGTGGTGAAGATAGCCTGCTGGGCACTCTGACCACAGATGCATAAAAAGGAGGAAGGGAGCCTGGCCACACCTGTGTTTTTCCTGAAGGGGTCCGGAAACATCTGGGCTGGCAGGAGGTGGGACTGGAGATGGTCCCTGAGAGATGTGGCTCATTAGGTAGGAAAAGGAAGGAAGGACATTGGACCAGAGCAGAAAACCCCATGTGGTGCCAATACTGGGCCTTGAACTCAGCGTCTCAACTCCAGTTACACTGTTTCACTCAAGGCTAGTGGTCTACCACTTGAGCCACACCGCCCCTTCTCACCTTTTGCTGATGAACTGGAGATAAGAGTCTCATGGACTTTTCTGCGAAAGCTAGTTTTGAACTGCAATCTTCAGATCTCAGCCTCCTGAGTAGCTAGAATTACAGGTGGGAGTTATCACACCAAGCTCTTGCTAGCTGTTTCTAAAGACAGACGTCTTTCTCTCAAGAGCCTCAAGTCTCCATCTGAAGACCCCTTAGTCAGTGACTCTGCATCTCTCCCGACTCTAGATTTTAGCCAGCTCTGTTTATCAGAGAGTTCCTCCCCTGCCCTTAGCCGGGGACAAAGCCGTTACCTTGGGAACATGCACATCTGCATTTTACCTATAGACAAAAAGTGAGGAGGAGCAGGAATTGGAGAGAGCATTTTAGACCTGAGCACTTGACCAGCAGAAGGAATGAATCCACATGAAGCATGCGGGGAACACAGGGGCTTATGTGTTGGGGTAGGAAGTGAGAATCAAACCAGATACAAATGAACACTGCTGTGAATAAACAGCTTTGAAGATGGCTCTTTCAGAGTAAACTGAGGGACCCAACCCAGGCCTGGCCTTGGCTAGAAGCAGCTGCTGCCTGCCTGGCTCACTGGTGGGCTCGAACCCTCCATCCCCAGGTTTAAAGGCATCAAGGAGGAAGTGACTCATCCTCTTGGACAAGGCAGGCAGCACAGACCCAGCAGCTGTCACAAACTCTGCTCAGCCATGTAATGGATCCTGAGGATGGCAGTTCTGGGTTTCTAGAGAGCACCTTGCTTGCTTTCCAGATCAGTTTCCTCAAGAGAAGAAGCCATCGCAATAGTGGATGAATGATTTGCCGGGCTCTGAACTACCAGGCTCTGAATTCTGGTATTCTATTTTCTACCCATCCTTCAGGTGAGAAAATAGAGGGATAAAGAATACAGCTGAGCGCTGATGGCTCATCCCTGTGATCCTACCTACTCAAGGTTGAGAATAGGAGGATTGCAGTTATAGATCTAGGCAAAAATGTCTGGGAGACTCCATCTCCACTGAGAGAAGTTGGAGGTGGTGGCACATGCTAGTATTTCCAACCATGACAGGAAACCTGAAGTAGATAAGTTGCAGCTCAGGTATACATCAAGGTAGGAAACAAGACCCTAACTCAAAAATAGCTAACAAGAAACAGGGCTAGAGACATGACTCCATTGGTAGTGCACTAGCCTGGCAAGTGTGCAGTCCTGAGTTCAATACTGAAGGAAAAAAAAGAATATATATATATATATATATATATATATATATATTAAATGATGATGGGCTTGAGGTCCCAGTTGGAGAAGATGAAGATGGATATGGTAACTCATTTTGAAGTAGCATTAAGTATGTTTCCAAACAAAGCAATGTACAAGCTATAAGACCGAGAACTGGTGACTCATGACTATAATCCTAGCTACTCAGGAGGCCAAGATCTGAGGATGGAGGTTCAAAGCCAGCCTGGGCAGGAAAGTCCATGACACACTAAGCTGCAGTTAACCACCCAAAAAGCCAGAAGTGGCGCTGTGGATCAAGAGGTAGTGCACTACTTTTGTGCCTTGAGCACAAAAGCTTAGGGACAGTGCCCAGGCCTCAGGACGGACACACACACACACACACACACACACACACACACACACACACACACACACACTATAATCAATTTTGTTATGTGTGCATTCTCACAACAAAACAAAAGAAAATCCTAGAAACTAAGGACTAAGTAGTAATATAGATTTCAAGTAGAGAGCCAGGAGTCCCATCCAGGCAGTTCTGCCCTAGAGCTTCTTTTGCAACCAGCTCATTCCACATCCCCTGGCAGTGACTCTGCAGAAGATTCAGCTGGAGAGATGCTGACTCTCTGGGTCAAGCTGAGAGATGAGAAGGGGCTAGGAGGGGGTGGTGGTGGTGGCAGGGCTGGGGGTGGGGGAGAGAGCTGGGCAGGCTTTGAGCAGAAGAGGCAGGGTAGGATTTTTCAGGCCAGGAAGGCTTCTTCTGGATACTGGAAGGTGGAGCAGAAGGTGGGAAAAGATGGGGCAAAGGTTGGGGGCTGTTTTCTAGGCAGAATGCTGATGGGCCAGACCAAGCGGGAAAGAGAGGGTAGTTTTGAAAGACTCAGGGTAACATGGGCATGCGCAGGAAAAATGGGGAGCAGGTGATGGCTGCTTTTATTGACTCACTCATGCCACCACTGCCCCCTGGCTCTCCCCTCTCCTCCCTGGTGATGAGTACAAAGGTCACCACCCTGAGATCTTCTGGGAGGAAAAGCCAGGGTGCAGGCCCCTCTCTGCCTTCAGAGGACGGTGTTTCAAAGTCTTTAGAGGGTTGAGCCTTGGCTCCACACCCGGCCCAGGCAGAAGCTGCCCCCACTCCTAGCTCCTCCTTCCCCTCACCTCACCCGCCTCCCCTCCTGGTTTTGTTGCACACTACTCTCCTCACTTGACACTTACAGCACATACTGTAGCTCACCTGGTTCTTCTACAGGCTGAGCGGGGCAAGATCTGTTCCTAGTCCTCTCCCCCTTTCATGACTAGAGAAGTGAGGACTACGAGAGGGCAGGGCCTGACCAATGCCAGTGTGGGGGCGGCAGAACCAGTACTGGGGGGGGAGGGGCACCTTCAGACACAGCTTGGCGGTACCTGCAGAATCACCCAGTGCTGTGGAGCTCTAATTCCATTTTGGGGGACCTCAAGGGGCATCTTCCCAGGAATTTATTTTCATGGAGTTGTCCGTTGGGACAGACAGACCTGACATATGCCTGCTCTGATTTACTTCCTCGTTTTCTGCTTCCAGAATTATAGGCAACCATCGTCACCACATCCATAATGGGCGTGGCTGCTCAGCTCTCAGAACTCGGCAGGCACTCCTCCATCCAGCAACTCACTCAAGCTTTGACAGCTTAAGGAGGTGTTTTGAAGACATTGAGGATCAGAGTCACCCACAGTCACCCAGCAAGACCTCAGAGGGGTTTAGTCTCCCTAGAGAAGGAAGCTGTACACTGAAGAGAAGATAGGATGAAATGGCAGGATCCAGGCAGCCCTGCTAGATGGTTTCTTGATATCCTACTTCACTGAGTCTTGGAGATCTTCTTACTGGGTCAGGATTGAACTGCCTGGTGCCTCAACTCGTGCTCCATCTGGGACTTCCATTTCTAGGGCAAAGTGTAGCTTTTATAGCACAGCATTAGAGCCAAAGAACTTAAGGTAGGGGGTAAAGTGGATCTGAGAGAAGCCTGCAAGCTGTTAAGTGGCCCTAGGCTGGGCTGTCCAGGCTGGATGGGCTGCAGCAGCTGAGTTGGGGGTGAGGGAGAGAGAACACTGCCTCTTAGACCAGCTGTCCTGCTGGCACATAATTTCTGGCATGCTTAGGAGATGAGCTACAGCCAGCGTGGGAATGGAGTTGCTGGGCCAAATGGACGCTTAGCAGGATGGGGCTTGTTTCTCAACCATCAGCTGGGGAAACACAGAGAGAAAGAGGTAGCCGACTCCTCCTGCCCAGCATTCTCCCCGTCTCAGCCTTCCCACCTGCAGATGGAGACGGTAGGTTTCAGTGCCTTCCCCTTCCAGCCTACATGGGCCTGGGTTCCAGGTTTCCATCCTTGCTGACACTAGCTTACATCTCCTCCCTTGCTGTGGAAGTGCATAAGCCAGGTAAGTCACCTGTCTGAATGGTAGTGTCTTCCCAGGTAAAATAGGCACACTGCTGCTTTCCTGGGAGGACATAATGAGCCAGGCACAAGTGGGTCTGCAAAGCAGAGGGGAGCGCCCTGTATTCATGGGGGCTGGGAAAGCCCAGATTTGGATAGAGGCCCGGCTCCATACTGGACTGGCTGGAGCTCATTTATAGATATTTGTTCCCTGGCTGCAAGCCAGGGGGAAGTGGGCACCGAGGTGCTGAGGAGGCAGCTTGGTGCTTTTTTTTCAGGAAATATTCTGGGGTCTCTCTTCCTCTTCACACCCTCAGCCTCCTCATCTTCAGCACCATCTCACTGTGGCCCTCAGGGCTGTCCTGGAGTTTCTGGCTTACACCACTATCTCCACTCAACCAATGGGAAAGCCAGAGGATGTGCCCTAGGCCCCACAGCAGAGCTGTGACAAAGTTGGAACCACAATTGAGCTGTTATATGATACTCAGCATCTCCTTTTTGTGCCCCAAGGCAGCTGGTTCTAGAAGATGGAGTGTCCTGTTTGGTCTGGTTTACAAGCTTGTCTTAGTGGGTTGAAGAGGCTCCCATTCTGCCAACAGTTTTACAACAGTATCAGCCTTGGCATGAGACACAGGGCTGGAAAACACATGAGCTCTGAAAGCTGTAGAGTTTTGCAAGCCACTTGGGCTTTGCCAGCAGTGTGACTTGTAAAAAAGGCATCAAGTTTTGTAAACAATGGAAACCCACAAGATGGTGTTGGGACCCAGAAGTGTTTCAGAGCCGTACACAGTGAGCAGTGAGGCGCAGCAGTGTTGGCTGGTGAGTGAGCTGGGATGAGAACTGAGTGAAACCAGGTTTTTAGACCTCAGACCCCAAATCCAGGAGTCCTAAGTTAGGTCTGGCCACTCAGTCCCATATATCAAAGAAAGAGGCAAAGAAAGCAGATTTATCACATGGCAGATATAGGAAGATATCTTCAGTAATCTTTAGAAGTACCCCAAGTTAAATAGGGAGACTTGGGGGCAGGAGTTGTGAAAGGTAGGTGGAGTTAAAACAGATATTGCCTGGTTGATCATTAGCTAAGTCTTTAGCACAGGAGGAATTCTGGAGGTTTTCATTTTGTTACTAGAACAGAACAGGAACAAGGTGGTCTGCTGAATGTGGGGCTGTTTGCTTTAAGATAAGAAGACATTGCTTGTTTGAAGAACAGTTTGCCTTCCACACGAGTTGGTCCTCTGAATCTTTTCTTTCCTCCTGCAAACAAGGTAAATGCTAAGTGACTACATCAGAGAATAGGTCAGATCCTAGGGCCCAGATACAAAGTTAGGGGGCTTTTAGTTCATTCACAAGACACAGCAAACGCATATTTTAAGTTGCCTCTTTGAAAGCCTGGGCTACCACTCTGTGCAATTGTCAGCCTATGTTTCAGAGGCTCCGGAGTACCTGAGCCTTGCACCAGTGCTATTGCTCTGAATTCAGGAATGTTCTGGTCCTACCCCACCCATTCTGTGTGTAAAACTTCTTCAGCCTCTGAGGATTAGATGGGGGCAATAGAGAATCTAGAAGTCAAAAGAAACCTTTGCTCTCTCAGTGGTGCACCTGCATTTCCGAGTCCAAGAGGCTCCTCCTCTAATTCGACTCTAATCACACTCTAATTCGACTTTTCCAAGGGGATCAGGAGCTGTGCTTTCTTCCTCCCTCCCTTCCTCTCATTTCCTTCTTTCTTCCCTCCCTCCCTCCTTCCCTCCCTCCCTCCCTCCCTTGCTCCCTCGCTCCTTTCCTTCCTTCTTTCCTTTTTTATTTTCTTTTTGTTAGTTATTGGGCTTGGGCCTGAATACTGTCCCTGAGCTCTTCAGTTCAAGGCTACCACTCTACCACTTTGAGCCACAGAGCCACTTCTGGTTTTCTGATGTTTAATTGGAGATAGGAGTCTCACAGACTTGCATGCCCAGGTTGGCTTCCAAATCTTGATCCTCAGATCTCAACCTCCTGAGTAGCTAGGATTACAGGCATGAGACACCAGTGCCCAGCTCTTTCTTTTTTCTTTCTTGCACCATTACTGGAGTTGAACTCAGGCCTGGGCCCTGTCCCTCAGCTCTTTTCACCAAAGACTAGTACTCTACCACTTAAGCCACACTTCCACCTTCAGCTTTTTAGTAGTTAATTAGGGAAAAGAGTCTCCTGGACTTTCCTGCCCCCCTCCCCTCCACCCTTGGCTGGCTTTGAATTTTGATCTCAGCTTCCTGAGTAGATAGGATTATATGCCTCCTGAGCCACTGGGGCCAAGCAGGGGCTGTGCTTTCTTGTCAACACAAACCAGCTACTGACTTCTCTTGGTGGCCACAAGCTCCATCTCTCTGATCTCTCAGAGTCTTCTTCAATCTATACAGCTTTAAGCTTTCTCCTGAGTGTCTAATAAGTGCCAGTGAATTTCAAACCCTCCAACTTCAACTCATACCCTATTCAGCCATTGGAGCCAAGTGAGACTTCTGGAAGTTTCTTTACCATTGCACCAAAGCTAGGCTCAAGATCTGTATCTGCCAGCTTTACCTTTGCATAAACAGATTTGGGGAAAATCAGAATCTTTCTCTGAGCATTCAGCCTTGGACGGAAAAAAAGCCTGAGTCTGGCATTAGAGGTCCAGGGTATGAGTTGATCGCTAGAAAAATGACAGCTTGACTGAGCAAATGGAGGGACCTCATTTCAAGACTGGCTGGGACCCAGGAGCCTCATGTTGGTGGCACGTTGGGTACATGCTGGAAAAGCAGGATTTATGGGTTTTCCTGCTCTGCTCTGAGCCCCGCCTCTGCCAGTCTGGGTTCACAGCCTTCTGCTTCCTAGACAAGCACCCAGGTCTTTGCTTTTCAGTTTTTCAGATTGGGTCTGGTGCATTTGTCCACCTGGAGCTGGCCTTGAACTGAAATCCTCTTTCTCCCTGGTCTCCAGTCACAACTGCTGCCTGCCATGTCCTGATCCAGGCTTGGCTTCTTCAAGGCTCAGTGAACTTTTGCAAGAGCAGCACTGTAAGGGAAGATTCTTGTATTCCTTACAGATGAAGGAAATGATACTCGGGGAGGTGTAGAGATTTGCCTAAGACTGCTAAGGGATGCCAGCCCTCCAGCTGTCTGCAGAACCTCTGTCCATCCAGAAATCTCTGGGGATGTCACATCTGTTCTTTTGCCCCCCTCCTTCCCTGGCCTACCCCCACCCTGTCTTAGGTGGCTGTGATTGACGGTGTGTGTGCCATGCATCCCCCAAGGGGCATGGTGCCGAGGAGACAGGGCCATTCCTTGGAGCTTGTTGATGATACTCTGAGAGGGGATGAGGTCTTAGTCAGCGAAGGAGGACAAGGGCTCAGTGCAGAAGCAAGAGCTGTCCATGGCTCATGGAGGACCAAGGGGACAAAGGCTCAGTAGAAGAAGGGGCCCAGATGAAGACTGGGAGTACAGCCAGGAGGCTGAATGTTTGTCCCCTGAATGGCGGTAGGCTTGAGGAGAGCCATAACGTGCTCTTTGTAACGCCCACCCCTGCTGTTATTGGAGTGGGGTGGGGGGGGTGGTCCTCCACAGACAAGGAGAGACAGATGAGAATCTGCAAAGAAACCAGGTTGTCTGAGCCACGGAGTGGCTGCTGCTGCCTCCACCCTGCAGCGGGGCTGAACCTAAATAAGCCCAACCTCTTATAGACTGACCCTGGCTGTCCCAGCCAGAGATCTGGAAGTCACACAAGAGAGGAAAGGCAGACAGACGGAGAATCAAGTGCTAGGACAGAGATGGGGGCCCAGAGTAGAGAGAAAGAGGAAGGAGCAAGTGGAACAAGGAGACAGACAATTGCAGACAGGGTAGTTTGAACAGGACCTGCTTCTGTCCACTGTAGCCAAAGAAAGTGTCCAGGGTCCAGTGTGTGCTTTTCCTGCACCAACGCATGCTGCAGTGGCTCAGAGCAGTCTCCTGGGTCCTTCGTCAGTATTTCCTCTCTGTCAAGCTCCGGGTTCTGAGACTGAACTAGGGGCTGGAACTCACTGCATTCCATAGTCATGGGGCCCAGAATAGGTAAGTCCAGGCAAAGGGAAGGATTGAGGGTGCTGGGAGGGACTGGGAGAAGGAGGGCAGGCCTGTCAGAGCTGCACAGAGCCAGGCACCAGGGAAGGGGCTGGGTGATGGCACTGGGGAGCAGGAAGGTCCATGTTTACTCAGGTGGAGGCAGGAAGGGAGCCCAGCCAAACCACCTCATGCTACTACCAAGAAATGGGAGACAACTAAAAGGCAAGCCTCTTCTGTTCATCTAGCCAGCAAGAGAAGGAGGCGAGGTAGAAACAGAGAGGCAAAAAGCGGGGAAAAAAGCAAGACAATCAGAGACAGAACATGTCCAGACTGCCAGATAGTTAGCAGCAGGTGTTGCCTGAGCTTCTAAGGAAGGTGGGAGGGCAGTGAAGGAGAGAGGATCCCTACTGAGACCCTGAGAAACAGAGAAGCAGGAAGCCATGAGAACAAGACAGAGAGCGAGGCCAGAGCGATGGAGAATCACACAGCGCTCTGACAAGATCCGGGTGAGTTTGGGGGGAAAGACAGGATTCAGAGAAAGAGATCTGCAGAGACCTATCTAGGCTGGCAGTGGAATGGGAAAAGGTTGGAGGAGAATGTCTGGAATTCTCTATTGGAGCTTAACAAGGAAAGTACCTCAGGGCAGGGCGCTGGTGCAGCGTAGGGGAAGGCTGGAATAAACAAAATGTGCTCAGACTGAGCACCCAGGGCAGAACGTCTGTAGAGGTCTCCTCTGGCCTTCCTTGATACCTGGCCTGCTGCTTTGAGTCATCTACAGCCCCCAGACAAGGCTTCCTTTGTCCTGGCTGCAGGCAGTGAGGATCTTAGAAGAAGACACAGACCCAGCCGAGGTTTAGGCCCAGCTCAGAGCAGGAAAGGCTGGGTGGATGCTTCCTCCCTGGGGGCTCACAGGATAGGGGAGAGTGAGGTCATACTTAGGCATTGGGTTTGGGCTTTTTGTTTATTTTTATTTTGTTTTGTTTTTCTCTTTTGAGACATAGTCTCAAACTCTCACTCCTCCTACATCTGCCTCGTGAATACTAGATGTGTGCTACCATGTCCAACACAGGAAGATGTGGTTTGAGGGGTAAGACAAACTGAACTCCCAGTCAGTCTGGACTCAGCATGACTACAAGTGGCAGAGACCTAGTCACTTCCTTGCCCTTCCACCTGACTGGTCTTCTGAGGGAAAAAAAAAAAATAGAAAGAACATTTGACCCCTGCAGGCCAGCTCAGGAACTTTCTCTAGGTGCCCCCTGACACATATTTATCAAGGAGCTGACCTCAGAGTCCACACACTGGGTAACCAGAAGCCACGAAATAGCTGATGGAAGGGTGCGAGGGTGCAGGTGGGACAGGAGACAGAGCCTGGGAAGAATCCTGGGCCAAATTGCCCAGGACCAGCCCTTTCCAGGAGCACTGAGGACCAGCCACAGCTCTGCTGAGCCCCACTGACCCCCAGGCCACATGCCTTGAGGCTTCTGGCAGAGCTTCCCGGTCTAGGCAAGGAGAGATTAAAGAAAACAATCTCTTCCTCTGTGTTCCTCAAAATGTGATCCATAGAACCCACTCTCCCACCTCCACCCACCTCCCATTTTGGTGAAGGATAACCTTTCCCCAGTCCTCCAAATGTCAACTCCTTCAGGAAGCCTTTCTGGTGGGCTCCCCCTAGTCACCTCTGCCAGCCAGCACGCAGAGGTGACCTCATACAATTGAAATCCACAGCTGTTGATTCCTGCAGCTGTTCCACTGTAGCCAAGCTTTTGTGCTCAAGGCTAGAACTATATCACTTGTGCCACAGCTCCACTTCCAGCTTTTTTTGGTGCTTAATTACGAGATAATTACGAGATATGAGTGCCATGGACTTACCTGCCCTGGGCTGGCTTTGAGCAGTAATTTTCACATCTCCGCCTTCTGAGTTGCTAGGATTATAGGCATCAATCACCAGAGCCCAGCTGTTCTTGTCTTTTTAGTAGAAGAGGAAAGTGATGCTTAGAGAGGAAAAGTGACTTGAACAAGAACTTCCCACAAACAAGCATCACAGTAGGGCCAGAACACAAGATGGCCTTCTGCCAAAGCTCTTTTTCTTCTCCATGTCACGGTTCTTCCCTAGACTGCACATGCGTGAGCCTTTGTCTGCCTTAAACATTTCGACACTGGCTCCAGACAAAGCAAGCTGTTCCTTGAGTGTCAGTGAGAGTGGCCAGCGGGGCTGGGTGGGGTCTTGCCTGCTGGATCAGACTTCAGGCAACAAAGATCCAGATGGTGAGCTGGTCATGACTACCATGAATTCGATGTCCAGTCTGGGCCTGGCCCTTTGTGTGACTGTGGCCAGCAGAGCCTTGGTTGAAGGGGCCTTCCTGTCTATACTGGGAGCTTGCTATCTCCAGAGCAACCTGGGGATGGCGCTGGTGCTCTCATAGGGGGCGCCATGGAGGGGGGGTGTCCAAACTTAAAACAGAAGTGGTAACATTCCCCAGCTGGGGACAAGCAGTACAGGGGGTGTTGAGGGGCCTGGACAGGACATGCAGTTCAGGGGGGGAGGTCAGATGACACTGCAAAAGCTCCAGACGCTTGTCAGAAACTGGCATGTTTGTGGAGACATGAGCTTTGGGGTGTATTAAGAGAGGGTGTATCTCAGGAAGTGAGGTGAAAAAAAAAACTGACAGGGTCCATGGAAAAGAGCTTGTGTACCAAGCTAAGCATATGGACTTTGTCCCTGAGCTGTGGAAGATGGGGAGCTAGAAAAGCTATGCGAGGAAGGGAATGACCATGCTTCAGTGGTCCAGAAAGAGTCTCATTGCAGCCCCACTCACATGTACAGCAGCACTGTAAAGGCTGCCTATGTCCATTATAAATGGAACTCAAGGCTAGAGGGCCTGGGCTATCTGCCCCGAATGGCAGAGCCAAGCCCTGCTGGAGTCAGAGCCCTCTCCTCACCCCCATGCCTTGCCTTCTTTCCTCAGTGGCACTACCAGCTCCCATGTGTCCAGCTCGTGTCTGGTGGACACAGGCCTTCTCCAGACCCTCTCACTCTCTCTGGTGCCTAAGTAGCTCTGAAATGTCATTTGAACAGGGATGTGGAAGCTGAACCATGTCAAGTACTGAAGTTCCTGAGATGCACAGACTTGGTTGGGTCAATAGGTTGAGGTCGTAGCCAGGGAGCATGAGCCACACCCAGAGCCCAGAGGCCACACTGAGGAGGCAGCAGTGGCCTGGAGCTGACCTATCTCTGAGACCCTGCTTCTTATTTTAGGCCTAAGGAGATCCACCTGCTGCCTGTGGACTCAGGGCTCCCCCTTTCCTCCATACATACCCAAGTCCCCATTTTTAAGGTCATCATGAGTGTAGATGGGGCAGCCAGGGCCAGACTGGGAACAGAAAGTCCTAGCACAGGGTTCCTGACCCAGTTTGGAAAACACCAGAATGCCTGTCATCCTCTCTCCCTGTCCCCCCTCCCCCCCCCATCTCCTATCTCCCTTGGGAAGTTACAGCTGAATGTCTTCTGGACAGACCACCCAAGGATCCTGCCAGAGGAATTTCCCCCAAATGACAGCCAAGCCTAATACTCGCCCAGAGAAACAGCTCCCCTCCCCCGCCTCCTTCTTCCTACTTAGACTTTTTTGCTTCCATGCTGCTGGGCTGGTCACACTGTTAACTGGTGCCCTCAGGCCTGATACTACTCCATTCCATACCACCTTAGCAGCTCCTGCCTGTAGCTCTGGTTCCAGCCTCCCTGCCTTCCTCCTTCAGCTTAGTTCAACAATCCTGCTCTTGGGCTGAGAAGGGGTGGGAAGATGACAGGTGCCTTGCGGGGGAGGAAGGACAGGCCTCTGGCTAAGGGTACATCCTGTGCAAAGGCTCAGAGGTAGAAAAGAACAGGATGAACTTGGAAAAGAGCCAGAATCTATTGGAGCAAGAGGATAATGTGCTCTGGGGTGAATAGATGAAGTGTGATTGGTTCTCCATGACCTTGAACTTGAGATAAGGGGTTGAGTCCTCATTATGCACCAGGCTGGGGAGAAGGAAAGCAAGCTGGCTGTAGCTAAAGACTTCGGAGCACCAGGTACAGAGCATTTCCCTTGGTCCCATTCTAGTATCTGTGAGCCCTGTTTCCTTACAGAAAAGGAAACTGAGGCTTAGAGAGGCAAAACAAGCTGCCCTAGGCCACACAGCTACAATGTGGCAAAAACAAAAAAAACAAAAAAAAAACAAATATTTGAATCCAAAGTCTTTGGCAGTGAAACTTTTGGGGAGGGACCTAACGTCATCTACGAGAGCTGATGACCGGAACACAAAGGGTACAGAAAACAAGAGAGGTATACCTGTTGACCGTGTTCAGAGGGAGAGGGGCTGTTTAAAGGGGGCTCCTGTGAGGCTCAGACACCTGGAGGCTGGCCTTCCCCAGAGGTGTCTGTCCCTGTGATCAAGGAGGGATGGGCCCAGGGTGTGACAGTACAAAGCTCTTCCCTCCTTCCATTCTGTTATAGAAATCTGAGGTTTTAGACCCTAAATCCGAAGCCCCAAAGTTCCACATGTCAAGTTTGGCTTCTTGCCTATCATAAAGTGAAGGGGAGAGAAAGGAAATGGATTCTGTGGCAGCCATGAGAAGACAGCACTCTAGCCTATCCTCAACCATGTTTGGGGTACAGGCACAAGTTACATATGCTTAACTAGACCAGGAGCTGAGGGCAGGAGAAGAGATGTTAGAAAGCCCCCCCCCCCCAGCTTACCCATCCTCACCAGTTACAAATTGGACCTGGTTGATCTTTATCTCAGTCCTTATTTGGGAGAGGAATTTCCAAAGTTATCTGTGTTATTATTGCTGTCATCCTGAGCCAGGACAAACATGTCATTGCTGCATCTTTCCTGGTGGGTGGTCTGGGCCGGAGAAACTCTGGGGTGACTGTGGCCCCCATAGGGGTCTCACTGAGGAAGTGGTGGAGCACAAAGCCTGGGGCAGATAAAAGCCTGGTGCTAAGCAAGAGCACCAGGCCTTGAGTTCAAGACACACACACACACACACACACACACACACACACACACACACACACAGCTCTCCCAGGACATACACTGAACTGCTTGTGTCTGGTCCTCAGTGGTGTCACTCAGGGAGTTCACAGTGTAATGAACATGTACTCTCACTTCTAGAACCAACCAGTCATCAGGGGTATCCCGCCATGGTACCTCTGGCTAAACTGTGGACTTCTTTGGCTCCATTTTCACACCTTTAAAATAGCTAACCTGACCCTAGATTTCTATTCAGAGAACTTCTCCCAAGGCAGACAGGAAAGTCCACAGACAAAAGGGCCCAGGGCCAGGCAGGTGTTGGCTCTGGGTCAGCTCCAGGGAACTACTGTGAGCAGGCACACGCAACGCTTTGGACAAACTGAGTGTTGACATCTTGGAATTGGGAATCAGTGTTGCCAGGTCAATCTGCTGATTTTTTAAGAAGGAAAAAAACAAAAAGCCCCGAAGTGTATGTGAAATTTCCAGATTTTTTTTTTTAGATGGTGGCAAATTAACAAAAACAAAGAACCACTGAGCCAGCCAGCATTGTGCAAGTACCAAAATGATACTCAACCCCCAAGTATACCTCGCCTGGGGGCTTGGATCCAGGGTCTCCTAGCCATAACCTCTGACCTCTGCTGCCCCTCTGTCTTCTGCTTGGCCTGACAAAGCAGCGAGAGGGCCCTGAAGGGAGGCTTTTCCTTCTCCTTGCATTGGAAAGTAAGGAAAACACAAAGAAGTGCTGGAATGCCATGGGACCTTGGGAAGGAGCTGACAGGGAGTCCAGGAAGAGACAGGGGTGGTGGGGGAAGGGCCAAGGAGCCAACAGAGGGGTCACCCCACAGGGCTTCAAACCGCTTCCAGGAGGAGGGTCAAGAGTATGTTGGTCTGAGGCTCCCAAAGGAAGGAAAATAAGTTATTCTGAGCCTAGTGGCCAGACCTGCAAACAAACACACTGGAGAATTTGAAGCTAAGGCTGATTGGCAAAACTGACACGAAAAAGGCACCTCAGAGTTGACTGAGGTCATTGTCCCCGGGTGATGTACCTGTGTTGCCCTCACGCAGGCATGAAAGGCAAGGTTCATTAGTCCTCTCTTACCATGGCTCAGAATCTTCTAGTTGTCAGCCTTGAGGCACTGTGAGCCCTGCTTCTGGGCACACAGGATCAGAGTGGTCCCAGGTCTTATCGTCTGTGACAAACAGGCTTGAACGTTCTGTCCTGCCTTGGCCCTTCCTGTTCCTGAGATGCCAGAGCCCTCATGAGCGTTGTCTTGGCATATCTTCGCACCTGTGGCCCTGTTTCTCTTGAAGGGACGGACTCAGGACCTTGAGGTGAATTCTGGCCCCCCAGATGCTGTGTTCTGTGCAACTGGGGGCCACATACATGGATGGCCTCTTCTGTGACAATTCATAGGACAGAAACTGGATGGGAAGAAGAACTGGCCACACAGAGATTATCTTTGCATCTGTACTAAGGCCATGGGTAGAAACATCATCTTAGAGTTGCCTTTATTTTATTTATTTGTATTTATCTTTTTACTTTGTGTGTGTGTGTGTGTGTGTGTGTGTGTGTGTGTGTGTGTGTGTGGTCAGCCTAATCCTGCACACAGTGACATTTAATCTACAGCAGCCCCAGATTCCCCTCTGGGGTCCTGCTGTACCCGGCTGGCCACTTCCATAGGGATAAGGGGAACAGAGAACAGACCTTCCTCACTTTCTCTCCCCATGCATTCCTCCCAGCTCTCTGCCTTGAACTTTCACCTCATTCGTTCATTCTAGATGTAGCAATGCTTATCGCTACTACAAAGCAAGTATGGAAGCAGGCAGAGGTGTGTGGGAGGACAGAACACCGACAGAAGTTCTGACTGCCTCACCAAGAAGGGAGGAGCATTTAGTAAACACTTATCACATGTATCATGTCTCAGAGGAGCTGCCCAGACATGACTGACACAACCTGGCAAGGACCTAAAGTTCACACTAGGTGCAATAAAAGGGCCACATCACTGCTGTAAGCCCTGGTGGTCACAGCAGGTAGAAAAAACTGGTGCAGAGGAAGAACTGGAAAGTTGTTTTCCAGCCTTTCAGGGAAGGAGGAAAAGAATCAATGTAGACTCCATTGGGATGGAGTAAGAATCTCAGTACAACTACTTGAGGTTGAGGAGACCATTGTGAGGGGAGGGTTTTGTGGGAAGGGACTCAAAGATTCCAGAGAAGAAGCAGAACCAGGTGCTGGTGGTTCATGCCCCATAACCTAGCCACTCGCATGCCCCATAACCTAGCCACTCAGGAGGCTGAGACCTAAGGATAGCAGCTTGAAGCCAATTCTGGCAGGAAAGTCAGTGAGGCTCTTACCTCCAATTAGTAACCCAACAAATCCAGAAGTGGAGCTGTGGTGCAAGTGCAAGTGCACTGGCCTTGAGCACAGACACTCAGGAACAGTGTTCCCAGGCCCTGAGTTCAAGCCCCAGGAGCAGCACCAAAAATAAAAAAGATCCTGAGGACGCTAGGCATGGTGGTGCTTGCCTGTAATCCCAGGAGGTGGGGGCAGCAGTTACATCTCAGGTTCTCAAGTTCAAATCTGTCTTGGGCTACATAGGGAGAACCTTGTCAAGAAAGAGAGAGAAGGTGGAGGCAAAGAGAAAGAAAGAAAAGAAGAAGGAAGACAGGGAGGGAGGAAGGGACAGGAGGGGAGGGAAGGAAGGAAAGAAGGAAGGAAGGCAGAAACAGAAAGGAAGAGAAAGAAAGAGAGATGAGTGAGGAGAGGGAGAAAAAGAGAGAGGGAGAGAGAGAGAGAGAATAAGAGCCAGCACTGTCATAGAGTTCCCTTAATCAGACCATAATGAAAGCCCCAAGAAGAACAGTCAAATGGTTTGTGTGGGGTGGGCCAGGTGGGAGGAGAAGGAACATTCCCAAAATGCATGGCAGAGCAGCGCTGAGTGAGATGGTGGTAAGAGTTGGTTTCAGTGGACTCAGTGCCCAGGTTGAATTCCAAGGCAGGAGCTCACCAATGCTTTCTGTACTGAGGACTTCCCTGCTTTTCAATTAAGGAACCAGAGGAGTGGCTCATGTAAGAACACAAACAGGGCTGTATCCAGGAACCCAGGCCTGGACCGCCCACTGCGTGGACCTCCATAGTTAGTGAGGGTGATCAGGGAGAAGGCTCCCAGCTCTCCAGGCCTGTGGTTGATGGATATGACTCAGGAGTGATGACCAATCTGCCAGATGGAGAGAAGCTCCAGGTGGTCTGTGTTGCCCGACTGGCTGTGTGTGTGTGTGTGTATGTGTGTGTGTGTGTGTTCGTATGTATGCACAGATTTTCCAGGAAAGGAAGAAAGGAGAGGAAAATGGTCTTCACTGGAGATCTACCTGTGCCAGGCACTGGGCCAGGTGCCTTGGTGCCTCTCCTCTTTGAAAACATATGGCACATACAAATTTGAACATGTGGACCAGGAATCTGGCCTAATGGTAGAGTGCTTGCCTAGCATGCATGAAGACCCAAGTTCAATTCCTCAGTACCACATACATAGAAAAAGCTGGAAGTGGTGTTGTGGCTTAAGTGGCAGAGGGCTAGCCTGAGGAAAAAGCCCAATAGTGCTCAGGCTCTGAGTTCAAGCCCCAGGACTGGAAAAGAAAACATGTCTGTAATTGCAGCATTTGTGAGGCCAAGCCAGGAAGATTGTGAGATCAAGGGCAACCTGGGCTACATGGTAAGAACCCAAGTCAAGAATTAATAAGTTGTTCATGCATGTGTATGATACCTGAGACAACCCAAATGTTCATGAACTGAATAAGAGATAAATCAATGTGATCTGTCTATACTGTGAGGTATTAATCAACCATTAAAAAATGAAGCATTGACATATGATACAATATGGGTAAATGTTATGTTCATTGGAAAAGGCTAACTACAAATGACCGTCACATATTGTATGCAATGTCCAGATAAAAACAAATCCAGACAGGCCCTAAGCTGTGGAGAAACGTAGCCACTGCTGACAGTACAGGGCTTCTTACTAGGGTGATAAAAGTGTTGTACAATTCAAAAGTGGTGATGGTTGTGTACATGACTTCGTCGATTGTGTGCTTCAACAGGATCGATTTTATGATATGCGAATTATGTGAATGAAATCAGAAAATAGTCTTTAGGCTCCCGGGTGCCTTTTGTAAGGAATACAAAATGCTGGTTTGAGGGAGTGCAGGGTCTTCGTAGCCCTTTCTGAGTTTGCCTTCCAGGACTGCAGATGGAGAAGGAAGGAACCTGGGGGTGTCAGGGGTGTCCTCAGGTTAGTTTACAGGCTCCATAAGGCATTGCTGAATGAGGGGAAACTCCAGCTTGCCTGCCGGGAGAGGAACCTGAAACAATGGGGTTAGCTTCCCACAGGAAGTGGGATCTTGGAGGAGGAAGGCTCTGGTCTCCATCTCAAAGCTTGGGTGGAGTCTCTCAAGGCTGGATGTCAGGCTCCCCACAGACATGTGGCTCCAAAGGCCCTGAGAGAGGCCTTTGAAGACAAGCTGTCAACTGCCCACAGTGTTTACCAGAGATGAAAGCCAACGCACAGGGAGGCCAAGGATCTAAGCCAGCCCTGCCTTCGCTCAGCATTGTGTCATTTGTCCCAGAAGCATTGAGTGGACTGAGCCCTGATGGCCCTTTGCAACTGACCAGCGATTGGTCTGTCTGTCTGTCTGTCTGTCGGTCGGTCGGTCTGTCTTGATATAGGATTTAGGGATTGGACTGGCTGCACACAGGGTGATACACTATATTGAAGTATCTGTTCTAAATACACGCAGGAAAAGTCTCAACCCTGAGTTTGGACCCTTCCTTGAGCCCCCTCCCCTCCCTCCCACACCCAGCCCTGATCCTCGACAGAGCCAGACAGACCCAGGCCCAGACTCAGCTTCCAGGAGCTCTAGCTGTCTTATGGTTGGAAGCCAAGGCTGGCTAAGACTTCAGGCTCTGCCCTGCTGCTGGCGCCATGGCTCATCAAGTTTCTGGGAAGCAAGTGCAACATTTTCTCTTTAGTACATGAATGCAGGGAACAGTGTGATTTGAGAAATAGTAGGTCCCTGGAAAAGCCACATGCGTCATACTCTGTCAGGAAGGGTTGCTCCACACATTGTGACCTAGGTAGGAATCAGGAAGGCTCAGATACACACCAACTCTTAAGTTCCTGCCTCTTCCCCCCTCCCTCCCCCACTAATCCCTTCTCTGAGATTTTAGCTCCCCTCCTGGCTGATTGTCTTACAGGACCAGCAAGTGAGGGACCCCAGATGCCAGACAATGACACCAAGGCTACAATGGTCACAGAAGACACATCTGCAGACAAAGCCCACCCAGAACCTCGAGATTTGCGGTCACGTATATTCCACAGCGTCAAGGTACCTCTAGGGTTGGGCATGGGTGGGGTCTTCTGAAGAATGGGAGGCTGGAGGAATCCGGGAGATGGAGAAGGTTCTTTCCTTCCAATGAAGAAACAGGGACTGTCTGGTGGGGAGTCGGAGGGTGAGGCCGCTTGTTTCCCGTCCCACTGTGTGGATACCAGACTGTCCTGACCCCACAGGAGTAGCCCATCGAACAGACAGACACCGCCTGTGTGCCAGATCCCGTGGCCCAGTACAGTTCACGGTTCACTGTTCACATATGTTCGCTTTTTTTTTTCCTTGAGGCTGTGGGTTAGAACCCAGGACCTTGCTCATACGAGGCAGAAAGCACTACCACAGAGCCACCTCCCCAGCCCAGTCATGTCCTCAATGTCCACAATCACCCTTGCATGTTGGCTCTTTGTCTTTGTGCAGATGAGCAAAGAGAGACTCAGAGGTGAAATATACTAAGCTATAGAACAAATACTCCTTTTTAAAAAAAAATTCTTTGAAGTCAGTTTTCCTTAGGAATTCAATGGATTTTTCCAGTGCAAAACGATAGGCAGACTGAGTTGTTGGGGGTGACGGGTTGGGTAGCGCTCTAGGCCAGCAATAAGGCAGGACCAGGTGGGAAGAAAGTGGAGGGGAAGACTAAGCCAATCTGAGAGAGCTTCCTGGAGAAGGGAGCAGGGAAGTGAAATAGGGAAGAAGGTCCAACCCAGTCCTGGGAAAGCTGAGTGTCAGAGGGGGCGCAGACCATTCCTGACCCCGCAGAGGCACTAACTACATTTAATCATGAGGTCTCTCGTCACTCCCAGACCCCTGGAAACCCTGGAAAGTGTTCCCAGGACAGCTTTGCTAGGGTGCAGGTTGATGTAAGAAGTCTTGGCTGCTCAAATAACCAATTCTCTCCCCCCCACAACCCCTCCTCCCATGTGTCTACCTCCTCCTGTACCACCCCTCATCCCTACATCTCTACTCTTTGGTCTTTCCATGTGATCTCTCCCCCCCCCCCCGCCCCGTTTCTATGTCTCTGGCAACCACTCTCCTCCCATTGCGTCCTGCCTCCTGTCACCATCCCGTGTCGCACCCACAGTTCTTCGTCCTGTGTCACAGCCTGCTGCAGCTGGCTCAGCTCATGATCTCTGGTTATCTCAAGAGCTCCATCTCCACAGTGGAGAAGCGCTTCGGCCTCTCCAGCCAGACCTCAGGACTGCTGGCTGCCTTCAATGAGGTACTAAGCCACGAGGGCGGGTGCTAAGGGAGACTCCTTTCATATCTTCTTCCAGCTTCCTCTCACCATCCATCCTTTCAGGGCCCTCAGGAGCCCCAACAGTACAAACCCCTTAACATGTTCCTCCTGCCTGTCCCAGCCCAGAAAACTGGCCAGCCACATGCTCAGGCCAGAGGCCCAGAGCAGACTCCCCCCTCCCGGGATCACCCTCATGTTTTGTGCTGTCTCCTAATACCCTGGGCCTGTCCTACGGAGCACTTCATTGGGAGGCATGGAGGAGCTACCCAGGATCCAGTGTTTATCTTCTTTCCCTTCTACTCCTTTACATAGTACTTTTTTTTATGGTGCTGGGGTTGGAACTCAGAGCCTCATGCTTTCTAAACAAGTATTCCATCACTGAGCCAAACTTCCAGAACTTTTTTTTTTTTTACCAGTCCTGGGGCTTGAACTCAGGGCCTGAGCAGTGTCCTTGGGTTTTCTCAAGACTAAAGCTCTACTACTTGAGCCACAGCATCACTTCCAGTTTTCTCTATATATGTGGTATCAAGGAATTGAACCCGGGTCTTCATGCATGCTAGGCAAGCACTCTACCACGAGGCCAAACTCCCAGCCCCTTCCAGCACTATTTTTGAGACAGGGTCTCCCTATCTGGGTGAGTGCTTGGGCCATGATCTGTTTACCCTTCCTTGGAAGCTAGAAAGATACGTATGCACCACTGGGTCCAGGTATTGGTTGAGAAGGATCTTGTGAACTTTTTTTGGGGGGTAGAGGGCGGCCTAGGTTGGCCTAGAATGACAGTCCTCCTAATCTTAGCCTTCCAAGTAGCTCAGATTATAGATAAGAGCTGCCTGGCTTCCTTTATATTTTTCAGTGTGTTATTGATTGTCCTAGGAAAGAATCAAAGAAAGTCACTTGAACTGTCTAAAGAGATGCTTAAATTACAGCTAGAGCTCGTTCTGACCTTGGATGAGGCAGTGATGGGGTATCTATCTTCGGAATCAGGGGAGGGAGGTGTGATCCTATCCTGGGTTGTGCCTCCCTGACCCCATCCACAGCAGCTCTCTGCCTAGGGCGGACAGCCCAACGGCGGACAGTGAATGAGCCGCTGAGTAGACTTGGAAATCAGAGTTCTGTTATGCCCCTCCCTTCCTGTAGCAAATGCTGTCACTTACAGGAGGAAGCTATCTCCCCTTCCTGCCCCTCACCCCCTGTCGTACCCCACAGAGTTCTACTAAATTCTCTCCCTAGGGTAATCTCATTTCTCCTGACTCAAGGCCCGTGAGTGGCACAGTGCCTATGTGACTCACAGACGTGACTCACCTCCAGATCTCAGAGGTTGGAAGGGAATGAGGACACATCTGGAGAATGGATAGTGGTGTCCTCCCTTTCTAGGGTTACCCCCCTAGCAGCACCCTGCTGGCACGGCCTCGATATCCCTCAAAGAGCCTGGGGCTCACCTAGCCATCAGGCTGGAAGCACAGAGCAGAGGTGCCTGCCCTGTCAACTTCTAAGTCCTTCTAGCATTGAATCTCAAGTCTGTGACTGGAAGGCTTGAAATGCCAAGCTGTAGTCCTCTGGCTTCAGATGTGCTGTATTTGTGTTCCTCATTCATGGGGTCCCTGAAACAAAATCCCTTTCCTCAGTTGCCCACCTTCTTCCACATTCCAATGAACTTGACTCTCAGCCTCATCCTCATTTCTCTTTCCTACAAGGAAAGTAAGACCCTTCTAAGAAGGGCCCAGATTTATAACAACTATCTTAAGATTCTATTGTTTGTTTCATGCCAGTACCAGGGCTTGAGCCCAGGGATTCATGCTCATGCTTGACTTTTTTTTTAATCTAAGGCTGGCAATGTACCACTTGAGCCACATCATCATGTAGGCCTTTTTTATTTTTATTTTTTTGCTAATAAAGTTGGAGGTGAGAGGGCCTAGCTTTGAACCAAGATCTCCAGATCTCAGCTTCCTGAGTAGCCAGGTTGCTGGAGAGATCCAATGACCTGTGTGTGTGTGTGTGTATGTGTGCGTGTGTGTGTATGTGTGCGTGTGTGTGTTCCAGTCCTAGGGCTTGAATTCAGGGCCTGGATACTGTCCCTGAGCTTCATTTGTTCAAGGCTAACACTCTACCACCTGAGCCACAACTCCACTTTAAGCTTTCCGGTAGTTTATTGGAGATAAAAGTCTCATGGACTTTCCTGCCCAGGCTGGCTTCAAAGTGTAATCCTCAGATCTCAGCCTCCTGAGTAGTCAGGATTACAGGCGTGAGCCACTGACAGCTGGCTCCAGTGAATTTTATGCAACCAGCCAGTCAATCACCCAGAGGAGAACACTGAAGGTGACACTAGGGAAAGAAGGATGCAGGCCCCTGGACTCTGCTCCACTTTAATCAGTCACTCTCTGTCCCTTTGCAGGTGGGGAACACAGCCTTAATCATGTTTGTGAGCTATTTTGGCAGCCGAGTGCACCGGCCCCGTATGATCGGATGTGGGGCTGTCCTGGTGGCCGCGGCAGGCCTGCTCATGAGTCTCCCACACTTCATCTCGGATCCTTATAGCTATGACCACAGTAACCCTGGTAAGAGCAGGAAGGACTGGGCAGGAGACTGACAGGGGTTTGCAGTCCTGTACCAATGCTAGGGCCACTGCAGGCCTGCACTGAGTGGGATGGTGCTGCCCAGGATTTCTGCTGGCTCTTCCCATCCCCCTCCCTCCACTGTTTCCTGAGCCAAGTTCAAGTGGGTCTCTTTGGTATGTCCCAAGGGCAGGGTAAGGAGTCATTCCAGGGCAGGGGAGAAGCCTTCTAGTGATTTTTATTTTTTATTTTGTTGCCAGTCCTGGGGCTAGAACTTAGGGCCTGAGCACTATCTTTGGGCTTTCTCAAGGCTAGAGCTCTCCCACTTGAGTCACAGCACCACTTCCAGCTTTTCCTATGTATGTGGGGTACCAAGGAATTGAACCCGAGTCTTTGTACATGCTAGGCAAGCACTCTACCACTAGACCAAACTCCCGGCCCCTCTTCTAGTCCTTTTCTTGGTGTGAGCCTGCTCATGTGTGGTTTCTTTGAGGTAAGGATAAACTTAAAACAATCTACTTTAGGGTCTTGTATGGACTGGATCCTCAGGAAACATCTGTGGAACAATAATAACAAGACACTACTCTGATCACTTCATGTGTATTCATGCATGAGTCTTATAAACAGCCAACACATAATAGAAGAAAGAATAAGTACATGAACAAATAAAAAAATAAGGAATTTGTGAGGGTTGCATGGGGGTTGAATTCAGAACCTGAACTTTATCTCTGAGCTCTTTTGCTCAAGGCTAGTGCTCTACCACTTGGACACACAGCTCCATTTCTGGCTTTCTGATGGTTAATTTGAAATGAGTCTCAAGGATTTTCCTGTCTGGGCTGGCTTTGAACTGTGATCCCAAGATCTCAGCTTCCTGAGTAGCTAGGATTACAGGTATGAGCCACCAGTGCTCAGTAAAACTGAAGGAATCTTAATAGCAAAATCTTGTTCAGCTCAGTGAGATTTTGTTGAAGGTCAACTTGGCCAAAAGATACTTGTCCCTTAAGAAAGACCCAAGCAGCTTGAGCTTTCACTCCATCCCTTCCCTCTCCTACTTACCTATCAGCTTCTCCACCTCCTCATCGATTTATTTATCCATTTATCCCTCTATCTACACACCCATCTATCCATCCACCCACACTCCCACTCAGGTATCCATCCAGGCAACCATCCATCCATCCATCCATCTATCCATCCATCCATCCATCCATCCATCCATCCATCCATTCACTCAATCAGCCTATGGTCCATGTAACTCACTCTTAATACCGCCTACCCTGTACCTGACCCCATTCAGGGCATTCAGTCTTTGCCTCGAGGGAACACCCAGTGTGAGACAAAAGAAAGATAAGCAGAAAAACCCAGCATGTCATTTGCCCAAGGGGAAGCATCCTGGTAACAGGAGCCCAGAAGAGGAGCTTATGCTCTAGGAAGGCATAAGGACAGTTTCCTAGGGGAGAAGGCTATTAGAGAGCAGCCTCTTTCCCCCATCCTCCAATTAGCTCCCACCTCTGCAGGCACCAAGGCCAGGGGAAGAACGATGAAGCAGATATGCCCTAGTGAAGGGTGGGTTGGAGTGAGTGATTCGCTCAGTAGGGAAAGAACACTTGTATCAGGAGGGGTTGGTAGGGGCCTGGAGGTAGTAGTAGAGAGAAGGCCAGCATTATATTGCCAGTAGAGGCAGGAATGGGCCAGCAGAGAAGGAGATTGCCTAAAGGATGCGAAGAGGCCATCCAGGCCTGGGTGGATAGCTGTTAACAGAATACTGAATAGTAATGTTTCCTTCTATTTCTTTGTCCAGAATTTCCCCTTTCGCAGAACTTTTTCTGTGCAGGCCACACATGTCCTTTGTGTTGATCCATCGCCGACCCTGATCAAAGCCTTTCTCCCCTTGGCCATAGTTTCTTGTGTGATCCTGCTGATACACCTTTGTCCTGTTCTTCATCCATCCTTCAATATTTCTACAGACAAATAAAGAAAACAGCTGGCAGGCTCTCTAGAATAATCATCTCACCTAAGTTGCAGTAGATAGAGCACCATTCCCAATCCACTCTCTCCATGGTCAGAGTCATCACTATTTCCTCCCTGGTGGAGACACAGGCTCCGAGAGAGAGTATGCCCGTGCTCTGAACTGATGAGCTCTCATCGCTAGCAAACTGTGGTTCTAGAAAATTCCTTTAAGAGGGTCAGAGAGGCAAGGGTCTCTGTTCAAGTCACACAGTGAGGCCCACATCTAGGATTTTGACCTTGGTTTGCAGGGAGTGGCCCTCTGGGGCTTGGCTGGCTTTCACAAAAATGAGAGCATCAGAGAGAAGGCCACGTTGTACCCACATTTGGCACAATAACAGTGTGAGGGTCTCCTCAAGTTTGCTCAACAAATACTGGTGACCAATAGGAAACAAATGTCTAGTGCTAAATTAAGTAATTAGCATTCCCATATTCTGTGACTGTGCCCTGAGCTGACATTGGGTCCTTCTTAAAATAAACACCAAGGAAACCTTTATGGCTCTACTGGACTTCTCTTCCCTGGCTAGTTCTTTCTGTACACCTGGCCTGTCCCATGCACTTTGATTCCCCCCCCCTCCCCACCCCTCTCTCTCCATGCACATGTATACCAACCAATACTTGAACTGAGGGTCTGGGCACTGTCTCTCCACTTCCAGCTTTTGGGTGGACATAAAGAGTCTCAAGCTAGCTTTGAGCCTCAATCCTTAGATCTCATCCTTCTGAATAGCATGATTTCTGCCCCCGTCCTGAACTTACTAGACCCACACAGTGCCCTTTTGAGGCTCTGGGTTTATTATTCATACTTGGACTGCTCCCTGGACCCACCTTCCCTCTCTCTCTAGAAGATTTTGTTCTTCCTTCTGGGCTCAGTTCAAATTCTGACACTCCTTACCAGTTTTTTTTTAATATATTTTTTATTGTAATTAATAGAAGGGTTACATGATATTTGCCAGATAAATGGTGCCTTAATTCCCACACATTGATACCCTTTCACATGTCATGGTCCCCATTTCCCTTCCCCCCTCCCCCACCCCTCATCTTGTTTTCCCCCATTCCCTATCCAATTTCAGATAACCAAATACAAATATATCCGATATATCAGGTAACAAAGTGAGATAGTGTAACAATATGAGATAACCAAGGGACTCCTTACCAGTTTTGACAACCTCACTTCACCTGAGAGCCACCGTCGTCTCAGCACTTTCAAATGCCTCTGCTTGGCGGCACAAGGAAGCTTAATGGCAGAGCGTCGGAAGCCAGACCACCTGGGTATCGAGAGTCCCTTATGTCTGCCAAGTGCTGTGTGCATTCCCTATGATTGTGTCTTTATTATCCTCTCTCTCAGATGACATGCTACAGGACTCCAAGACCTCCTTATGCCTGTCCACAACCCTGGCCCCAGCCTCTGCTCCTTCCAATGACAGCTGCTCAAGCTACACAGAAGCCAAACATCTGACAGTGGTGGGGATCATGTTTGCGGCACAGACCCTGCTGGGCGTGGGCGGGGTGCCCATTCAGCCCTTTGGTATCTCCTACATCGACGACTTTGCCCACCACAGCAACTCACCCCTCTATCTTGGTGAGGCCCATCGTAGCTCTTCAGCCCTGACAACCTTGGGTCAGGTTGGGGTGGGAGGAAGAGAAGCCCAGGGTGTAGGCGGGGCATTGAGTTCTTGTCCTGTAGCCTCATGTGGCTAAGAAAGGTGTGGAGAGGCCCTGGAAAGGTCCTTCTTCCTGGTGGTGATGGTGTACACTTGACCAAGCTGCGGAGGGCAGCCTTGGACAGAGGGTCCTAACCTAGGCCTTGTGTTGCAGGGCTCTTGTTTGCTGTGACTATGATGGGCCCGGGCATGGCCTATGGGCTGGGAAGCCTCATGCTACGCCTTTATGTGGACATTGATCGGATGCCACCAGGTGAGACCCAGAAGCGTACATGTGTCTCTAGGGCCACACAGGCTCTAGTTAATGGACCAGTGGCCTCCTAGGAGACACTGAGCCAACAACCAGGAGTGCCACTGGCCTTGGACATGCTTCTCACTTCTCTGGGCCTCCATTTTCTCATCCTTGAGACAATATCTGCCCTGTCTCCCAAGGCTGCAACCAGAATCCAGTGAGAAAAGAGAGGTGACCTCAAGTGGTATCAGATGAGGAGCTGTGCTCCCTTCCATCATCCAAACCCTTCCCCAGGCCATCAGCCCAGCACTGGGCAGGCAAAAGCAAACAAATGCCTCTGCTTGGCTCATGGAGAGCTTCCTTGGTCTTTACAGAAGCCAGCCTCAGGAGAACAGAGAGGACCATAGCACACTGGGGACAATTTAGAACAGGACTCATGATGCATGCAACATCACCTTGGGCTTCTTCCTGAAGGAATATGACCTCCATGTCCTTCTAGTCCTGGCTGCCCAAGTCTGGGAAGATGCTGGGGACACCATCTGGCAGACTAGGGTCTGTGATCTACCTGGAGGCCAGTGTGGGCCAAGGGCTGGGGCCCAGGATGGGGGAGCAATATCGATGATCTGGGCTGTCCTGGGCCCTCTGGGCTGGGATGGCTTCCTATGAAAACATGCTTGCTTGTGAGCCACGAGCACCTCCTGCTTCCTACTCAGAAGTCCCGTCCCTCATCTGGAGCTTTTCCAATAGGGTTCTAGAAGCCTGGGGTGGGGGGAGTATGGCTGAATGGATGTTTGTTCTTCAGTTTTCTGTCCCCCAGATATCTCCAGGACAGGTCTGTGGGGCAGACACTAGGGACAGTCCTGACCCACCTCCCTTCTTTCTAGAATGCTAGGAACCAGAGTCAGACAGGGCTGTGATTGAGTCCCTTGCTCCCACTGAAGGAAAAGTCCTGGGAGCTGGCTCCTAGCTTTGCCTCTGCTCTGTCTGACATCAACCATGTGTAAATATGGCATTTCCCAAGGCCTTGGTAGCAGAGTAGGCAGGATGGCTGGATCTAGCTTCTGCAGGCTGGCTTGTGCCTGAGGAGGAGTTGGAAGATGTGTATGGACTTTCTCCAACGTGGCCTAGAGGTAGGTGAGGATTAAAGAAAGTCCCATCCGTGCAAACCCCACGCCTATCCCAGCGCTACAGACCCATTCTCCCAGCATGCTTAGAGCAGCTCAGAGTCAAGCACAGGGAGAAGTGCCAACACAGTGATAGGTGGTACATCTCCTGTTGGTGTTACAACAGGCCCCGGTGAGGCTGGGGGAGGGTGACTCCATCTCTGCTTCAGGCTTTGGAGATTTCAAAGATAGTTGCTTGCTGTGGCCCAGAGCTGCATTGGAAATAATCCAGTCCCGATTTATCTGAATGGGAGATCAAAGCCACTGCGGGAATTGTGAAGTGTGCACAGGTCTTTCCACTCTATCCTCTAGTTAGGCTGAGCACGTCTTCAATGCTGCCAAAGAATTCTGACAAACAGCCCCAACAATTGCATGCTCAGGCAGGTCTGAGAAATATAGTACAGTTCTGTTACTTAATTTAGTAATAATCATTTAATTTAATAAGAATCATAATAATAGTAATTAAAGAAGAAAAGGGGGTAGAACAAATGCTTCATTAACATACTCTTCACATGTAGTGGGGTTTTAATTTTGAAATTTTTAGTTCATTTTATCTTTACAGGCATTATTTTGTATAGTTTTCACAAGCCTATGATATAAAAATAATGATTAGCTTAGCATAGTAGTGCAAGCCTGTAGTCCCAGAGCTCAGGGGGCTGAAGCAGGAAAAGTGAGAGTGGGAGATTGAAGCCATACTGGGCTACATAGCAAGATTGTTTCAAAAACAACAAACAAAAAAAACCCCCATCTTAATCCCCAGTATGTCTCTCCAAAGAACTATTAATATCTGTGAGGCACAAAGAAAGAAACTGAGGCACAAAGACATTCAGTAGCTTGCTCAAGATTATACGTTATTAAAGGGCTATCTAGTAGTTTATTTCCAAACTCTATGACCTTGAACTCTACACTGTATTCCCTTAGTAGCTAAAGAAGCTAAGGCCCAGAAAGAGTCAGGGACTTGCTCTTCAAACAGATCATAGTGGCAAGGTCAAGACTGAAACTTAAGTGTTCTGACTCTTTCCTGGCCCCCCAATATCATCTTTGTTTTCCCTTCCAGGTGGTGTCAGCCTGACCTCAAAGGATCCCCGATGGGTGGGTGCCTGGTGGCTTGGTTTCCTCATCTCTGCAGGCCTGGTGGCATTGGCTGCCATCCCCTACTTCTTCTTTCCCAAGGAGATGTCCAAGGAGAAGCATGAGCTTCACTTCCGGCGGAAGGCCTTGGCTGGTCCAGCCTCCCCCGTCAGCAAGGTAAGCCCCTCTTCACATCCCTCTTCTAGGCCAGGCTCTGGCCACAACTCACTGAACTTCTATCATGGGCTCTGTACTTCATGACTATCAAGCTGGTCTGGATCTCAGCATCCTCCAATAGCTTCTCACAGCAACTGTCACGGGCACCTTTCATAGCTGAGGAGATCTAGGGCCAGAGAAAGTCACAGAGCCAGCCAGGGAACCTGGAACAGAAACCCAGCCCTGCCTTAGCCCATGCTTCTCAGTGCTGGGCATTTACAGTTTTGCAAGTTCTGAACACACTATGGGAATGGAAAGAACTGGAAGCCACCGAAAGTGGTCTAGAAAGACTTCCTACAAGAAGACAGATTTGAGCTGGACCTGCTAAGATTTAAGGAAGGACAGAAAGGAGATGTATGGGCATTGTAATGGTGGAAATGACCCTGTAATCCTAGCTACTTGGAAGGCTGAGATCTTGAGGATCTCAGGTTGATTTCAACCCAGCAAAAAAGTTCATGAGACACCATCACAACCAATAAAAGCTGGGCATGGTAACACCTGCCTGTCATAGCTCATCTACTCAGAATATGTAAATAGGAGGATCACACTCCAAGATAATGGGTGGTGAGATGAGAGGAGCAAAATCCCATGGGAAAATAACTAAAGCAAAGTGATCTAGGGGTATGACCAGTAAACACAAAAATTTTTAATGGAAGTAAAATTGCACAGAACTAGGAAAGTTTCTGGAGAGGGTCAATGAGGCAACAAAAGCTGCCTGGGAACAGCTCAGGCAGGAAGCAGAGGGCTGGCAGATCAGAGCTGGGGACGGGTCCAGGTACAAGGGACTGCTCAGACAAGCATTGTTTTGCTCTTCTGGGAAGGCTCCAGAGGTGACAAAGGGCTGAGCTGATGTTGGAACAAGGCTAGGAAGTGGGAGGTTAAGCCTGATGGGGCAGGGGAAATTTTAAGGGGAAAAGGAACCTCAGCTGAAAACCCTTGTGTTTCCATCCCAGCTCTGCCTAGCTCAGGCCAAAATTTGGTGGAGATGACATTCCTGTAGCTTGAACAAGATTTCTTGGGAAATGGGGTGATGGAAGAGGAAGGTGAGAGGCTGTGTTGGTTACAAACACTTTCCAGGTTGGACCCTAAATTCGGACAGAGAACACCACAGGGCAGTGGGATGGGACAGATGAGTGAAGCCAGGGCCACTGTACCAGGCTTAGTCCCAGGAGTGGTCAGTCACTTCCCCATTGTCCTTGAGGTGTAAGCTTCAGTCAGAGAAGGTACAGAGAAGGTTAAATCCTAAAGCAATGCAATGTGTGTCTCAAATTCAGAGAAAGCGCCGCCTCGGGTGGAAACTGCTGTGATTCCTCCCCAGAGTCAGGTTTTAAGACGTGTGTGCTATGAAGCTGGTCCCCGCCTGTGAACCTTTCTGGCTGTGTCTCCATTATTATGGTGTCAGCACATTGGAGATGGGGTGTAGGGAAGGGTTGGGGGGGGGAGAGGTTCTTTAAAAAGCACTGAAGGCTGAGCACATGATGATCTGCTTCCAGCCAGCTCTGAAGCAATAAATATTGATGCGAGAGAACTGGGCTCCTCTACCTCCTTGGGGCTGCCTTGATGGGGCCGCTCGCAGTATGGCAGCCCAGCCTGGTCCACTCTAGCTACTGATGGGGAGGTATCTAGGGCCAGGGGACAGGTCAAGTAGACAAAATTGGCTGCCAGAAAGGCCATGTCCCCAAAAGCTGGATCTGTGTCTTCTGCAGGGATGGGAAAGGGGAGAAAGCAATGGGTAGGGCTGTTTTGGAAATCACTCCAAGTAGCCTTTCTTAGGCTTGGGACTTAATGTCATCTAGAAGTATCTTGAGGGGTTTTTTTGTGCCAGTCCCAGGGCTTGAACTCAGGGCCTGGGCACTATCCTTAGGCCTTTTCAAGGCTAGCAGTCTACCACTTTAGCTACAGCACCACTTTCAGCTTTTTCTGCGTATGTGGTACTGAGGAATCAAACCCAGGGCTTCATGCATGCTAGGCAAGCACTCTACCACTAGGCCACACTCCTGGCCTGGGATTTTTGTTAGTGGTGGTGCCAATCCTGGGGCAAGGACTCAGGGCCTGGTAGCTGTTCCTTGGCTTTTACACTCAAGGCTTGTGTTCTAGCACGTAAGCTACAGCTCCACTTCTGGCTAGTTGGAGTTTAGAATCTCACAGGCTTGGAATCACAATCCTCTGATCTGTCTCCTGAGTAGCTAGTGTTATAGGTGTGAGACCCCAATGACATGGCTAAATGCGGTTTTTAAAGGTATCAAAGCGATGGTGGCACATCATAAAAGGACTGTGAGAGCCACAGAGAATGTCTGGCCTCAGTCTCCCTACTGGTCCATATAACAGGCTGCAGGTTAGAGAGAGTCTGCCAGCTGCAATGGGCTTCCTGCTCCTTCCTTTAAAGGACTCCTGTCTCTGGAGTATCTTCATAGGGGTTCCCTTCTCAGAAGAGCTCTGACATAGTAAAGAAAGGCCAGGTGTGGGAGCCAGGAGTTTGGCCTTGTGGTAGAGTGCTTGCCTAGCATGCACGAAGACCCGGGTTCGATTCCTTGGTACCAGATACATAGAAAAAAGCTGGAAGTGGTGCTGAAGCTCAAGTGGTAGAGCTCTAGCCTTGAGAAAGTCCAAGAACAGGGCTCAGGCCCTGAGCTCAAGCCCAGGACTGGCAAAAAAAAAAAAGAAGAAGAAAAGCCAGGTGTGAACAGGTACAGGATGCCCAAAAGATTGTTCAGGATCCCAGTGGCTATGGATCAGGTTCTTCAGGGTCTCTGGAGTAAAGATGGTTTCATAGGTGCTCTCTGGAGGGCTCTGTCTCTCTCTTGGGCTTGCCCTCTTCCCTCCCACCCACCCCCCCGGCCCCGCTTCTTGTGACAGGCCTAGGGCACTATCTCTTGCCTGGTCACTGGCTTTCCCACAGACAGACTCCCTACCTGGCCCAATCTCTGAAACCACTGGACTCTCTGACTGTCCTAGAGGAGGCCCAAGTGGCTGTTCTTTCTGGGATAGCCCTGGAGTCTGGAATTCTAAATGCACATCCTTTAAAAAGCCTGCACTTCTATACTAAGAGACTCTCAAGTACTTCTGTGCTATAATTCTGAAGTTCAATGCCTGGAATCATCTGCAACTCCCAAGATCCACTTCCCTAAATGGCTACACTTGAGTTAAGAGTCTCTGAAGTCCATTGTCTCCCCGTCATTAGCCTTGATGGAGAATGGCCAGAGATGGGGAACAGGAGTGAGAATTGGCAAATGTCTTTAACCCCAATACTTAGGGTGGGTTTTATTGGGTCTGCCCAGTTCCTCAGGGCTTCCTTGTCCCCTGTGCTTCCTCCTTACCTGTCCTGCCCTCTTCTAGCCAGCCTACCTTGTGTCCTTCCCCATCCTGTCTGCACAGGGCTGTGACTCCCTCCTCTCCTCACCTGTCTCTAAGATCCACGGGCTTGAGAATGGTTCAGTTCAACCCCAACCCACCTTCATGGGTGGAAAGATTGAGACACATGGTGGAACAAGGAAGTATCTGGGCACAAAGGGGTGAGCTGGCCTTGTCACAGAGTTTCTTACTTGTTTTTCTTTCTTACCTTCCCAGTACATGCCATGAAAGGACTGAGATTGCCCACACCAAACCCAGCTACAGTCCTAACAAAACCAGAGATTGGGCTTTCTCTGTGCCATGTCCTTGTAGCCTGCCTACATGGCAGGTACATTCACGATGCCCCATTTTTACTTGCAGGACCTGAGTGGCAGTGGGATTAAATAAGCAGGTCACATGGCCAGGGAAAATAGCAGATCTGAGATTTGATGCCAAGAAAACCCCCTTCTAAGGCCTGTGCTAAGTCAACTAATCAATCAGCCAAAGGAGACCAAGCAGGGGAAGAAATTCATAAAAGATTACTAGAATGAGAGAGGAAAACATTGATCTTAATGCATGAAGCATTAAAATCAATTAGGTTGGCACGGGTGAGCCACTTATTGGACTCAGAGCTTTCTGATGGCCAAGCGGAAGGAGACATGCCAGCTGCAGGAATCTCACTGAAAGGAAGTATGATTCATCCCTCACAGCAGCCCAGATCTCTAGGCTTTCGGTGTAAAACCTCTGTCTCCTACAGAGGGCTATGAGGCCAGGAGGACCTTGTTTGGCCTAGCAGTGAACAACATGTGTGTCCTGCAGTGTGCCACAGGCTTGCAGCTGTCAGCACAGAACCTTGAGAAGGAAGTTCTAAGAACCGCTTGACCCAGACCTGCTGACCTGGGCAAACCACAGCCCAGATGGGTCACTCCAACTCTGCCCTAAGCAGAAGCACAGGGCTTCCTGTTTCTGGAGCTTACTGTGAGTCAGCAGTCCAGGAAAATGATGAGAGACAAGGGCTGGAAACTACTGAGACCATGAGGACAGGGGTTTCTGATGCCCACAGGAATCCAGTCCCTTCATCTGGCCCCAAACCTCCTGGGCCTGACTTACCCCACTTTCTGCCCCATGAGGCACTGGCCACTTGCTGGCTCCCATGACAGGCTCTTTCCCATCACTGGACCTTAACTCATGCAGTTGCCTTGCTTCTAATCATCTCTCCCTGCCATCCATCTACCCAATTCCAGCCACTCCTCGGTGGGCCTTCCCTGACCCCTAGCCCCTGGCAATCAGTCCATCTCAGCTCTCCCCCAACACCATACCCTTTCCCTCAGCACAGGACAGGAGTAACTGAGAAGCTGGCTTTGACCACCTGCTCTCACATTCCCTCCCTCCTGGTATTTCCATTTTTTGGTGGTCAATTGGAAATAAGTCTCCCAGACTTTCTTGCTCAGGCTGGCTCTGAACTGAGATGCTCAGATCTCAGCCTCTTGAGTAGCTAGAATTACGTGCACCACCTGTGCATGTAATCTTTGTTCTTAAAAGCATCCTCTTGGGGCTAGGAGTTTGGCCTAATGGTAGAGTGCTTGCCTAGCATGCACGAAGACCCGGGTTCGATTCCTCCGTACCCCACATACATAGCAAAAAGCCGGAAGTGGTGCTGAGGCTCAAGTGGTAGAGTGCTAGCCTTGAGAAAGTCCAAGGACAGTGCTCAAACCCTGAGCTCAAGCCCAGGACTGGCAAAAAAAAAAAAAAAAGCATCCTCTTACTCCAATCCTCAAGGCCCCCACTGTCCTCACATCCACAATCCTCTCAGCAGACTTTGGAAACAGAGCTTGAAAAGAAACCTGATGAGCCCTTAGTGCTTCAGGCTTCAAACCTCCCCCCACTGGGATGAAAGAGGAGAGGAGAAGGGAAAGCCCAAGGAGATAGAACACATGAATTAATACTCATTCAAATGAATTCTCCTGCTGGGACAGGATGGGGCAGCCTGTTAGCAGCCAGCACAAGGAGTGAGGTGGAGGGGGCTAGACAGCGACTGTGGCTCCAGAGGTTCTGAGATCTGGGGAAATCCAGCATTGCCTCATGAGGCTTCCTAGCAAAATAAGATGCATAAGTGGTATAGACTCATACCTGTAACCCTTGCTTCTTGGGAGACAGAAATCAGAAGGTTTATGATTCCAAACCACCCTGGCCAACAACAACAAAAGTTAAGGAAACCCCATCTCCTACCAACAAGCCATGCATGATGGGTCACAATTGTAATGGGAACCTTAAGTAGGAAGCTCGTGATCTAAGACTGGCCCAGGCCAGAGAACCTATCTGAAAAATAACCTAAAGCAAAAAAAAAAAAAAAAGGATAGGCGTACGGCCAGAATGAGAGAGTGCTTGTCAAGCAAGCCTAAGGCCTTGAGTTCAGCCTCAGTACCATATCATCATCAGGGAGAGAAGAGAAAGCTGTGTCAGACCCAGCCCAGAGGGCTGTGAGGACCTCAGAGAGACTAGGCAGGTGAGGGGAGAAAGTGTAGAAACAAAGAATCCCAGCCCATCCTCCCCCTGACTGCTAGTTATGGGGACCTGGCTTCGCCCACCAGTGAAGCCTCTTCTGAGCAACTCTGTGCGCTGTCCTTCAGTCTGCTATGCATCAAATTCTCAGGAAAATCAGACCTCACTTAATCACAGATGGGCTTAGCCCTGGATTTACAGTAGCAACTTCTTCCAGACTTACTTTCTTCATCTAAAAACTAGGCACAGTCACAGCACCTTGCTAGAGGAGTGCTGGCAGAATAGCTAGGACACTTGCCTTGTCAGCTAAGTGCTCCGACTCTGGAGGCCAGCTATTTGGACCATCACCCCGTGTGTGAAAATGATAGCTGCTTCATCGCTCTGTGATTTTGTCACCTAGATAAAGGCAATTATAATGGTGTTCCCTTCCAGAAGGCTGCTGAGAGGTTGGGTGTTGGATCCAGAATACTGAACATGGTTGCATGCACTAGCCTCCCTTTTCAGAAGTTATATGACTGTCCACACAAAAACCTTCTCTTCCCAGATGACTCCTTTAAGAGTTTCAAGGTTGAGCACATCCTGTGGGTGTGGCCTAACTTCCTAGAACTGGATGTTATTTCCCGCCTCACTTCACCTTACTTCCTGTATCAGCAGGCAGCACAGAACACACCCCACCACCCCCACCTCTATTGCAGACACAGCCTCCTGGAGGCTCCCAGTCCTCGTGACTCTCATCTGATGGAGAGAGAGGTGTAGTGGGGTTGTCATTGTGTGGGTGGCACTGGTGGGGAAATTGGTAAAGATGTTAATGGTGACAGTGACATTGATGCTGGTGGCTTTGATGATAGCCAAGGTAGTAACACTAATGATATCAGAATGGAGATATTGGTGATATCTCCATTTTGGAATGGAGGTGAGGTTGGAGACACAGGTCATGGTGAAGCCACAGGTAGAGAGGACGGGAGACAGAATGGGTGGTATTGGTGATTCTGATGATCATGGTGTCCGTGGTGATTCTTAAAGGTCATGACAATAATGAATGTGACTTCAACAGAGACAAGGTCATCACCATGAATAAAACGGTTGTTGAATTGATCATGAGAATATTGGTGATGTGAATGGGGGAGATTTTTCTAAGGTGAAACGAATAACAATGGAGGTATACTGATAAGTTGGTGCCTAACAGGTTGAATGGTGGTGATGACACAGGAATTTCCTTTCACTCTTTCAAAACCCCTTGTTGAGTACTGATAGGGTCAAGAACCAATGAAACACTGCTGGCCCACCAGGGCTCCTGCCTCTCCCCTCCCAGAGCCCTCTTGCCCAGCCTACGGTCATGCTGAGTGGCATCTCTGCATCCAACTGACAGGCCTTGGTTTTCTATCTCCCAGGGCGAGGACCCCCCTTCTGAACAGAGCCCTGAGGAACCCACAGAGAAGCAAGATGGCCTGGCCCAAATAGCCCCAGACCTGACTGTGATCCAATTCATCAGAGGTGAGTGAGCAAAGGTTAGGCTAGGGAGAAATGAGCTGGAGAAACTTTGGAAGCTGTACAGGTTCCAACCCCTCTGCATTCTCAATTCATCTTCTACATCTATAGGTCCCCTCATAGGCACCACGCACCCTCTTTGTTCAGGCAAGGACTTCTTTTCTTATTGTTATCTATCAAACAAGTCTGGTCCTCCCAGCAAGCAAGGCTGCTTGCCTCCTGGCTCTGGGCCTAAGCATCACACTTCTTTGTCACTTCAGATCTGTGCCAAGTATTTGTCCAGCCCTTCCCGGAAGTGGGGAGTTGATGGAGCTCACAGACTGTGCCCTTTCCCCATCCACCTCTAAGCCTGCCAGCAGGAGGCCCTAGGCAAAGACTTACTAAATCCTCAGGGCATGGGTGAAAGGAGTTCTGGGCTGAAATTCAGAGACCTGAGCTTTTCTTCTTGGTTTTGCTCTTCTTCCAGGCCTCAGTTTCCCCAGTACAGTTTCTCAGGGTGATAAGAAGTAGAATCAGTAATGTGATGTCTGTGCAACTCTAATCTCAACACCGTGAAATCCATCCATCAGTAATCAGAGTCCATACTGATAAGAGTCTTTTCTAAAGCTTTAATCTCAAGAACATTGATTGAGCACTGACTGTGTGCCAGGCTCTCTTGGAGAACTCTGGACAGCAAGTCACATGTCAGACTGACATGTGAGGCCTGCTGAGGTGTTAGTAATACACCTCTGGTTCTCCAGCATCTCCAGTGCCTGGACTCTACAGAGCTGGGCCTGGAGTAGAAGCCTGGGCTCCTGGACCTCAGCTCACCCCAGCTGCTGGAGTCCTCAGCACACTGCACCACAGAAGAGCTTATTAATCACTAGTTTGGCTTCTGCCCAGAGAAAAGTTGGGGCCAGCTGCTGAAACTGAATCCTAGAGATGTGCTGGGCCAGTCTCTCTCTAGTGGATTCGGCTGCAGGAGACTGTAAGAAATGAAGGCAGGGCTGGTCACAGGCCCTATGGCTATTAACTGACCTAGCTTTAGGGGCTTCTACTGAGCTCCAGAAAGACAGGTCTGACCACAGAGCCTGGCTTTGACCACCTAGAACCATGAAGGAGGCAGAGGGACAGTGGAAGCATGGTCCTTCTGTCACACAAACCTACAATCTCAGGGGAACACCGTCCCTGAGTTCAGGGCAGGCTCCTGCCAATGAGACAAAGAGTGTAATGGAGGATATGTAGTCTGTGGAAGAAGGGAAAGCCTGGGGTCATGAAAGACACCTGACCATAATGTTGGAGAAGGTCCCTGTCTAAAGGAGGAGACAGTCCCTAGTCTGAGGGAGGTTCCTGTCTAAGGGATTCCTATCCTAGACTAAGGGAGGACTTGTCCTATTTAAGGTGACCTAGCCTCTGAGCTGGGGCAAGGCCCATGGCTGATGGGAAAGACAGTTCCTGAGCTGAGTGGTACCCTGGCATGTCTGATAGTGGAGACATTAAGCTAAGCTGAGGGAAAAGAGAGCTCTGAGCTGGAGGTGGACCTTGGAATTTCCCTTTCAGTAGTGCTAAATGAAAGGCCTGCACCACCTGATCTGGAGAAGACTGAGATGCCACAGAGGATACATCAGCTATGGGCAGGGGGTGGGGGATGGATTGGGCAAATGGCGATTGAAAGAAGTGGGATGAAGTCAAGCTGTCAAAGAGGACAGGAATGGGGGGAGGGGTCCAGGCAGAAGAACATAGAAAGGGAATGACCCTAAACTGGGAGTTAGGAGAGCCTCGGGAACTCCTGGATGTGTCCCTGACCCTCTCTGGGCCTCTTTACTGTGCAGTGTAGACATCTGAACAACTTGGGCCAAACCCTACTGGGGAGCCTTGCATCAGGTGCCCAGGTTGACAAGTGGTAGAGTGCCAACCTTGAGTGTGTGTCGGGGAGGGAGGGAATGAAAGAAAGCCCCTAGGCCCTGAGTTTTAAGCCTTAGTACCAGCACCAACAAAAGGGAGGGGGGGGGGAAATGATAAATAGACATTTAAAAATAAAATGAAAACTAGAATCGAACTGAATAGTGTAGAACAAGACAATATGGAATCCAACCAAATAAAGTAGAATTTAAACATAGTGAGTAAAAAAGGCTTACTCAATGGAATGGAAGAAAGAACAGAATGTCAGAGCCTGACTAGAACTGAAAAGAAAGGAGCCCAGTGTAGAATTAGATGGGATGGGGTGAGATGGAGTGAGACTGGGAGGATGAGTGGGATGGGATGGGGTGGAGTGGGTGGGACAAGGGGGTGGGGGATGGGATGGGGTGGGATGGGATGGGATGGGGTAGAGCAGGGGAAGGAACAGAACAGGACAAGATGGATGAATAGGGGTTGTGGGCCTGCTGTGACATCTACCCCACTTTCCCCACCAGTCTTCCCCAGGGTGCTGCTTCGGACATTGCGCCACCCCATCTTCCTGCTGGTGGTCCTGTCCCAGGTATGCACGTCGTCCATGGTGGCAGGCATGGCCACCTTCCTGCCTAAGTTCCTGGAGCGCCAGTTTTCCATCACAGCTTCCTTCGCCAACCTGCTCATTGGCTGCCTCATGGTCCCCTCGGCCATCATAGGCATCGTGGTTGGGGGTGTCCTGGTCAAGCGCCTCCACCTGGGCCCGCTGCACTGCGGGGTCCTTTGCTTGCTGGGGGCGCTCTTCTGCCTGCTGCTCAGCCTCCCCCTCTTCTTCATTGGATGCTCTACCCACCAGATCGCTGCCGTCACCCTCCAGGCCGGGTGAGTGGCACAATGTGGGAGGGTACATGGAGAGGGGGACACACTTGGACCTCAGGCAGAGGCCAGGGAAGCAGTGGTGGGGGGAAGGAGGGGGGAACACAGGTCCTACCTTGCTTTCATCCTCCCTGGAGCAGTACTGGGCCCCTTTCTGCCTATAACTTCTATTCAAGTCCCTCCCTGGGCTCAGCTAGAAGCCAAAGACATTCTAGAAAGGTCCAGAAAAGGTACCAGGGCAACACCGAGTTTCAGGAAAGCTCAAGCCTGGCGATGTCCAGAGCCTGAGTTGGGCTATAGTCAGCTGCGCGTGGCATCTTCTTGGTGGGAGTCCTGTGTGGCCAGCAGAAGCAAGACAGAAGTCACTGAGGAAGAGACAGGACCCAGTTTCGCCAGAGAGTTGCTTTTCTCCCCGAGCTTCAAGTCTGTCAGGGAGAGAGAATGCAGAGGAAAATGGAGATTGCTGCAATTCTTGGTTCTTAGAGAGCTAAAAATTCTGTGAATTCCTGGAAGGACCCATATTTCTTTCTCTGCTCACCCCTCACCCTTCCTACTCTCCCTGCCAAAACAGAACCCCTCGATCCTTAGGAGCCACCAAGAGGTTGTCGGAAGCTCCAGTGTTCCTGCCTCTTCTCTAGAATGATGTCATTTTTCCCCCCCTGGAAACCGCTCAACTAGAATTCCCTACCTTCCTGTTGTATCTCCTCCTAAGCCTTTCTTCCCTCCACCCAGATGCCAGCTTTCCTCAAAACCTGGAGCACCTTCCACATGGCTGTGGGGTCTTCAGTTCGGGGCCAAGGCAGCCCAAGGTCCCACCCGCAAGGTCTCACCTGCTTTCTTCTCCTTTTCTCAAACACTGAGGCAACTGGCAGTCTGGAGTGGGGATTTCCATAGCAAAGCCTGCGCTGGGCCCTACAGCCATGTTCTCAGGAAGCCCTCAGTGTGAAGAGGCACCAACTCAGGCATCCTCGTTGGGGTTTGGGAGCAGACCCTCCAGAGGGAAGCAGGTAGCACTTGGCAAGGCAAATAGAGTTGTGGAGTCAACAGAGAAGTCATGAGACTGCAGAGCAGTGACTGGAGCCCAGGGAACAAAGAAACTCAGGCCCCAAGTACGACAGGAGCAGGTCCAAGCTCCCACAGATACTTAGGCCCAGCTTTTGTCTCTCTTTTTCTTTCTTTCCCCTTTTCCTTCCCTCCCTCCTCTTTTCCTTCTCTTCCTTCCGTTCTTCCTCTTTCTTCCCTTTTTTCTTTCTGTGGGGCTTGAACTAAGAGGCTGGGCCTAGCCCTGAATTTTGAGACTCAAGGCTACCGTGCTCTACCATTTGAGTCACAGCTCTACTTGCAATATTTTTGTTGTTAATTGGAGGCAAGAGTCTCTTGGATTTCCTGTCTACGCTGGTTTTGAATCTCAGATCTCCGACTCCCAAGTAGCTAAGTTTACAGGTGTGAGCTACTAGCATTAGGCTCTGTAACTGTGCTTTTCTTTCTTTTCTTTCTTCCTTTTTTTCTTTCTCCTTCCTTCCCTTCCTCTTTCTTTCTTTCTTTCTTTCTTTCTTTCTTTCTTTCTTTCTTTCTTTCTTTCTTTTCCTTTCTTTCCAGTCCAGGGCCTGGGCTCTGTCCCTGAGCCTCTCTGTGATCAAGGCTAGCTCTCTACCACTTGAACCACAGTGCCTCTTCCAACCTTTTCTGAGTTTTATTGAAGATAAGAACCTCACAGATTTTCCTGCCCAGGCAGGAACCTTGAGCCTCTGATCTCTGCCTCCTAAGTAGCTAATATTACAAACACGAGCCACCAACACCTAGCATGTACTTTTCAAGTAGACAGAGCAAATCATCTCCAAGAGAGGCACTCCACCTGGCACTTGAGTTTGGGAGGCTTTCTCTGGTGTTCTCTAAAGAAAGACCACTAAGGAACAGAGATATTTGCAGAAGAAACTTGATACATAGGACCAAGGGCTAGCAGGGGGCTATGAAGACGCTGGCTCAGACCCCTCACCCCTGCCTCTCCATCCCTTCTTCAGCCCTTCTTCCTGCTCAGCCCCACCCCTAGCAGCACCCCCAGCACAGTTCAAGGAGGCTTGTCTCCACTTCCTCATGGGACAGCTCAGGTGCAGCTGAACTCTCTGACCATTGCTAGCAGAGTAAGAGCCAGGCTATGGGCCAAGAGGCCTCTGTGTCTGGACTAGGAAAGAAAAGCTGGGCCAACTGTGCCTGGGCCATCTCTCCTGCCAGCACCCAGCCTGGGCAAGGGCTGTTCCCCGACTGCTCAGCGTCTTGCTCCTGCCCGCCAGACGATTTTAACCCTGTCTGTGACACCAACGCCCGTGTAGAATATACCACGCCCTGCCATGCTGGCTGCACAGGCCAAGTCCTCCAGGAGACAATGGACAAAAGCCAGGTGAGCTGTAAGTCTGGTACAACCTTCAGCCTCTGCCCATCTCTGTGGCCTGGCTCTTTTCCCTCTGTATCTGTCTGTATCCTCTTGGCAGATGCAGGGCACGAGTCTCTCCAAGTAAGCTTACTTTCTAGCTCTGTCTCAGGGAAATAGACCAGAGCCAGCCTCCAGCTGTCTGTGCAGGAGAGATGGAGGAAATAGGTCGTAGGAAACAGCTCACCGGAAGGGGAGTTGAAGAAGGAAATAGCCCACAGGAAGTCTAGGGGCCAATGGGCAGATGTGGTCCCTACAAGTATATACAAGAATAGATAGAGTATAACCCAGAAGGTTTCAAGGGAGGTAGAATCTCTGCAAGATCTTCCAGGATGAATTGGCAAATGAAGGCTTGAGAAGGAAAGGCTTTCCAAGCAAGGGGAACAGCATAGACAAAGATCTGGAAGAATGTACAAGTAAAACTTGCATGCACACCTGTGTTCTGAGTAACTGCAAAGGACTTGGAAACACAGATCAAAAAAGCAGAGCCAGAAAAAGAAAGGCCGTGAGTGTTAGGGTAGGAGTGAGAAAGAAACGCATCTGCAGAGCAATGGGAAAGAAAATGTGCATGTGAGCTTTAAGCATGGTCATGATAGATGGTGACATCCTGTGCTCCATCACACTTGAGTCCATACTGCGGAGAAAGACAAACAGCATGCAGGACAAGAGACAGATCTCTGAGGAGGCTGGTACAAGCCTCCTCAGTCAAATCAGTCAAATCAGTCAGCCAAAAAACCCTTCACCAATCCTATTCCATGCCAGGCTCTGTGTAGGACATTGTGGATTCAAAGCCCAGGGTCCCAGTCCTCAGGCAGTTTCCAACAGGAAAACAAAGACAGTGTCCTCTGCTGCAGTATGTTCTGTGTTAGACTGAAAAAGGCCCCCAACACCAACACTGCTTTTTCCCTTTCTCTGTTGTTTCCCAGAGTAATCATTAGGGTCAATACCTGCCTTCCTCAGACATACAGGCTTTGGTCAAGCATGGGAGAGGACAGAGTGGGCATTGTCAGGTGATTGTTACAATGTATCCTCCTCTCTCCAGAGCCCCACCTGCACACAGAATCTTCACCCTTGAGCTGGCATCAGCATGCCTTAGTCTCAGATTGCAACAGGTACTGCTACCTCCACATGGTACAGAGTAAGCACCTAGCTGGTGGCTGGTGGCCATGACAATCTTTTGGGGACCACCAAGTTGTAGCTGGGCTGGAACTGTTTGCATTTAGAACCATAACCACTCCCAGCCTTTCAGGCCTCTTAGTAGTCACTGTCCTGACCTAGTTTGAGCTTTCCAAATCCCTTCTAGTCTCCCCTAAATCCTTTTCAGGATCCATGGGTTATGGCAGGTTTATAGGTAGAGGAATTATGGCTCTGTGGTGAGCTATGGTCATAGCTGGACATTTAGGGCCAGGCCATCTGTCATGGCCTGCCTGCCTGACTTAGTTAACACAGGAGGATCACTTATTTGGTGACTTGGTTTCCTGGTCTGTAAAATGGGGATGATGTTATCAAGTATCCCATGCTGAATAACTGCTTTCCCTTGGTGAATTCATGAAGTAGTACGGGGAGGGCCACCCTTCCCACAGTGTCTCGGAGATTGTAAGCCCAGAGATTTGCTGCTAGTCAAGAAAGGAAGACTTGGAAATGGGAGGCAACATCCAGTTTCACACCGGAACTGGGAATAAAATCCAAAGGCTTTGGCCCCAATCCAGCCCTGTTTGGGTCCTGGGGTGATGTCTTGTCACATGTGCCTTCAAGGGCCAGTCATTGGCTCAAGGACTGGCTGGTCCACGCCCAGCTTAGCTGTGCTCAAAAGGAGTCTAGGCACAAGTGAGTGAATGGGGAGAGGGAGGAAGGGTTCTGAGGCTGGCAAAGCAGCCACTGGGCACTCAGGGAAAGCGACTCAGAGCCATGGGAGAGATCAAAGGCATTTTGTGTGACCGAATTGGATACATCTGAGTGATGGATGAGGAGGAATCCCAAGAGGAAAGTCTCTAGCCTTCATGACCATCCCAGTTCCAACCTTGGAATTCCCTCTGCCTGTGCCCTGGCCCTTCCTGCTCACCCACCCAGTCCATGCTAGTAGAAGCAGGAGTGTCTTCTGTTGGATACTATCACTTCACATCTTTGCCATGCTTAAATCCTTCCAAGGCCCCCAGCCTCCACATCAGGGCTTCGAAAGTCTTCTCCCACTAGGGAGAGTCTGAGACTGCCCCAGCTGGATGGGGAGAGGCCCAGAGGGCTCCAGTGCCTGGGTCCAGGACCAGTCCTATGTGCCTACCTGAACTCTGAGTATCAAAGCCATACCACCCAAGCAGCTGTGATGTGTGGAGAAGAAGAGAGAAGCCAGGCATGCTGGCTTGGCTTGGCTTCTGATAGGTACCTGAGGGCACTGTGGCCAGACCACTTCTTAAAGCATTCCTAGCTGGAGGTTGGCCAAGTTGCCATCAGATACACCAGGGCTGACCTGGGGACACACTCCTGCTCTTCCCCCTTCTCCCCAGAGCCACAGCCCAAGCTCAACCCTGGGGGCACAGCCTATGTCCAGACACCTGCCAGGATTCTTGAACCATCAGCACTCAGCAGGCTGGAGTTCCAGACTCTGCTGGCTGGGAACTTGCCAGACTTCAAGCCCTTCACTCACACCTGCCCTTGGAGACCATTGAGAGCTCTTCTTTCTTTCCCCCATGCTAGGTTTTCTACACCAACTGCAGCTGTGTGGTGGGGGGTGGCCCAGTGCCTGCAGGCTCCTGCGACTCGGCCTGCAGCCACTTGGTGCTACCCTTCGTTCTCCTGGTCAGTCTGGGGGTAGCAGTGACCAGTGTCACCCACACGCCCTCCTTTATGCTCATTTTGAGGTAAAAGCAGGGGTGAGGAGGGTGGATGGGTACCAAGATATTCTTAACCATAGCCAGGATGAAGCCCTCAACAGAGGACTTGGAGGAAGGAGGCCATTCTAATGTCCTCTCCCATCCTCATCTCCCTTGGCAATAAGGCTTACAGAAAAGGAAACGGGCTCAGCTAAAGTCAAAAGCTGATACTGGTGCAAGTGGCAGGTAGAATAGAACTGGTGTCTCAGCTGGAGCCCAGGCCCCTGCTTCTCCCACACCATGGGCCCTCTCCTCCAGGAGGTCATCCTACGGGGGATGCCCCGCCCCCTTCCTGCTCCAGGGGCTGGAGCAAGGTGTGATCATGAGCCTAGAGATCAACACAAGATTGGGACAGGGAGTGAGTGGGCCTGGTTCATGGGAACCAGGCACCATAGATTATGGGGTAACAAATGGGCAGCTTGAATCATGTCCCCCCACCACCACTGCCTGCTCCCCATCTGTATAGAGGCTGACATCATGGTGGGAGAGATAGGCACGGTGAGAAACGCTCTTACTGCTGCCTGGTCCCTCTCATGCCTCATGCCACTGTCTTCTGTTGGTAGGGGAGTGAAGAAGGAAGACAAAACTTTGGCGGTGGGGATGCAGTTCATGCTCCTGAGAGTTCTGGGTAAGGATCCTGCTCGGGCCCCTTGGCGGTGGCGATGGGAGTACAGATGCCTGTGTGCCAGATCTGTGGGACACAGGCACAGTGAGACCCAGTCACGTCATTTACATGTGCACACGTGAGGTGGGGATAACAAGTAGAACACAGGAACCTTCTGACCCATGCTCAACAAGCCAAGAAGCCCCTCTGTGATCCAAAGCCCCTGAGGGATTGTAGGCGTCCATTGGGAGGGCAGGGGCTTCTGCTTTCCTTGAGTGTCCTCTCCCCCCAGCCTGGATGCCCAGCCCCCTGATCCACGGAACTGCCATTGATACCACGTGCATGTATTGGGCCCAGAGTTGCGGCCGCCATGCTGTCTGCCGCTACTACGATCACGACTCGCTCCGAAACAGGTGAGCACGTATGTGGAGGCTGTAGGAAGGAGACCAGAAATCCCCTGGGGACCCTAGGTGGGATATCAGCAGGGAGGAGTGGAGAGGTTCTGTGCTAGGTAGTAGGTGCTGTATCCAGTGCCAAGCCCACCATCCTGCAAGCCAGGCATATCTCTTTTAGAGATAAGGAAAGTGACAGTCACAGCTAGTGGAAACAGCTCAAGGTCACACAAATGACATCTGGCACAGCTGTTGATGACAGAGTTATGCAGGAACCTAGAGAGAGTCAGCGGATAGCTCTCAGAGGGGCTGGAGCAGGAAGAAGTCCTGCCTTCTCCAGAGCTCAGCCTTCCCATCTGTACAATGGGACCCTCAAAGGAGTCCAAAAGCATGAAAGCCATGGCCTATGTGGATGTGGAGATGACTTACAACAGGACCCAGCAGGCTCCTGCTCCAAGCCAAGCACATGGTTCCTGCCGACCAAGATTGTCCAGGATGGCTTTCTAAAGCATGTACGGTCAGCAAGGACCTGGATAAGCTACACGGGAGAGGATTAAACCCCCTGATCCCTTAGAGAGGCCCAGAGGAAGGCAGTACCAGGTTGGGCTAGAACAAGGGGTGTCCAGGCTTCTATTCCTGCCCAGCATCCTCTGCAGAACCTCCTCATTTTGCAAGGGAGAACCCCCTGGGGGTCAGCAACCCCCTCCCCTAAAGCTACAATACGTTCCATTGCACAAGGGGTATTGTTTGCTGACCCTATTTCCCCACCCCACCCAAGGACATTCATGTCCTACAGCTCAAGCTCCTGAATTCAGAGGGGTATTTTTCTTTTTCCCCCTCCCAGATTCATCGGCCTCCAGTTTTTCTTCAAAACGAGCAGCCTGGTATGTTTTGCCTTAGTTCTGGCCATCCTGAGGCAGCAGAACAAAGAAGAGAAGACCAAGGCCAGCGTATCTAGTCCTGACACAGAACAGCAATTGTTGGCATTGGAGATGGGGAAGAAGCGGGAGGATTCCAGGGTGTGAGTGGTCCTGGCCCCCTGCCCTGATCAAGAATGACAGCCCCATAATACCCCCTCTGAGCTTTTGGCCAAAGATCGAGTGTCCATAATACTGTGTTCCAATTCTGGCTTCTCTGCCGAATTGTGGAATGACTTTAGACAAACTACTGGCCTTCTCTGGGCTTTTGTTTTCCATTAGAACCAGAGTCATTAGGAAGTTGCCATTATGTAGACACTTCTGGATTGAGAGTGTCTTCTTCATTACTCCCGTAATCAAACAGGTGACTTGGAAACAAACTTGTTTCTTTTTTTTTGGGTCAGTTGTGGGACTTGAACTCTGGGCCTGGGTGCTATCCCTGAGCTCTTCAGCTCAAGGCTACTGCCCTATTCCTTGAGCCATGTGCCACTTTCAGTTTTCTGGTGATTAATTGGACATAAGAGTCTCATGGACTTTTGTGCCAGGCTGGCTTTGAACAGTGATCCTCAGATCTCAGCCTACTGATAGCTAGGATTACAGGCGTTAGCCATGGCACCCAGCTGGAACCAAATTTTCTTGAGTGAAACAACTGAAAACTTTACCTGGCATAGGAAGGTAGACCAGAGTAGTTCAGGCTGTCCTCCACATGGGCCTCAACCCAGCTCTGCCACTCACCAGCAGCATGCTTTCTGAGCCTCAGCCACTTCCTCTGATAGGCAGAAATGCATTCACCAGCTTTGGGGCTCCATCAGCCATGATGGTCTGTGGTCAGCATAGACTGTTCTCCCCAGGCTCAAGCAGCCTCCCGGGAGTGTTTATTTGGCGCCCCCTGGAGGCAGAGCCCAGAGTTGGCTTCATACTCAGGACACCCAGCTTGCCAAGTCCTTTAATGAGGGCTCTGGGCAGAAGCCTAAACTGACAGATTGTCTGATTCAGGGAATCCCAACCCTTATCCTCAGGAAGTCAAGGTTTGGGGAAGAAGCTTGCATCCTGCCTTGGCACTTCAGAGGACAAACACACAGTTATGTGCTCACTTCTATCTGTGCCTTGTTGACACATCTCACATTTTGACCTGGAGGCACCAAAGTCACTGAGGGTCTGAGAACGTGTCCCCAGGAGTGGGCAGATAACATCTGGTTCTGTGACATTTAAAATGCACAGCGACCTCTGGTTTTCTAAAATGCCTATGAGAACAACCTGGGCCTGTCACCCCCCCTTTTAGGCCTTGTCTCCCTTTCTAGCCCTTCTTATCTGGTCTGGTTATTTCCAGGGGAAAGAACAATTTCTGATCTTCCCTCAGCTCAGTCTATGTGACCACATGCTCTGGCTGGCTAGGAGGGGCGTCTGCTGATAGACATGATGGAAGTGGGGCCTACATGGCTCTTGTCCTCTGAGCACCTCCTGGTGCCAAGGCCTTCCCATATGAAAGAAGAAGCATAGAAATCTTAATTCATTCTTGAATGAATGTAAATGTTTAATAGATATCTGAGCCTGTTTTTTTGTTGTTTGGTTTGGTTTGGTTTTAAATCAGTGCCAAGCACTTCTCAAAGTCTGTTTTAAAAAGATGAGAATGTTTTTGGTGGTACTGGGTATTGAACCCAGAGCCTCATATTTACTATGCAAGTGCTTTTCCACATGAGCTATACCTTCAGTTCAAGAAGAAACTTTTTACTATGTTTATGTTCCTTCTCCTTCCTTCCTGTTTTTTTAGGTTTCGCAGTAACAATCTGGGGTTATAGATTCCACTGATTTTTAAATTTATTGTTGCATAATATCTCTTCATTAAAAAAACTCTTTAAAAAATAAACTGCATTAGAGGTTTATAACAGTTATTTAGAGTTAAGTTTGCAATGACTATTTAGATTCAAGTTTTACCAGATTCATTGTTCACCATTATTTCGGCTATATTTTGTCTTTCCCTCTTGGTATTCTTGTTTGACTTTTGTTTAGGTGGGTGACTCCTTCTAGTAATGATCTTATTTTATGGAATACAGTTAAAAAGCCATCTACCTTTTCACTTCTCTTGTGGTCATTCATGTATTACAGAAGAGGAATGGACTCAAAACACCTAAGCGACTTGCCCGAGACTATAGAGAAAGCAATGGGAAAGACAGGGTCAGAATCAGACCTGTGTGATGGAAGCTAATACAATTTGAGAATATTTCTGCATGCGTGTGCAAGTACTAAGACTTGGAATCAGGGCCTAAATGCTGTTTCCTTAGCTTTTTTACTTGAGGGTGATACCACAGCTCTACTTGTAGCTTTTTGGTGGTTAATAAGAATCTCACAGATTCTCCTGTCCAGACTGATTTTAAACAATCTGAGTAGCTAGGAACCAGTGCTCCACTTGGGAGATTAAAAAAATAAAGGAATATAAAATAATGTATGAAAGTTGAACAACCCTTAACCAGAATGCCTGGAATCAAAATGGTTTCTCACTTTGGATTTTTTTCAGATTTTGGAATATTTAGGTAGAAATAGTGAGATATCTTAGAGATGAGCCCCTAATCAAAACAAAAATTCACCTAGGTTTTATACATACCATATATGCATAGCCTAAATAACTTTATACAGTACTTTTTAATATCCCTGTACTTTGACAAGGAACTATCACATAAGATCAGGGGTGGAATATTCCACTTGTAGTATTATGTTGGTAGTCAGAAAGCTTTGAGTTTTGAAACTTTAGAATTTGGGGTTTGGGATTGGAGATGTTCATTCAACCTGTACAAAATAAGATAGGAAAGTGAATATTTATCTAGGACAAGAAAAAAAATATATCACATCATCCAGAAAAAGGAGACATATTTTAAAATGTAAGTAAAACTGCCTGGCATACCTTTCAGTATTTTTAATAGATACCTCTAAAATACATTTCCCTCTGATGACTAGAGAATTTTCCACAGACTAATTTCTGGCAGTGTGTATTTCAAACCTTGTTTTCCTTGTTCCTCTTCTACTATCCTTACATTTTCAGGGCCAAATGCCACAGATACAAGGCACGACCTCTGATGATGACACCATAATGTCACATTCTTTATGCAGAGATGGCTACCATGGCTTATCTATACACAGCGGACCTGACAAAGACATTAAATCAGCCGCTTGGCCAGATCCTGAAATGCCAATGGACACTCATTGAGCCACAAGAGAAACTGGAGTGGGGGAAAAAAAGCCGAGAAGGGGGGAGGGATTGAAATGTCTTGCTTTTGCAAATTTTCTTACATATGATCATGCAAACCTTTGGTGCCTGCCTGGTGCAGAGTCAGCTTCTGAGATGAGTTCAGAGCTGGAGAGATTTTTTTCCCCCTTGTTCTTGAAGTCTTCTGGACTGGCTGGGAAAGACATGGGGATGAGAAAGGCAAGTGGAGTGAAGAAGGGAGACAGAGGTTCCCAGAGATTCTGAGCCTCTAGGGAGCCCTGCCTCCTCCCCTTCATGTTGTCTCTGCTCAATGAAGGACCACCAGAACTTGAGTCTGTGAGCTCACTGTCTCTGGATCCTGCACCAGGGAGATGGAAGGATTTGTTGTTAACCTTCCTTGCCAGGGTCTAGATCCTGCTGCTGGTAAAGTCCATCCAAAGACAGGACAGGGACCAGAACTGATATCCTAATCCCAGGCCCTGAGATCCTTTTGCTTGTAGAAGCTGAAAAGGCACTAAAGCCGGTTGATGCCCCTGAGCCAGGAGCCATGATAGAGAGCTCATGGACACCCCCACCATTATCTGGGAGTGCTAAATTCCTGTCCCTTGACATGCGTTTGGGCTGGTCCCTCTCTACCAAACTGACTTCCTCAACCCCACTCACTGTGTAGGTTTCCATCACCACTTTATGAAGGCTCAGCTCCAGGAAAGCAGCCCAGGAGCTGCAGTTGGGGTCAGGTAGTAATATCCTTTGGGATCTGTTTATAAAGACATGGACTTTATTTTATTTACTTTTTTCTGATCCTGGGGCTTGAACTCAGAGTCTGAGCCCTGGCCCTGAATTTTTGTGCTCAAGGTTAGTATTCTACCATTTGAACCACAGCTCCACTTACAGCTCACTTTATTTTGTTTTGTTTTGTTTTATTTTTTGGTAATTTATTGGAAGATAAGAGTCTCACAGACTTTCCTGCCTGGGCCGTCTTTGACGTTTAATCCTCAGATCTGAGCTTCCAGAGTAGCTAGGATTACAGGCATGAGCCACTGGCACCCAGTTTTTATATTTCAAAAAGAAAATTCTAGCTGGAAGCCAGTGGCCCATGCCTGTAAATCCTAGCTACTCAGGAGGCTAAAATCCAAAGATTTTGGTCTGAAGCCAGCCTAGGCAGATAAATCAATGAGAGTCTCATGTTCAATTAACTAGCAAAAAGCTGGAAGGTATGGCTCAAGTGGTAGAGCACAGCCTTGAGCAAAATAAAAACTCCAGGAGAGAGCATGAGTCCCTGAGTTCAAGCCCCAGCACACACGTATGCGTGCACGTGCACACGCGCGCACACATACACACACACACACACACACACACACACACACACGAAAGAAAGCTATAATCTTATATGACATGTACACAATTGTGCAAATGATTTCAGAAGTTGAAGATGCTCTGGAGCTCAGTTATAGATCTCCCAAGAACACCATTACTGAAGGCTAAACCCTTCATGGAGTGACAAGACAGTCAGCTTGGAGTTCACACTTTTGGTCTACCACTTACTTATTCATAAAGACCTGAACATATAACGGATTCAGCACTCAGTTTGCTCACCTGGAAGGTGATGTTGGTCCAGCTTGTCTCCCGTCCCTATATGTTGCCCAAACGGGTAAGATGCCATACAATTTAGAGTCCCAGCACCTGGTGATCAGAATTTGCAAGTTTCCTTCCTTTCTGTCCCCCCAAAAGATTTAATGAGCACAGGGAGCAGGGGGAGAGGAGTGAGAGGAGCAGTGCCGACAGGGGGAGGAGGCACACTCCTTTGCCTTGCCCTAGCAGAAGCACACTGGTTCCCTAATCTCTCCTCCCCTGTCAGCCAGGGCGCAGCTGGCCCAGTCTTATCTCTCCCCACAGCCAGCTTGGGACAGCTTTTCTCCACCAGATTTACATTTTTATTGATTTTTCTTTCTCCCTTCCAGAGCATTCCCTTCCTTCTGCCTTCCCTTCGGCTATAAAATGGGTTTGCCCCAGGAAAGAGAAGTTCTGGGGCAGGCCAGGGAGGGAGGGGTCAAGGGTGGATTTATTTCCCATTCATTTATTCATCCACTTACCAAACCAACTAACCAACACATCCTACCAGACTACTTTGTGCCCCATGCTGGAGACACAGCCAGGTGCAGGTACGGTCCACTCCTCGCAAATTTCTTGAGGAAGCAGATGAGCTTCCTTTCCAGGAAAGGGGAAAAGAGGGAGCCTTGGGATCTTCCTCAGGCCAGTGGGGACGGGTTCTTGGAGATGGCCCTCACAGAGCTGGCTTAAAAATCAGGCAGCGCTTCCCCAGGTGGAGATGGTAGGTATAGCAGGGGGACCCATAGAACAAGCAGACAGATGGAGAGCAAAATGTGTCCAGGATATGGTGACTCCAGCAATGTGACCCAAGTACCCCTTGTGAACAGAACAATTGGGAGAGGGAAGCGAGACAGCAGGGAGCAAACCTGGAGATCCAGCTGAAGGCTTTGGATGCCTTCCTGAGGGCAAGGAGGAGCCCTTGAAGCATTGATGGATGGATTATTCCATTGACTGGTTATTTTAAGCAGAGAATGACAGGACAAGATTTGTGTTTCAGAAAGGCTTCTGGATCTACCGAAGAGGGGCTCAGAATAGAAGAGCAAAGCTGGGGTCCAGAAGCTCATGCAAGAGGCTAAAGCAACCATCAAGGGGAGGAGAAGGCCTTGAACCAGGGCAGGAGAAGCATCCCAGAAATGGGACAGCTAGACTGAATCCTGAAAGATGAGTAGAAACATAGCTGATGGAGGTGGGATGGGTATCCAGGCTGGATAATCCACAGAGATAAAGACCAGGCACATAGAAAGTTCCTGGCAAGCTGGGGGAAACGTCCCCTAGTTTGGGGGTATTGCCACTGGTCTCGACAGCCTGGGGAAGGCCAGGCTGAAGAAGCAGCATGGTGTCCCAATGTCGTTCAGGTTCCTCTGACCCCTGAACCTTGATGCAAGTGGAGAGAGGATGCAGAGGAAGTGGTGAGAGGCTCAGTCCTCTCTTTGCACACACAAAAAAAGGCAAACATCTGCATGTTCAAACCATTTTCTATATTTTTCTAGAGAAGGCAGGAAGGTATTCTTTCCTGGTAGCAGATAGAGGTCCAGAAAGTATGAAAACTTAACAAGGTCACTCAAGAGCCTAAATAAGCCCTCTTCAAGACCCCATGTTGCACTGGACACCAGTGCCTCGTAATGAATCCTAGCTCTCAGGAGGCTGAGATCTGAGGATAGAAGTTTACAACTGCCTAGGTGGAACAGCCTGAAAGATCCTCATCTCCACTTAACCAAAAGGCCTGAAGTAGAGCGGTAACTCAAGTAGCAGAACACCATCTTTGAGCAAAAAGCTAAGGGACAATACTCAGGCCGAGTTCAAACCCCAGTACTGGCACAAAAATTTAAAAAGTGATTCTAGGAAGTCTGCTTGTCTTTGAATCACACACAATGGATATAGGGATGCTAACTAATTAACTTGGCATGAAAAATAAAAAGGTGGGGGCTGCGAATGTAGCTTAGTGTTAGAATGTTTGCCTAACATGCATGAAGCCCTGGGTTCAACTCCTTAGTACTGCATAAACAGAAAAAGGCAGAAGTGGCATTGCAGTCCAAGTGATAGAGCACCAGCCTTGAGCAAAGAAGCTAAGGACAGAGCTCAAGCTGAGTTCAAGCCCTGAGGTGAAAAAAAGAAAGAACGAAAGGAAGAAAGAAAGAAAGAAAGAAAGAAAGAAAGAAAGAAAGAAAGAGAAAGGAAAGGAAAGGAAAAGAAAGAGGAGCCAGGAGTTTAGCTTAGTGGTAGGGTGCTTGCCCAGCATGCACAAAGACCCAGGTACCACATGTATAGAAAAGACAGAAGTTGTGCTGTGGCTCCACTGGTAGAGTGCTAGCATTGAGGAAAACCCAAGGACAGTGCTCAGGCCCTGAGTTCAAGCCCCAGGATTGGAAAGAAAGAAAGAGAAAGAGATTGAGAGAGAGGGGGGGAGGGGAGGGGGAGGGCAGGGGGAGGGGGAGGGAGAGGGAGAGAAAGAAAGAAAGAAAGAAAGAAAGAAAGAAAGAAAGAAAGAAAGAAAGAAAGAAAGAAGGAAGGAAGGAAGGAAGGAAGGAAGGAAGGAAGGAAGGAAGGAAGGAAAGAAAGAAAGAAAGAAAGAAAGAAGGAAGGAAGGAAGGAAGGAAGGAAAGAAAGAAAGAAAGAAAGAAAGAAAGAAAGAAAGAAAGAAAGAAAGGAAGGAAGAAAGGAAGAAAGGAAGGAAGGAAGGAAGGAAGGAAGGAAGGAAGGAAGGAAGGAAGGAAGGAAGGAAGAAAAAAGGTGGAGGGCACAGAGGAACATGTTGGAGAGATTTTTTGATTGGGGTTTGGGGTATTTTTTTAAACAAGTGACCCCAAATTTTAGGAGCTTAAAACAGCCAGCATTTTTTTTATGTCACACAATCTCTAAGAGTCAAGAACTCCCCTCGTGGGTTACCTGGCATGTATTCGTTTGGGATTTCTAGAGGTTGCAATCAAATGTCCATCAGAGCTACAGCCATCAAAAGACTCCGGGTCTGCAATCACAGCACTTGGAAGGAGGAAGCAGGAGAATCATAAACTCAAGGTCAGACTGGACTTGGATGCCTTGTTGAAAAAAAGGAGGCAAGGGGGAGACAATCTGTATCCAAATTGACAATCAGCCTCAAAGCAGAAAACTTTCCCTTAGGATGAAAGGCCAAAGGAAAGAGAATATACGCTGCTAAAATGGAAGCCATGTAGTGTGGTTAGTAGAAGTAGTATTGTTGTTATTGTTAAGTGGTTGTACAATCCCACAAGTCCCATGAAATGTTTTATAGCCTAATTGTATAGAAGTGACACCCTACAGCTTTTGTCATCTTCTGGTGCAAAGTTCGAGGGACATGATTCTAAGAAGTGTGGATCATGGACTGCCATGTATTCACTGGTAGCTGCTATTATTTTCCTGTGATCACAGCTTGACTGAGATGAGAAGATTCAGTCAAGAAAAGATGAGAAAACTTGACAAATTAGGCCATGCTCAATTGCTAGACAATGGGAGGGCAAGACTTCCTGGAAAAGGTGGAAAGCAGCTAGGGGCAGTGCCATGAGAAGACAAGTAAATACAATAGGCATCATTGACTGCATTATTGGTTCTCCTTCTTAAGAAAACAACCTGCCTCTTTAAGACAGGTTGTCTCATTTTTTGTATCCCGATTCAGCAAGCAAGCACCCCAACTCCTTCTGGGGTTACTACTCTTATTTCAGAAGGATTGAAGGAAGAGTAGATGAGGAAAGGGCCCCAGGCTGGGAGGTAGGAGCCCTTGATCTAATCCCCAGCTCTGCCTCTGAATTGCTCTCTAGTCTTGAACAAGTCCCTGCCCCCATTAGGCCTCCAATAATTATAGCTAATATTTATTGACTGCTTGCTGTGTTCCAAGTACTCTACGAAGAGCTTCTCTTGCATTATCTCCTTTATCCTCACATTAACTCTATTATGTCAGTTATTACTATTTTTTTAGTTTATGGATAAGGAGACTGAGGCCCAGAGACATGAGGTTATACAGGAAATCGGGGCTGGGTTGCTCGATTCCCAAATCATCTTGTCTCTCTCCAACGTTCAGGCTCTGGGCCTTAATGCTGGAGTGTTAGCAGCAAGAGGATGGCTCTGGACAAGGTGACTTCCAACCGTCTGTCCAGCTCACATACTCTTTGATTTGCTGTCCCATTTCAAGCTAGTTGATCAGCAAAGCGAGCTTAACCCAGAGAAGAAAGACATAAGGGCTGTCTTTAACCATCTGAACAGCTGTCATGTGAGCAAGAGATTAAACTTGCGTAGTGTAGCTCAGACAGAGGACATGAACTGGACCAGTATGCAAACAATACAGGGGGACGGGGGGGGGGGGAGAGAGTACAAGTTACATAAGGAAGAACTTTCTAGGCCCAGTGGTATGACACCCCTGTCATCAAGGTTATACAAGCCTGTGTGTGATAAATCCTTGCCAGTTTTACATTTACAAGGGATGAAACTGAATGGCTTAAGACATGTGGTAGGATTAAATGGGACAAGACAATGTTCCCAGGAGTACAATAGTATAATAAATAAGGGGAGGTCAATAAATGGTTGGGGATTTCTTTTTTACTTTTGACACTAAAATTCTTGGGCTTTAAATTTCTCTAATATGGATTTTTTTGTCCTTTCGTGCTAGCAGCTTGCTCTTCTGTCATTTTAACTAGACAGTTGAACCAGGCAATTGTGGTTCTGTCCTGCTTACATCATATGATTTTCAATACCTCCAACCTTCCATGATTGCAGGACTCCAAATGATGAAAATGATATGATTTTGTAATTTAACAGCCCTCAGTTTTTCTATTATTATTGTTCTTGTTATTAAGTAGTTGTTCAAAGGGATTACACATCCTTCCTCTCATGTTACATAGTTTATTTTTTACATAAAAGACAGCAAAGATAATGAATAGTCTTCAGTTCTAACAACTGGAGATTCAATGAAGTGTCACTCATCAGCTACACAAATATGAGGGTCTGGCTTCACATACTGAACTCCAGGGACCTCCCCCCTCTCCCCACTGATGCTGAGCTCCTCCCTCTCTTCATGATCCTCCACTGGTCCCTACCCCAGCCTCAGGCTCTCCATTCCCAGACCCTGCCCATATCCTCTGGCCCAGTAAGTAGATGGACACATTCCCTCCCTACATGTTAGATGGCTTCTTAAATAAGAGCCTCCACACTAACCCAGTTCATACTTACCTCAAGGGGAACAAGAAATCTTGGTCGTGTGTGTGTGTGTGTGTGTGTGTGTGTGTGTGTGTGTGTGTGTGCGCGCGTACTGATCCTGGGGCTTGACCTCAGGGCCTGGATGCTGTCTCTGAGCTTTTTGTGGTCAAGGCTAGTACTGTCATTTGAGCTGCAGCTCCACTTGCGGAGTTTATTTATTTATTTATTTATTTGGCAGGAGCCGGGGGTCGGGGTCGGGTCGGGTCGTGGCAGTAGTTAATTGGAGATAAGAGTCATACAGGCTTTCCTGCTTGGGCTGGCTTTAAACCTTGATTCTCAGAGCCGGGGTGCAGTGGTTCACACCTGTAATTCTAACTACTCAGGAGGTTGAGATCTAAGGATCAAGGTTCAAAGTTAGCCCAGGCAATACAAAGCCTTGAGACTCTTATTTCCAATTAATCACTAGAAAATGCGAACTGGGGCTGTGGCTCAAGAGTAGGGCAGTAGCCTTGAGCTGAAGAGCTCAGGGACATCACCCAGGCCACAGTTCAAGCCCCATGATTCCCACCCGCAAAAAAAAATCCTTAATTCTCAGATCTCAGCCTCCTGAGTAGCTAGGATTACAGGATGTTCCACTGGTGCCCAGCTTGATCATAGTTCTGGCTTTGGCTTGGTCACAGTTCTTAAGAGGACTGATATCTAGGGAACCAGATCTCTCTCTGTCTCTCTCTCTCTGTCTCTCTCTGTCTTTGTCTCTCTGTCTCTCTCTCTATGGCTCTCTCTGTCTCTGTCTCTCTGTGTCTCTATGTCTCTCTCTGTCTCTCTCTCTGTGTCTCTGTCTGTCTCTGTCTCTGTCTCTGTCTGTCTCTCTCTCCCTCTCCCCCTCTCTCTCTTACTTGTTGGTTGTGCGACTTGAATTCAGGGCCTGGGGGCACTGTCACTGAGCTTTGGGGATCAAGGCTAGCACTCTATATGTGAGCCATATCTCTAGCTTCCAAGAAATCCAGGTCTCTTGCAATTATTTCTGTTTGATTATCCACATAAAGTGTTCTTGTTTTGTTTTTCTTTTATTGAGGCAGAATTTTGAGGCCCCAGCTGGCCTCAAACTCACAATTCTCTTCCCTCCACATCCCAAATGCTGAATTAAAGGAATACACCACATTGTTGGCTTCTTTAAATCCCGCTAACACTAACCTCTGCCTGGAAACCTTCCACAGTTGACAGTGCATATCTGATACCAATAACCTTAATTACAAATGTAAAGCGCTGAGATTTATGGTTGGTTATTGTGCATACCTAAAATTTATCTTAATATCTTGTCCTCCTGCTATAGATGAGATTTGCTCCTAAATCTAAAGGTTTTTTCCTCAGCCAGAAGGAGATTTTTCCACAAGAAGACTGTGTCTTCCCTATCAGACTGGGTGGGGGGACTCCATGTTGATATGGCCATACCTGCCTCGAATCATGCTTTAATTTGAGTTGGGGTCTGCATGACAGGCCCCTACCAATCGATAAACTCCCAGACATTCCATGTCTCTATCATTAGACTGAGGATTGCATCAAATCAGAAGGCATAAATTCTCTTCATATGAGGAGGTCCTCAAGGTCAAAGACACTGATTCCACCCCTATACTGGGCTTGAGTCTCCCTGACAGCAAGAAATCTAAGGCTTTCCCTCTATACACTCCTCCAGTCTTCACCCAGCATTCACCATAAGAAAAGCTTTCCCTAAAACAGACTGATACAATTTTATACATTTATTTAATTGAAATAGGAAATGGAAAGGGGAAAAACAAGATGATTGAGAGGGGTTGGGGGAGGGAAATGGGGACAAAAGCATGAGAGGGGGTATCAATGTGTGAAAAGTAATGCACCTACTACCTGGTGAATGTAACTGTAACCCCTCTATACATTACCCTGACAATTAAAAAAAAGATTCAGGAAGCAGAGAAGTAGCTTAACCCTCTTTAAGCATGTCTAGACCCTCTCCTAATCTACCCCAAGCCCTCTCTTGTTGTAGAAGTGACTGTCTCTGTGCAGGAGTCAGTGGTCCTCTTCCACCCTCTTCCAGAAACTCAGAGCGAGTAAAGATGTCAGCACCTTGGACAGCGCCCAACCTATTCTAATACTCAGCCAGCGGAAGCAAAGCTCTCCAACTCCCTCAGCCTCTGGGTGATGGATTTCCTCATTTCTCAATTTGATTAAAGCCCAGTAGATAACCAGAGCGCCTTGTTCCCTTCTCTTCTCTCTTCCTGATGAACATAATTAACTCTGTTGGGCTGGGGATACTTGCTCTTAAACACTGCCTGCCCAGCCCCCATTCAGGCATGAATCAGTAAGATACAGCCAAAAGCTTGGAAGACTCACAGATTTTTGTCTAGCATAATAGGGTGGGAGAGGATGCTCTGTTCAAGATATATAGAGGTTGTGAGTGGAGAGCAAAATGTGGTAGTGGAGCAAAGAAATTGGAGGTCCAGGAATTTGGAGTTTAGTCCTGACTTTGCCACTAAACTAGATACCATCTAAATGTAGAAGTTATATGTCATTTCAGAGCCTGTTTCTCTTTTCTTTCCATTTTTAAGATGAAGATGTTAGACTAGACAATCTAAATTGCCGTGTTCCATGTTCGACACAGAAGGAAAGAGTCTCATCAAAGGTCACACAGCTGGCTCAGAGCGAAGCTAGACTGGAACTCATGGCTCCCAGCTCCTACACTAATGCTATTTCTCCTGTATAGCATTTACACAGACTGCTTTGTCTAAGCATAGCAGATTGGTAAGTTGAAGACAAGTGGGAATATATTAATCGATGTTGACAAAAGAAAGTAATATTCAAGATGTATGGAAATGCTCATCTCTCTGAGAACAGAGAGCATGGCATAAATCATTAAGATTGGAGGAAAAAAAAACCCTGATAAAACCATAAATTTGCCTCACAGTGATATAAACCCAGAGGTGTTTTGAATTTTTTCCTCCAGCAAGGTAGCTGTATAATTCTCTTTAAAAGAGTGAATTCTTAACCTAATCATGTATTTGGAATGCCCTGTCAGAAAAGGAGGAAAGGGACAATATAGATCAGTAAATACATATTAGGTCTGTATAGCTTGCCCAGATCTCTGACAGGGTACTTGGCAGGGGAAAGGACGAATAGGACATGAATTGTGCTCTCTAGGCACCACAGTTTTGCTGTGCTGCTCCTTCTACTTGGAAATGCTTCCAGCAAACCTATGTATCCAAAGACTGCTCCTTCATCTAGGTTCCATCCTGTCTCTCTGCCAGGAAAGTATCTCATGCCCTCGATCAGATGCCACTTCTTCCTTCTCCAAATTTCCAACACGTCTTCTTTGTTCCTAAGTTATTTGGTATGTAACACAACCTTCTTTATCTGCTCCTATCCCCTCCCCTAAAAATAGAGATGAAAGAGAGAAAAACTGAGAATATATTTTAATTTTTATTTATTTTTGCCTGTTCTGGGGCTTGAACTTGGGGCCTGGGCACAGTCCCCCAGTGTTTTCACTCCAGGCCAATGCTCCATTGGAGGTAAGAGTCTCAGGTACTTTTCCTGCCGAGGCTGGCTTTGAATTTCAGTCCTCAGTCTCCTGAATGATTATGCTTGCAAACATGAGCCACTGGTTTCAGGCTTAGGAAATATTTTATTGGGCTTGGAGGCATGGTTTGGTGGTAGAGTGCCAGCCAATAAGTTAAAGCATCAGATATCATGTTCAAGTTCCAGTCTCAAAGAAAAAGAAAAAAAGAGCCAGGCACTGGTGGTTCACGTCTATTATCTTAGCTACTCAACCATCCCATAAGGAAAGTCCATGAGGTTCTTTTTTTTTTTTTTTTTTGCCAGTCCAGGGCTTGAGCTCAGGGCCTGAGCACTGTCCTTGGACTTTCTCAAGGCTAGAGCTCTACCACTTGAGCCTCAGCACCACTTCTGGCTTTTTTCTATGTATGTGATACCGAGGAATCGAACCCGGGTCTTCATGCATGCTAGGCAAGCACTTTAACCACTAGGCTAAACTCCCGGCCCCTCCATGAGGTTCTTATCTCCAATAAACTACTCAGAAAAAAAGCCAGGATTGGAGCTATGGCTCAAGTGGTAGAGTGCTAGCTTGAACAAAAGAACCTCAGGGGGGCTGGGAGTTTGGCCTAGTGGTAGAGTGCCTGCCTAGCATGCACGAAGACCCAGGTTCAATTCCTCAGTACCACATACATAGAAAAAGCCAGAAATGGTGCAGTGGCTCAGGGTAGAACACTAGCCTTGAGGAAAGCCCAAGGACAGTGTTCAGGCCCTGAGCTCAAGCCCAGGACTGGCAAAAAAAAAAAGAACCTCAGGGACAGAGCCCAAGCCCAGAGTTCAAGCCCCAGGACTGGCAGTGGGGGTGGGAGTAGGGGAAATGACATTTTATTCAACATTGAATTTCCCAGAATATTCAGCAGAAGATTTGACATGTAAAAGAATCTTAAGAAGTATTAGATGGCCAGATGGATGGTGACTCTTGATATACAGATGACTAGGAGAGAGAGAAGATGAAGCAATAAACACATAAATGAATGAATGGATACATGTATGGATTATGCTAATGGATGGATAGATAAATAAGTATACAATCCAACAGAATGATAGAAAAGGGATAAAAAATAAATGGACAGGCAGATTAGTAGGTTCACAGGTGGCTATATGAGGGAAGTTATGGACAGAAGAAAGGTAGACTCTAAGGTTGGTAAGTAGATGGATTCATACATAGTTGAATAGTTGAGTAGGTGAATGATTAGACAGATAGTTGTATTTGTGTAAAAATTCTCAGGGAGGATGGAATGAAAAACAATGGAAGGAAAGCATGAAGTCATGCCTAATATCACAGAGGGCTTGTTCATGGAAGCTTCATTTCTAGTGCCAGAAAAATGACTGTGGGAGTTTGCTGACTCTACTCAAGTTTGAGTAAAAAGTGTTAAGTGCTTAGGCCCCAATAATTTCAGACTACACAATGGAAATCTAATAACAAAATCAAAATGACAGATGGTCTTGCCCTGACCTGAGCAGTTCACACTGTCTCGGATCTGTGCAGTCAGAGAAGTGAAAACATACATGGATTGTGCACAAAGGAGAAACAGTAGATTATTGAGCAAGGTCACCAAATGGGGTAATGGTGAAAGAGCCAGCGTCATTCACTGTGGTGAAGAAACTCAATGGGTGAAGGTCCCCGTGTCCCAGGATCTGGCTAACTGTCCTGTGGCATATCCTGTGGTCTGAGAGGCAGTTATCTCCCAGGGTACTCACAAGGCATCTTTACCCCATGTGAGAAACGACTTTTCCAGGCAGGGTTCTCACACAAGAGAGGGACAGTCCTGGGAGCATGAGTTTCCTCTGTCTAAGGGTACACAGCAAAGCCTGGTCAGCAAGGAAGCTGCAAAGTAGAGAGTGGTTTCATGTGGAAAGTAAATTAGGGTCTCTTCCTACCCTAAAATTAAACCATCTGCTCATCTCTGAATTCATCCACAAATTAGGTTTGTCTGAGCCCTGTGCTCAAATTGGAATGCAGGGGTTTCTGCATTCTGCAGGCTTGGGTAGAACTGAGAGACAGGGATTCTTATTAGACCCCTGCCCCCCACTTTCTCTACAGGTAGGACTTGGGACTTGAGGAAGGAAGAACCGATGAAAATGCCTTTTCATACACTCAAATGACTAGGGAGGAGGATCAGAGCCACTCAGAGCCAATCCGTGACCCAGATTCCCTGTAATTAATGCACCTACGTCACTGACGTGTTGGCTCCTGATCAACACCATCTCCTCAACCCTGGCCTAGCTCTCTGTATGAGAAGATTAAATCAATTAGGAGGAGGAGGAGGAGATCTGGCTGGTGCTGGTTGGGGACAACGGATAATTCACTTATGTAACAAGGGATTGAGTCCTGGGGTGGATCTCAGAACCCCAAACCTTTGCAGGGGGTCTCCTGAACTTGAAGATGGATGTGAATGGGAAAGGGGAGTCCAAAGGCTGGGTGAGGGATGAGCCCTGAACCTATGTCATCTCTCTGCAGAGATACCTCTATTCTCTGTTCTGGAAGCAGGCCAAATTGAAAAATCACTATTCTCTCTCCCAAATGAGGATTCCTCGTCACCAGGATCCTTCCACTGTTCCACTCTAGCCAAGCCTCTCCCGTTGGTCTGCCATTCAAAGCCCTTAACCTCTCTCACTGTGCCTTCCGACTCCAAGGAGTGGCGTGAAGAGAGAGGAAAGCACTATGCCCTGGTACCCTCCATGCTGGATCCTAGCTGGGTACTGGAGATACAGAGAAAGAGAAAGCCAGTTTCTCCAGAAGGGGGGTGTCTCATGGCAAGGGTGGGGGGAGACAGGATACAGACCCACAGTGCTCTATGGCAAGTGGTATAGCAGAGTTCTGTGTGGGCAGAGGGAGGAGAGGCACAAGCCAGGGAGGCCTCCTGGGCCAATTCCAGGAAGCTTCCCAGAGGAGGCAGTGCTTGTGTTCACCGAGCCATAAAGGAAGAATGGATTAGAGGGAGTTCATCAGGCTGACCTGGTTGAGGGAGGGCTTTGAGTGGAGGGAACAGTGTGTACGAAGGCATGGTGGTGAGACAGCCTGGCACCCAGTCAGAGATCCACCAACACTTCTGTGGATGGAACTCGGAGGGTAAGCAGAAGCATCAGGACAAGCAGTCTTTCTGGAACAAAGGGAAGCTCACCCCTGGGTCCTGGCTCTTGACACCTCCTGATTAACTGAAGACTCGGTTTGTGGTAAGCAAGGGCTTCAGGAGCAAAGGCAAACAGATGAGAGATAATGGCAAGATGGACTGACACCCTGTGAAAGGGGATAAGATGAGGATTGAGAGATGCCCAAGACCAAGAGGGCCAGGGCAGGGCCTTGAATGACACACAGATGCTTAGCTTGAACCACTTTGTCCTCTAGGAAACATGACAATACTGAGGTCAGAGGGGAAGGAGATGAGCTCCAAGTGTTTATCCTGCTCAGATCCTGGGGTAAAGCATGAGGAGGTCAAGTGCTCAAGGGTTCTTTATCGGATGGAAACTCATCCTTTGGCTTCCTTATCTCCTTCAGTCCCCACCCCCCTCCTCTCTCTCTCTCCCTCTCTCTCCCTTCTGAGCCTCCTCTTCAGACTGACTATGAGCGGATGAGGAAAGCACAGGTAGTCCTTACCACCCTGTTCTTTTGTCTAAAAGGCCAGCACTGAGCACAGTACATCCTGGACCTTTTTTTTTCCCCCGGAACTTTTCTGCATAAAAACATGAACTAGGCATTGAAGTTATTGCTTCAATTTATTCGATTGCTGAACAGATTTAAGAATTAACCTTTAAGAATTAAACTGACTCAGGCTACACCAAACAAGGAAAAACAAACTGCATATAGGCAGCTGAGAATGGATGGGAATACTGGAGGACCAAATGAGTGGGCAGCTGGCTTCACACACAAGTTCATGCCACAGGGGCAGCTGGCACCAATGTCCTGGCCTCTGAACATCAATTAACTGAGCGTCAGTTAACTGAGTATGCATGAACTCCAGTGGAATTTCCTGAAATTCCAATTCCTCAGTAAGGCACCTAGCTGGCCAAATTACTGAGGGACAGAAGTGGGACAGGTATCTGGCTGCTCTTGACTTTTAAAAGAGAGGTGAAGTTCTACTTTCCAGACAAACTCACCTAGGAGAGACTCGCCCAAACTTCGAAGCCATAGAATGGTCCTAGACAAGAAAAAAAAAATGTGACAAACCTCCACTATACCTTTATTTAGAACCCAAGTGCTGGCTGCAATACCAGAGGTTCTATAGACACAATATTTTCTAAGCAATTCTACAAGACAGATAAAGATTAATTTTATTTTACAACTGAGAAAATTGAGGTCAAGAGAGGAGAGACATTTGCAAACTCTCTCAGCTAAGAAGTGATGGAGGCAGAATTTGAACACAAATTTGCTTTTTGTTGCTCAATATATTGAGCTTCCCCCTCCCCAAGTTATAAGTAGAATGCACTCATACAAAAAAGAAAAGGTGTGGGCCACAGAAAAATGACTAAAAGTAAACACTGCCATGTCTTTGCACCAAGGTTGTTGGGATAAGAGGGTAATGAGTAATATTTTCCCTGCTTTTATATTTTTCTGCATTTTCCTTTATTTCCTAGCAAAGAGCACACTTTAGCTTAATAATTAAAAAAAAGAATAAATGTAAAATAGTCTTAAAGATTTTTAACAGTAGTAGCATAATTTGGGGGCAAAATATGCCTGGGGAAAAAAACTGGAAGGAAATTTGTCACACACATATTGTTTATATTTCTCTCAAATTCTTGTCTTCAGGGGCCGGGAGCATGGCCCAGTGGTATAGTGCTTGCCTAATGTGCTTGAAGCCCTAGGTTTGATTCCTTGGCACCACATATACAGAAAAAGTCAGAAATGGTGCTATAGCTCAAGTGGTAGAGCTCTAGCCTTGAGAAAGCCCAAGGACAGTGCTCAGGCCCTGAGCTCAAGCCCAGGACTGACAAAAAAAAAATCTTGTCTTCAAATTTTCTCTACTGTATATTCTAGGGGGAGGGAAAGATAACATAATTTTTGGGCTTGTGCCCATACTAGGGTTTGACTAGTGTCTGGGACCCCACATTCTTGCTTTTTCATTCATGGCTAGTGCTCTACCACCTGAGCCATAGCTCCACTTCTAGCTTTTTGTTAGTTAATTGATGATAAGTCTTTCTCTGCTAGCTTCAAACATTGATCTTCAGATCTCCGCTTCCTGAGTGGTACGAGCCACCAGTGCCTGGCTCAGATTTTGCTTTAAATCCAAGCATAGGCCGGGTATTAATGAAGTGATGGTGTTGATATGTCCTGTTCCTTTCTCAGAGTCAGAGCCTATGCTCTGGAAGCAGGAGCCACTGCCCTCAGTGCTTGCTGTCAGAGCAGCCCCCATTATCTCAGGCTTAGCAGGGAGACAGGACAAACAGCCACACCTCCTGTAACAATCAGCATGTTATCAGCTCCTTCTGAGCTCTGAGATTTCAACTCCAGTGGTCCCTTATATCTCTGGTTTCCCAGGCTTTCAGGTTCATTTTCTCCACTATGAATGGGGCGGGGCTGTGCACTGTAAATTGTTAGACCCTCCTAGACCCCTGCATTTCTCTTGCCTAAGCTACAAGGTCTGTGCCCCTTCCCTCCTCACCATGAGTGCTCTGAATGGACAGAGGATGGAGACTGGAGTCTGTCTTATCTCCAGTCTGCAGCCTCAGGGAACTCTAGGCTAATGGGGGAGTTATTCCTCTGTTAGGGGTGCCACCAATCAGATGAAGGATACTGTGTTAGTATTCTAGGAGCTCAGTGTGACAGGGAGACAGGACAGAAGAGCCCAGGGCTTATCAGCACAGGAAGCAGTCAATCTCAGCCAACCCTGACTCCTGAAGCCTCTTCCTCTGCCTCCCAGGCCTCCCATCTCCCTGGTCCAAGCGGGGTACACCTCTTGCCAGGGCCTCCCCTGGTCTCCAAGGCCTGCTGGCCCTTTTTCACCCTCCCAAACATCAGAAAATTTCTTGGTGCCCTATTCATCCTCTGGTAAGCTGTTACCCTCCTCTGCTAATCAGTGTTTTTTTTTGTTTTTTGTTTTTTGTTTCCCCACACAAAGCTAACAAACTAGATAAACTCAAAACAGCCTTTCAGCCCAGTAAGTACATTTTGTGTAACTCTTTCTCAAGGTCTACCCCCTCCCTGCCTCCTTCTGGTGCACCCCCTTCTCAAAAGTCCATACAATCTCCAGGCTCAGCCACTTGGGCTTTTGTAGCCAAGCACTCCTGGGCAAGGTGCAGTGGAGTGGAGGTGGCTGGGAAGGAGAGGGCCGAGGCCAAGGCTGAGGTCAAAGAGGCCAGGCAGGGCAGGCAGCCAGCCTAGCAACTGAAGCCAGAGCTACCTCAGCAGCTTCTGCATCTACAGTTGAGTGGGAGCCCCAGATCTGGAAAGGCCTGCTGAAGTCAGCACAGCCTTTAGAAACTTCTGTGGAAGTGATAGAGGAAAAGAAGGCTGCAGAGAACTTGAACCCAACCCCTGGACACGGGGATAAGTGGAAAGTATGCTTTCTCTTCCCTAGGAAAGGTGACTCCGGTTCTGGATACATCACTAGAGGATACCTGCTGAATACAGGAAGCTCCTCTACTCCCCAAAGAGTAGGAGTCTGCATTCCCAGACCATGGAGAGCAAGCAGCTCATTCTTTACTGTAGCAATCATTCCACTGATAGTTCATGTTATCAGTTATCAAGCTGTTCCTGGGCTAAGATCTGGGGACTTGGGGGCAAATATGCTCCTTGTTCTCAAGGAGCTGGCATTCCAAGAGGGACAGAAGACACTAAAAAGAAGCAAACATTTCAACACAGAAACTCTGGGAGCCAGAGGGGAAGCTACCCTGGGGCTAAGGTGGGAACTAGGAACCTTCCCAGAGCAGGTGATGGCCCAGGAAGAACTGAATAAATAGATCCTCTCATTGACACTGTAGCTTCAGTTACCACCTAAATTCCTATAACTGCCAGCTTTGCATCCTTATCGCCAACATGGCTCCAGAATTCTAGACCTGGGTATCCATGCGTGGACTGGGTCAGCGATGTCTCAGTCATTGTTCCACCAGAACCAAGCTGAGTTCGCCTTGTCTCACTACCTTATACATGTCCTTCCCGCTTCGTGAATGCCCCACCACCCACAGACCAGAAACTCCAGACCTGGTCACCAATACCCAGCTTCCAATCTATTGTCAAATCTGAGTACCTCTAATCTATGCCCTTCTCCCCACCTCCACTCCATCACCTGCCCATGCTCCATCATCCTCCACCTCTCCTCCTCCAAACTCCTCATGTATCTTCTTACACGGGCCCCTTCCATCATGCCGTGACAGGAGTCTCCCCAAAAGACAGATAATGGATGTCTCCTCTGGGCTTAAATGCCTTCTGCAGCTTCCCCTTGCCTTTGGGATGAAGGCCAGTATGGCTGGGGACCTTTGCTGACAGAGTCAAGGGTAGGTAGCTCAACAACCCCCTTCTCCATTTCTTGACTTCTGCCTCCAGCCCACCCAGTCTTGCTTCCACTTCGTGCCTGTTCTTGGCCTTGTCTCCCCTGTGAGCACAAGGACTCAGGCTGTCCTCTTTCCCTCTTCCAAATGACTCCTAGGACATCTGTCCCTCGCATGTTCCCTGCTCCCAAACCCTTGTCTCTAGCCCTTTCCTCTTGAAGGAACAGCTGCAGGACACAGCAGGAGAATGCAAAGTGAAATGTATTTGGAAGCCAAGATCTGGGAACCACCCAGCGTGCCGGAGGTACATTCCTCACGGGCTCCTCCATGGCTTCCAAGCTTCCCATCACCTCTTATGCTGAGGCTGGAAGCAGAGGTGGAAGCAGACCTCCCTCCCCCTGTCCTGCCTTTTCATGGGCCCTGGAATGAGGCCTGGGCACCCCTTACCACTGAGAGACAGAGAGACACACTGACTTGGATTTCTCTGGTGGGGTTTTAATCCTCGCCTTCACAACAGCACTGTTTCCTAGCATTGTTCACATTCACCTGTTGTGTGGACT